>NC_040083.1:56829394-57162032 GCF_003369695.1 Bos indicus x Bos taurus | reverse complement strand
TAATTTTTATTCATGATAGTGATTAAAAACTTATTATCTGGTATGGTCAATATCATTATTAAAAAGACATTATATGTTGAACCAGGACTCCTCCACATAAACCATAAATATTTAACACATCAAAGTTCAAATTCTCATGGCTTCAATAACTGAAAAAACAACATGAGAAACACATCACAGAATTCTCTGTGCACATCTACAGTGAAGAGGAGCCTGGTTCAACCAAATGGAAAACAAATTTGTGAATTCAGGAAACTTTTCAAGTGTTTCATATATACCAAGCAGTGACTCAATGATGTCAAGGAAGAGTCACTGTTCATGAGCTGCAGGTGAATTAAAGTCCTGTCATTCAGCATTGTTCTAAGAGAGCAGAGAACACAGAGGACCTGAGTTCAGTGTATGTGGTGGTTAAGAGAGGGCCTCTGGAGCCAGGTGACTGGCCTACATTGGAATCTTGACCCTGTCATTTAGCAGTTTAGCAACCATGCACAGCTCATGTAGCCTTTGTAAACCTCACCTCTGAAATCAGGTAATAGTAACAACTACTATAGAGACTTCTTGTGATGATTGAATGAAAAGAGACAAGGAAGCATTCAAAGTATATCTTCACATTATTATTAATCAGTCATTAGCCACGTGCTAACAGCAATATGTCTTGGTGTGTTTCTGTTTTATGCAAATTCAGTTATACCATTGGTAATGTTTTCCTCCCTGTATTGGTTGGTAGAAAAGTCATTTTAGAACTTGTAACTCACCTTTGTCAATTACATAGGACTCATTGCATGTATTTTCTTGACTGTTTTCTTTACAGCAAAGCTGGATTCATCTTTATTTTCTTATCCTTATTAACATTTCACCCTAATTTTCTTTCTTTTTTACTAAAAAAAAATCTAAATATGTTACTTCCTTTCTCTAGAATGCTCTCCTCTCATGTTGACGTTTAACTTCTATTCATTCTTCAGATAGTCCAGGAAACACTTTTCTGATCCATTGGATTGGTTCTCATTACTTGTTTTACACTCTTATACTACTCCATTTTTCTTTCTCATCTTTTCTTACTATTAAAAATATATAACAATGTCACAAGGTGGAAAAATATCTTGTTACTTTAATAGGTAGCCACAGCAGTCTCCTTAGGAAGAGAATTATACGTGGGAGAATACTTCAATATGCATTTGGAGTTGAAGCAAGCCTCTTAAAGGATTGCAGCAGAAGGGAAAATCTGTCCCATGAGATAGAGGAAGAAGAATTTGGAACTTTTGCTGAATTATCATACTTTCAGTTCTATAATCCATAAATTCTACTCCATAAGGGAATGGAAATAGGAGGAAAATAAGGGACACTGGAGACTTGAGACTGGAAGAAGGTTGTATATTATTCAAAGGGACCCTTCTTGGGATTCATCTGAAACCTTCGGTAGTGACCATCAATCCTGCAAATGCTTGAGTTAGATGATTTTGTTGTAAAACCTGAATAAGGTGGTCCAGTTCAATTTAGGGATCAATGTGGTGCATGAGTTAAGGGAATATAAGAAAACTGGTCCCCAAGAAGCCAGGATAGTGTTTCTTCCCTTTCCCACACAGAAAGGGTGGAAGAATTTAGTCAGTTGTGATCATGGCAGGGGAGTGAGTGGGAGGGTCAGTTCAAGGCAACTCATTAGGAGCTCAAAGGGATGAAAACCTCAGCTGCCAGATAAACTGCATCTCTGCCTATGACTATTATTTAATATCTGTCTTCTTCCCATGAATGCTGAGATTGTGTCTATTTTGTTCTTTTTGAATTCCTGAAAAGTAGCTCAGTTTCTGGCATATAAAAAGTTTTCAATGAATATTTGTCAAATGAATTATTGTTGTACATATCCTTAGGTTCTTTTAGGAATACAATCTGAAAGAAGGCAAGCTGGGAGGAAGGAACAAAGGGAGAAAAGTTGTAAATAAATTGTACAAGGTCACACAGCTAATAAGGTTGGAGTCAGAATTTGAGCACAGACTATCCTTAAAAGCCTTTTCTCTTATACAATATTATTATTTCTGTTTTTAGACGAGGATTTTGAGATTCAAAGAAATTTGTCCAGTCAAGGATATATTTGTCCTATACAAGGATACAGGAATTCAGGGAGATGGGAACATGAATCTTAATTTGACCTCGTATTCTATTTTTTCCAGTGCATTATTTTATTAGGGATATTTCAGTTGTAGGTGTCGGGAGCTTAAACACAACACATTAGAGAACTGATTGGCTTTTTAAGTCCTGAGGAAGATAGTCTCAGGCATGGAGTTGTAAATTATGATGATTGATCTCAGATAGAATTTCTCTATATAATGGAAATCTTATAACCCCAATACCACTATCTTAGAAGCCTCCAGGGAAAGAACATAGTTTTCCTTCATATGCCAGCTGAGTGGCCCTTGAGAGCTGTCAGAGTGGTTCAGCTTGAGTCATATCCCACTTTAAGGGGCCTGATTGGTCAGCTTAGGTCATGTGCCATGTGCCTGATGCTTTGGCAGAGAAAAGACATCTCATATAGTCAGTCCCACCATAATCAAATACACTGGGAGAGAGCTTCTGAAAGGAAAGAATATGAGAAAAATGAATAAATGACAGATACTCACCCCCACTTGTTTCTGATGCTGTGTAGAAAAGTGCTAAGAGTATGGGTCTTTGGATTATATACTTACAACTGATTCCCAATCACTTCACTTTCCACCTGTGTCTCTTGAACAAGCTATTTACCTCTGAGAACCTTGATATTTCCTTCTATAGATAATGTTTCATATAGTGTTATTGTGGTGAAAAAATGAGTCAATGAATGCAAAGCACTTAACATAATACATAGTTATAGAATCTCAGTTTTATTATTACTATTAGAAGCATAAGAGAAGAAACTAGAGGGTGTTCTTACATCTATAGTGGTTTTGAGTGGTTGTGAATATCATGGATGAAAATTTTGAGATGGCATTAAATTAAGGAACTATTCATTATGGAATCTGCTCATATAACAGATTATCTCTATTGATTCCTGATTATGATTGCCGTTTTTTTTCCATCATTAAATAAAGTATGCTTACCTCTTTGAGATCTTGCTTAATCAATTGTTTACTCAATCATTTTTTGGAAACTCTTAGATGACTTTGTTTTTTTCCCCTCAGTCTATAATAATTTGAAGGTTTCTCAGGTGGCACAAGTAGGAAAGAGCCTGCTTGCCAATGCAGGAGACATAAGAGACTCAGGTTCAATTCCTGGGACAGGAAGATTCCCCTGGAAGAGGGCCCGGGAACCCACTCCAGTATTCTTGCCTGGGAAATCTCATGGACTCAGGAGCCTGGCAGGCTACAGTCCAGAAGGTTGCAAAGATTTGGACATAACCGAAGCAACTTAGCACCCAAGCATGCACACTTTAATAATTTAAACTACTCTCTTTTTAAAAACAAATGTGACAATAATCACTGCCACCCTTGTTTTACTCTTTCACGATATCACATCTTATCATGAAAGACTTCTTGAAGGAATAATTTAGTGTTTCATCTCAATTCTCAGTGATGCTTAAAACAACTTAGTCTGGCTTCTGCATCATCTAGGTTGCTCTTAGGCAGGTGATTGACACCTGGTCTGATGGTTGGGGACACTTTTGAGAACTAGTTTTACTTGACTTCCAAATATGTATCTCTGTACAGACAAGCCTTTTTTCTCAACCCCAGATTGGCCTGAGAGCCTATTACATTCCTCATCATGAGAGAGGCTCTGTGGAAAAGGGGACAGACATCCTGGAACAGATTCTGGGCATCCCCATCTTGCATGTGTGCTCAGTCGCTCAGTCATGTCTGACTCTTGTGACCCCATGGACTGTAGCCCACCAGGCTCCTCTGTCCATGGGATTTCCCAGGCAAGAATACTGGAGTGGGTTAGCACTTCCTTCCCCATCTTACTGACGGTAAATTCAGGAGTGGTAGACAGCACTGAAAAGCTTCTCTAGGCTGCCTTAGTGTCTTAAGTTCCCATCATTAGTCATTAATTTGGGTTCTGGCAAGGAGAGATGCCCTCTGAAGGAAATCAATTTATAGCATTATCAGCTATTATTAGCTCTTAAAAGAGCTAAGTTATGGCCCCAGGATAATGGGACATAAAAAAGATGTATTTTGAATACTTAAGGATAAGGAGGTATTAGAATGACTGGAGCATGTTTCTGGTTATGGGATGTCAAGATGAAGTAAGGATCCTAGGAAGCAGGATGACAGAAGTAAATTATTTCATATATTTCATCCTCCCCTTGTAGCTCAGTTGGTAAAGAATATACCTGCAATGCCAGAGACACAGGTTCAAATCCTGGGTCAGGAAGATCCCCTGGAGAAGGAAATGGCAACCCACTCCAGTACTCTTTCCTGGTAAATCCCATGGACTGAAGAGCTTGGCAGGCTACAGTCCATGAGGTCACAAAAGTCGGACACAACTTGGTGACTAAACCACCACCACCTACTGCTATCTAACAGCAGCCAGAAAGACAGAGGCTACCACATAACTATCACTGCTTATTGAATTCTTTCTACATAAATAGGCACCCTGTGTGTGTGCGTTAGTTACTCAGTCGTGTCCGACTCTTTGCAACCCCATGGGCTATAGCTTGCCAGACTCCACTGTCCATGGAATTCTGTCCAAGGGTTGCCATTCCCTTCTCCAAGGGATCTTCGCAACCCAGGGATTGAACCTGGGTCTTCCCCATTGGAGGCAGATTATTAATCGTCCGAGCCATCCGGAAAGCCCAATTAGGCACACTTTACCAGGTGTATTAAATGTCAACCTGATTTAATCCTCACAACAATTCTGTAAAGTAAATAAAATTAACCCTCTTTCAGAGGAAACAGAAGTCATAGGAGATTATGCAATTGGCAGAAATTCACTGAATAAGTAAATGATAAAACTTAGGTTTGATTCATTCATTTATTTGTTCATTCAGCAAATTTGAGTAATATTACATGGCAGGCACTGTGCCAGCTTTGGGATATAACAGTGAGGAAAGCATACTCTCAAGGGGCTTCTATTCTAGTGGGTAAGATAATGAGTTTTCACAGCACTTGCAAATGACTGATCATTCATTGGATCAGACAAGTTTTAAACCGGTTCAGTTGATCAAAAACAACTTGGATCAGTAAATATACTTTAGAAAGCCAACCTTTGCTTCTGAAAATCAGCCAGTCCTAAACGTATTTACTCTATTAAACCCAACCTGAGTGACAACTAAACACCACTCTAACCTGAGTACTGATGTTTTAATAGATGATATCAACCCCTTTAAACATCTGAAAATCAGTCAGTCCCCAAACTTAGTACTTCTCAAAAATTCTAAGAGCAGCAGTATGATTTGTTGAGGGTGATTGGGCCTGGGCTGTATAACTATCTGGTTTTCGAGAAAGGAATAATTGCTTTGCTAAACAAGAAAGCAGCTGTATAGACATTGAACTTAAATATTGGTTTAAAGTTGCATTATAAGCTATAATGAGAGATTTATTCTAAGCATCAGAAATACAGAAAATAAGTATTTATTGCAGAATTCAGGGTTTTATAAAACACTTCTAACGATCAAATTTGGAACAGTAGATTTGTACCAATTATTTAGTTTATTTCTAACTTCTCAGTCAGGGAGAAGCAGTTAAAAGAAGCAAGAAGGGAAAGGCCAGGAGAGGATCTGAGTAATAAAACTGTGTATAATTGAAAAATTGACTTTGAAAGAATAAAAAAAAAAGAAAATATGATCCTTGAGTGACGCTGTCAAAAATGAGAAATTATAAATAAAATCAAGAAAAATAAATAGGTGAGTTTAAAATAGAATTCAAGAAATTTTCAAAAGCAATTGTAGGGTATCTTGTACAGCTAAAATAAAATAAACTTTGTCCTCTCATTTCTTCAATGGACTAAGACTGAAATAATAAAAAAAATACATTGGAATTGAAAATTGCCAATTTAGAAAATCTCTAAGTGTGGCAGACACTTATGAAGGATAACAATAAAGCAAACAATCTGGAAATGGAAATAAAAATAAACTTTGACCTCTTTAGATAAAACCACAGCCTCTGAGATAAAATTAAGAACAAAAGTTTTTTATTATCTAAGAATTAAGAACTCATAAATAAGGACACTTACAAGACATTGAAAGGAAAAGATTCATTGGAAGAGCCAATGTGTCCTATTAGTTAAGAATCAAAAGGTCAGCTCTCCAAAATATGCCCAGTGACACTACTTTAGGGGAAACATTAGTACCCAATCATTTCCTGTCCTTCTGAATTCACAAGGAGCATGACCCAGAAATATAACTGAACAACACTATAGTTTCTTGTTGATTTGGTTGTGTTCTGTTATTATTCCTACTATCATAGACCATCAGTCCCCTTAGAGTATTGAAACCACTCAAGTAGTGTGAATTTATAACAATTCTAAGCCTTTCCCATGTCTCTACTACTTTGGGATCATTATCAGAACACTTTTTTCCTTCTCTGTGATTCACTCCTTGTACATGTACTAGAGATTTACTCTGCATATGGACTGCCAGATATAATGTACTGCATAAATATTCTTGTAAAAGTTCCAGACAATTCCTCCTCACACAATCAAATGATAGCTGATCTGGATTTTATGGATAATACACATACTATATATGATTTAAAAAATAGCTGGAGAATTAGCTGTGGCTCTAGAATTACTATGGGAAAAAAGACTCTGTGGATAGAGGCAACATATTTATAACATAATTCAGATGAGTTCAGAGGGATTCTTCTAAACTTTTGCCTAAAATGCTTCAATATTCTCTTAAGACTTAAGCCAAGGAAGGATTTAGATGATTTGTAAGTAGTTTAATAAATAAAGGATCAGTTATAACTTGGATCAGTTGTTATCACCCTCAAAACTATGAAAAACTGGAATGGACAAATGGAATATCAAAGCTGAAATTATCTAAACTATCAGATGCTCTTGAATTCCTTGGCCTAAAGTAGTATCCTTAGCTCTTACCCTATACTCTTCCTTCCCAGGAACTTGTAGATTGTTTTCCTATGAACTGGTCATTGGCAGGTTTATGTGACTAGCAATATTTCCTCCATATATATTTTTAATTGTGGCAAAATTTACATGACATGATATTTATATTTAACTATTTCAAGTGTGGGCCTCGCAGGTGTACTAGTGGTAAAGAACCAGCCTGTCAATGCAGAAGACATAAGAGATGTGGGTTTTAATCCCTGGGTTGGGAAGATCCCCTGGAGGAGGGCATGACAACCCCTCCAGTATTCTTGCCTGGAGAATTCCATGGATAGAGGAGCCTGGCAGGCTACGGTTCATAGGGTTACAAAGAGTCAGACATTACTGAAATGACTTAGCACATGCACATTTCAAGTGTACAGTTTGACAGAGTGCCAAGGATTCTAAGGGGGTACTAGAAACAATTTTTATCAACAAATTAGATAACTTAGATGAAATGGATAGATTCATAGAAAGATGCAGACTATTGAAACTGACTCAAGAAGAAATGGAAAATCTGAATAATCCTTCACTGAGTAAAGAGCTTGAGACTTAGAGACAGAACATTGCAAGTAGATAGATTAGCCAGTCCCTGAGTAGGAAGAGTATTCAATATATTCAGAGAATGGCATGGAGGCTGATGTGGCTACACAAAGTGAATAAATGAAATCATCACTAGGTTAAGTTTCCACAGCATCTTTAACTTCAAATCCTATTGGATTAATGAAATGAAAGTTTATTTTGTGCTGTTTCCATCTTGTGGTTGACAGTCCTTGTGGTTGACAAGGACTGTACTCCACATCATTTCTTATGGATCTAAGCTGATGATCCCTTGTCATTTTATAGTGGTGCTATTTGGAATGTATAGACACTTTGATTGTTACAGAAGTGAAGTAGGCAGGTAGAGTATTGTACCATAACTGTCCTATATTTTGGCCTCACTTAATTCTAGGGAGTTTGAGGAATGTAGCGGAGCAATAGACTTTTTGGTGAGCCCCATTTTCTTTGCAATAGGAAGGGAGGGAGCAGGATCTTTGAAGGTCATTGTAGGGAGTGAATGTGATCAGCAGCCATTGGATAATTTAATTTATACATGCCAACCAGATTGCTCTGGCTGCTATGGTATATGGAGAATAACTGAAGAAAATAAAGGTAGAAGCAGAGAGAAAGGAGTTCAGAGCCTATTGTAATAACTTGGGCATAAGATGATGATTCCTGCAATCACCATGGGAATGGTGGAGATAATTGAATTGGTCAGATTCTGTGTGTATTTGAGTGTAAGGCCTATGAAGTCTATTGTCTAAAGCCTATATGTAAGAAAAAAGAGGGTAATTTTAACTATTTCAGTTTTTGTCTTGAGTTACTAAAAGGCTGGAGGTGTTATTTACTGAGATGGGGAAGACTGCGGGAGGAGCAGATTTGGGGGGGAAATACCAGTTGTTTGACTTCTGACATGTTGAGTCTGAGATGTCTGTTAGATATCCAAGTTAAGTTGTGGAGTAGCAGTTGGATATGAATTTGGAGTTTGGAGGAACTCATAGTTCAAGATAAATTATTGGTCCCATTACCCTTTAGAATTTGAACTTACGTCCTTTCCTTTTAAAGCCCAGTCTCTAAATTGCTTTTATGACTGCTTGGAAAACTAAATGAAGCAAATGTTTTTGAAATCTTGGACTTAATAAAAATATTATTTATATTGTTCTGTAACTTGCCTGAATTCACACTTACTTTACCTAAAATAATGATATCCCAGTATCAGCTAACCAATGATCGTTTCCATTTTGTGTTAAGTTTTGGTTTGACAGTAGTGCGTCACATATGACAGCCTCCATGTTTTATTTTTTTAACCTCAAAATTAGAGAATTGAGAAAAGAATGTCTGTCCTATTTTTCCTGAAGGCAAAAAGTAATTTTGGAGGCATTAAATACAAATTATTGACCAATCATGTATAAAAGAAGAAGCTCCTCCAACAGGTTCTATAATCATGTCTGTTTTTTGAAATAATCTCTCTCTTTAAAGGAACGATTTCCTCTTAGTATTTAAGGTTGAACTCCTCTTAGATATAAAATGAAGTCCTACATAATTTGGCTAGAATTATTTAAACAGATACATGCTTTTTAATCAAGAGCCCTTGCTCCTTACAAGAGGAAACAAATGAAAGTCCATTGAAGGCAAGCAAATATTGGGCATTGTTTTACCTGTACACAAAAGTGTATTCATTTGGAAATGATTTCAAGAGGTGCCTGTAAGTGGCTGTCCAGTCAATATGGAACTTAATTTTTCATAGTAGTAAAACTATTATGTCAAGATAAACCAAAAATAGGGCTTTAATTCCTCTAGTTTTTATCATCAGAGATCTTTTCCAAGACCTGTGCTCATAAAAAGATGAGAATTTTGAATCACGACACAAAGTTGATGATTTATAAATTACACATGTCTGCATTTTCATGAAATTGTGCTGTGCTTTTTATATGCTTAATGTATTCTCAGTGTCCATAAAATAATTTCATCCTTAAAAGAAACCAAAGTTTCAAAAAGAAGCCATGCATACTCTGTCTTCATAGAGAGTTCGTTTGCTTCCATTTATGTCTACAATAAAGGAGGTGATAGCAAAGGAGAAAAAGAAAAAAAACAAAGAAAGCTGCATTTTTCTTACATCTTTCAGGCCCCACGTATTTACTCAGGTAAAGGCTTTTCATAGCAGCAGAGATTGAATTCAGTGGGCCTACCTACTGTGAGATTTAGGATTGGAAAGAAATTTAGGAAGACATCTGCTTTCAAGAGACTCTCATCTCTTCACTCTCCTGAAAAGGTAGCTTTTCCTGCCTGACATGTTTACCTTGTTTTCCCCTGAGGACATACTGTTCCTTCATGCCTGAAAAAGTAGCATGGATCACTAATTCTTAAACTATTTAATTTTCCTGACCATTTGTGAATTTAAAATCTGTGGTCACTTTCCCTTAAAAAGTACTTAATTAAGGATACAATTGTTTATAAACGATATCGGATTCACATCTATGGAGCTCAAATTTCAACCTCAGGTAGGGCACATTTGTTCTTGACTATGATAGATTCTGTATCACTGTTTGTGTTACTTAGAAGGAACAGATAGATCTAAAAAATAGAGTTACTTGAAGCAAGAGTACAAAAAATTTTCATTATATAAAAATATATAATCTCATTATATATAAAACGTCACTGAATATATGTATACATGTATGTGTGTGTGTTTGTGTATATATTATATATATATATATGCACAATTATTTTATGTATACAACGTTTCAATGAACTAGAGGTTGCATTGAGGTCAAAGAATTGTGGCCAGAGGGTTTTTGAGCAGGTGAGGTAGTAGTACTGTTTATAGTGGACATAGTACGGGTGTTTGACATGGACGCTTTGAAGGTGGGGATGAAAAGATCTAAGATCTGTTCATGGAATGGGTGCTTGAAGAGGAGTGAAGGATAATACTGTTTTAAGTGCAAAACTCAAGAAACTGAGGTCAGAGTATCATCTGATTCATCCACATAGACGTGAAAGTGACTGAGGGTGATACCAGATGTAGTGGTTGAGAGCTAGGGGAATGAGAGGATGTTGTCTGATGGAAACTTCAAGGCAGAGTACTGGATAGTAGAGTTAGATGGTACAGGCTTCAAAGAGCTGTCTTTGTTGTTGCTGTTAGTTTGTTTTGTTTATTCACTTGCTTTTGATGGAGGATGAAAAAACAGAAATTGAAAGTGGCCACAGGGAACAAAAAGAACAACGAAATCTCTTGTGACCAAGGTGTAAGTATTATGAAAGTAAAAGTTTCTACTTAAGAGCAATGTCTTCAAGGAATGGTCAGGTTTCAGTTAACAAAACGACTCACATTTATAGAGTAGTGAAGATGTATCAAGCATTATTCTAAATGTTTTATAAGAAGATTAAAGACACACTCAGTGAGGGTTTAGAATGGAGAGAATTTGTAGATCTCATATTTAGACTCCTTCAAATGACACAGTAAAAGGGTTTGAGAGTGGTTGAATCATCTTGGGAGAAGGAGAAATGCCTCCATAGGGGGATAAAAGCCCTTATGACTAGTACTTGCTGCTCAGAGTGGGGTTCATGGAACTGCAGAGTCAACACCACTTGGGAGATTTGTAGAAGTGCAGAATTTCATGTCTTATCTCAGACTGATTGAATCAGAAGTTGCATTTGTAAAATGTAACCCTAAGTGATGGATATGTACGTTAAAGATTGAGAGACACTGCTTTAGAGGACTATTGAGGCCTTTCAACTAAAATGTATAACCTAATCAGGAAAACAGAGGATGAAATTTTAGGGAGAATGTGAGGATTCACATCCAGTTTAAAGAAACTTGTAAGTCTTTGTGTGTATGATGTTAACGTGTTGAGCAGAAACAAAGGCATAATGGAAGCATATTTCAGTGAATTGAATAGAACTTAAGCTGCACTCTAATGAAACTTCTGATTCACAGTTAATTGTTTTGTACCAGCATCTCCCCAGGCACAGCATCATTCACTCTGCAGTTTGAGTGACTGAATGTGTTGAGCCTGGGTAGAAATTTCCAAGATAAGAAAATTGCCCTGTGATGATAATTAAAGATTTGAAAATATTATGATAAATATCACTTCTAATATTCTCTTTTCTCTACTCAATTCATCATTTAGACTCAGAGTCTTTGAATGCAGAAAACAAAAAAATGATTTGCCTTAGATGAATTTTTGTGTTTAGGGTCTCTAATATAGTATTTACGGATACTTGATGGGTATTTGCTTAGAATAAAAAAAAAAAAAGGAATTTTGAAGGTTTTTCTATCTATGCCAAAAGCATGCCTCAAATGCTTTATGTATAATCATATGTGTGTGTGTTTAGTCACCCAGTCATGACTACAGCTTGCAACCTCATGGACTGTAGCCTGCCAGGCTTCTTCTGCCTATGGGCTTTTCCAGACAAGAATACTGGAGTGGGTTGCCATTTCCTTCTCCAGGGGATCTTCCTGACCTTGGGATCAAATCCGTGTCACTTGTATTTTCTGCATCGGCAGGCAGATTCTTTACCACTGCACCACTTGGGAAGCCCATATAATCCAATAGGAATAGTTAATAAAAATGGAGTTATTCTTGTTTCATTGTAAGGATTTATAAACTAATGAGATGTTACAGTATAGTTTTAAAGATGAAGGTGGCAGATAAGCTCACTATTATATTAGAAAATACTTTTAAACCCTAGGAAAATGCCAAATTGACTTTTAATTACTTTGACAATTACTGAAAAATCATATAATCTTTGATTATTTTGGATTGTTAATGATACTCTCAGGTTTTCTTAGGGAAAGACAATTTAAGAATTGGAAAGTGGCATGTTTAATCAGAGGTTAATCTACTTCATGTAGAATTGAGTGAGAATGTAGGAAAACAGAAATCTCTCAGTTACTATTAATAGCAGACACTAGAATTTAAATTATTTAAAAATAGACACAGGCAGCTCAATGATACAAGGGTACTGCATTTCAAGAGAGAAACATTTGTCAAATTAAAAACTCTAGTGATTATGAAACAATGAAAATGAGTCTAGTCCAAGAAAAGAAAGTGCTAAGATTTATGAAAAGTGTGGTAGAGGACTGCACGGCCCCAGTTAACGGCATCCCTCTATCATGCTGTTTGTCCTATATCTTTGTAGTTCCTCCTACACTGACTCTGGGCTTGGCTAAAACGGGATGCTACGACAGAAAATACAGAAGTTTTCAAGATTGAGCTTGCTGTCTCTTGCTTTTCTGCCTCCATCATAGATAAGTGCCTGGGTAGCCTGAGGGATCATAAGACATATAGGATAAAGTTGAATATTCCCAGTTGTCCCACTGAAGCCCCAGACATGTGGAAGAGCCCAGCCAAGTTCACAAAGCCGCCTATGAAATCCAAAGTTGACTCCTAACCAGTAGTTGTGCTCTATCCAGTGCAGCATAATTTCAGGGCAATTAAAAGGCTGATGAGTAAAAGTAAATATTTATTTTTATATACTCCTGAGGTTTTGTGGGTTTTTGTTATGTAGTATTATCATGGCAACAGAGAACTGATAACATGTGGAAAGGATAAACATCCCCAGTTTACTTGTAAGATGTCACACTTTTTCTTTTGCTTTAGTTTCTGTTCAAAAATAATGTGGACACATAAATGCATACATGTGGATTCAAGCTTAATAAAATTCCATCAGAGTATTATCAAGTTGTTAAAAATAAAAATTATAAGAAGCATGATAAATGTAGGAAGTGGCTTTAATGCAAGAATGAAAGAGATACCTATTTTTGGTAATACTTCTAGGCTTCAACATTTGCTTACATTTGTGTTGATATGTATTTCCTGTATGGGGAACTCTCACAATAGTGTTATTTCTACTATCCATGGCATGCATATAGGCTAAAAGAGTCCAGTTTATGATGAGTCCTGTGTGTTCAGTTTGTAATAAGATAATTTGGTAATTGATGTTATTGGTGTTATAAAATTTACCTTAATGCCAATACAATGAAAATAGTAGTAGCTAACTCATAAGACACTTTTTGTATATCAGAAACTGTTCTAAGTTTCTTACATATATTAACTTATATCATCTTCATACGATGTAGTAGTTGCAACAGTTTTTACCGTTGATAAATGAGAAAATCAAGGCACAGAGAGGTTGAGGGACTTGCTCAAGTCCACATAGGGTAAATGGTACAGCTGGGATCCAAACCCAAGTAGTCTGGCTGCAGATCCCACACTCTGCACATCAGATCAGATCAGATAAGTCACTCAGTTGTGTCCGGCTCTTTGTGACCCCATGAATCGCAGCACGCCAGGCCTCCCTGTCCATCACCAACTCCTGGAGTTCACTCAGACTCACGTCCATCGAGTCAGTGATGCCATCCAGCCATCTCATCCTCTGTCATCCCCTTCTCCTCCTGCCCCCAATCCCTCCCAGCATCAGTCTTTTCCAATGAGTCAACTCTTTGCATGAGGTGGCCAAAGTACTGGAGTTTCAGCTTTAGCATCATTCCTTCCAAAGAAATCCCAGGGCTGATCTCCTGCAGAATGGACTGGTTGGATCTCCTTGCAGTCCAAGGGACTCTCAAGAGTCTTCTCCAACACCACAGTTCAAAAGCATCAATTCTTCAGCGCTCAGCCTTCTTCACAGTCCAACTCTCACATCCATACATGACCACAGGAAAAACCATAGCCTTGACTAGACGAACCTTTGTTGGCAAAATAATGTCTCTGCTTTTGAATATGCTATCTAGGTTGGTCATAACTTTCCTTCCAAGGAGTAAGTGTCTTTTAATTTCATGGCTGCAGTCACCATCTGTAGTGATTTTGGAGCCCAGAAAAATAAAGTCTGACACTGTTTCCACTGTTTCCCCATCTATTTCCCATGAAGTGATGGGGCCAGATGCCATGATATTCATTTTCTGAATGTAGAGCTTTAAGCCAACTTTTTCACTCTCCACTTTCACTTTCATCAAGAGGCTTTTTAGTTCCTCTTCACTTTCTGCCATAAGGGTGGTGTCATCTGCATATCTGAGGTGCTCTGCACATATTACCTTTCAAATTAAGGACTTCCCTGTAGCTCAAATGGTAAAGAATCTGGCTGCAATGCAGGAGACCAGGGTTCAATCCCTGGGTTGGGAAGATTCTCTGGAGAAGGAATGGCAAACCACTCCAGTATTCTTGCCTGGAGAATCCCAAGGACAGAGGAGCCTGTCGGGCTACGGTCTGTGGGGTTGCAAAGAGTCAGACACGACTGAGTGACTAACACACATACCTTTCAAATTTATACTGAGTAGGATTATTTGTTCACTTACTAAAAGACACACCCAAAGAAGGAGAGAGTTTAAGTGGAGAAAGCAGGGTCTACCATATTTGCTCAACTTGAGACAGATTTTTTTCTATTAGTTTAACTTAGAAAAGAAGAGAATTTCACATGCATTTTGTAAGAGGTCATTGATCAGGTTTCTTCAGAGTAATAAGTCTTTCTTCTATTTGTCTCATTACTATAATGATTCATGCTAATTCATGTGGTTCAGTTGTAATGTGTGACATAGCTGATTTGGTAAAAGTAATAGGCCAGAATACAAGAGGAATAATCAAAAGGCACAAAAGTAGTTAGATTTAAAACTTTAAGTCTGTAGTGAGATTATGTTAAGGACTTCATCCTTTCATATGGAAGTTCTCCATATTGAGTACATATGATTCATCGCTGTGGACAGTGACTGCAGCCATGAAATTAAAAGATGCTTACTCCTTGGAAGGAAAACTATGACAAACCTAGATAGCATATTAAAAAACAAAGACATCACTTTGCTGACAAAGGTCTGTATAATCAATGCTATTGTTTTTCCAGTAGTTATGGATGTGAGAGTTGGACCATAAAGAAGGCTGAGTGCCAAAAAATCGATGCCTTTGAATTGTACTGAAAAGAGTCTTGAGAGTCCCTTGGACAGCAAGGAAACCAAACCAGTCAATCCTGAAGGAAATTAATCCTGAATATTGTTTGGAAAGACTGACGCTGAAGCTCTAATCCTTTGACCACACAATGCAAAGAGCTGACTCATTGGAAAAGACTGTAATGCTTGGAAAGATTGCAAGTAAAAGGAGAAGAGGGTGGCAGAGGATGAGATGGGGATAGCATCACCGACTCAATGGACATGAATTTGAGCAAACTCTGGGAGATGGTGAAGGCCAGGGAACCCTGGTGTGCTACAGTCCATGGGGTTGCAAAGAGTCAAACACAATTTAGTGACGGAACAACAACAATGATTCATTCTGCAGAAATATGGATTATACCTTCAGGGACAGAAAGAGTATAGTTCAGCATGTCTAGAGAGGTGAAATTTGCTTTTACAATGCACACCAAATAATTCTTATGCGTGGAGTTTCTAGAGTAGCTTTGTCCAATAGAACTCTCTGTGATGATGAAAATGTTCTAAATCTGTTCTGTCCACATTTGCCACATGTCAGTTAAGGAAATGGAGTTTTAATTTTGCTTAGTTTAATTTTAAGTAATTTGAATTTCAATTGAAATAGCCATGTGTGGCTAGTAGCTTTTGTATTGGACACTCTTGAACGTGGGCCAACAAAGGGCACCCGAATGGTCAAATCTAGCCATACCCATCTGTTTTCACATTATTTATGCTTATTTCCACACTGTGAGAACAGAGTTGAGTTGTTACAACAGATATTATATGGTTTGCAAAGCCAAAATCACTACTCTCTGGTCCCTAACAGAAAAGGTTGATGACTTCTGATCTAGAGCATTCTTTCAGACACAATGGCTTATAATTTGGATTTTATTTTGAAGGTAATGGGGAATCAAAGAGATGTTTTTGTAGGAGAATGTGAGTAGATTGAATAATGATATCTAATTTACAAGGCTATCCTGGACATTTTTGGTAAGTTGTACTGTAATCACAATAATCAAAAACTCCAAATAACTGGTATTTCATTGCTTTTCCCTCCCATATTTTGACATCTTTGCACTTGTTTATAAGATTTAAAAAAATCGGTTCTAAGGGCTTTATCTGCTTTCTATCATTTCTGGGTCTATTTCTGTCGATTGACTTTCCTCCTGAATAAAGGTTGTATTTTCTTGCTTTTTAAATAAGCTTAGTTATTTTTAAAAAGTTATTTTATGATTTATTAACGTCTCTTAGTGCAGGCAGGGGTGGGTGGGGGCTCCATTTCTATTGCCTCACATTTCTATATGGAAGGACTTCAATAATCCTAGTAACTTTTTATTGGATGATGACCATTAGTGACATTTACCTTGTTGAATGGGTAATTTTGTTGAATGTCTTTCAAGAGTGCTGGACTTTGTTCTGGTATATGACTGCATATAACTTGGAATCAGTTCTGTCTTTTTGAAGCTTTCTTTTTAAGCTTTATAATAGTTCAGTTCAGTCGCTCAGTCGTGTCTGACTCTTTGCAACCCCATGGACTGCAGCACACCAGGCTTCCCTGTCCATCACTTATAATAGTTACAGAGTAGTTTTTTTTTTTTTTTTTTTAATATTTACTTATTTGGTTGCATCAGGTCTTAGTTGCATCATACAGAATCTTTCATTGTGGTAAATCAGTTCTCTAGCTGTGGCACCAGCTCCAGAGAGCTCAGGTACAGTAGTTTTCACATGTGGGTTTAGTTGCTCTGAGACATGTGGGATCTCAGTTTCCCCACTAGGAATTGAACACATGTCCCCTGCATTGCAAGGCAGATTCTTAACAACTGGACCACCAGGGAAGTCCCCAGCGTAGTCTTTACTCAAAGGACAATAACCCCAATAGTAAGGGAACTTCCTCAGGACTCTACCTTAGGCCTCACATACAGTGAAGTCTCTCTCTTCTGATTGGTGTTGTTGTTTAGTCACTAAGTTGTGTCTGACTCTTTGCAACCCCATGGACTGTAGCATGTCAGGCTCCTCTGTCCTCCACTATCTCCCAGAGTTTACTCAAATTCATGTCCATTGAGTTCGTGTTACTATCTTACCATCTTATCCTCTGCCACTCCCTTCTTTGGCCTTCACTCTTTCCCAGCATCAGGGTCTTCCCAGTGAGCTGGCTCTTTGCATCAAGTAGCCAAAGTATTGGAGCTTCAGCTTCAGCACCAGTCCTTCCAATGAACATTTGGGGTTGATTTCCTTTAGGATTGACTGGTTTAATCTCCTTGCAGTCCAAGGGACTCTCAAGAATCTTTTCCAGCACCACAGCTCAAAAGCATCAGTCCTTTGGCACACAGCCTTCTTTATGGTTCAACCCTCATATCATTGGCTATGACTATATGGACTTTTGTCAGTAAAGTGATGTCTCTGCTTTTTAATTCACTATTTGTCTGGCTAGTGAGATGCCAGCTATTCTCCACCCTGTTTTAGCTGTGGGAACTGCTGAGCCTACTAGTTTCCAGTGGTTCTTCCTGAGGCCTCAGGAAGTTTTATCCAACACTTGCATGGATCAGTATTCAGGCAAAGACTAGAAGGGACCTCTCAGCAGGTCTTCAGAGCTCTTTGTCTGTATAGCTTCTTCTTATTTAGAATTCTGTCTTGAAACTTCCCTGAACTCTGATCTGTGTTTCCTAACTCAAGAAGACTTGCTGGGCTCTGAATTGCCCATCTGGGCACTGCAGCCTGGAGAATTCCTCCAGGCAGTAAGCCAGGGATAGTCTTGGAGACTGTTTGGCTTGTTTCCCTTCACTGAGGAACCAGTTTCCTTTGTTGTCTGTTGTTATGCCTGAAAACAGTTGTTCAAATATTTTATCTGTGTTTCTAAATGATTGTGATGGGACAGCAAGTTAATTCTTCCTGGGCAGAAATGAAATTAATATAATTAACATATAAATTATTTTAAATATATTTAATGAAAAATAAAATTATCTTAAAACAGGACCATGTATTTTTAAGTGTTTAATTATGCTAGTTAAAATGTTAATAGAAATTTAAAAATTCATAAAGCTTTTAACCAAGTCAATAAGAAATTCAACATGTTCACTTCCCTTTTCATATTTAGTCATGATCTGGAGGAGGAATACATTCTCTATTAATTCAAACTGCTTCTCAGCTTGAATGAATTTGTCAAAGGAAAAAAGTCTTTCTATGGTTGTAGAAGGAATTATTCCTGTAGAACCAGATGACTCTATAGCTGTGTTATAACAATTTGTTAATACTTGGTGAATGTCAATGCTCTATGACTTCCTTCTTTTTAATCAGTGAATCTCTTTGAAATCTCATCAGCATATCTATATTTCTTATGTGACTCACCTTTAAACCTAAAACCAATCCCAGTTATCATGATGGATAAGTTATTATTAGAGTCTTATATCTTAGCTAGTCTGCCTCAATAGTTGAAGTTTGACCATAGAAGCAAGTGTGAGAACTTTGACAAGAAAATGAGGTATTGCATGTACTTGTCATGCAAGTTTCTCAAAAATTTCCAGGATATCTTCTCATATATCATTTTATATCACTACCAGTTATACACATAGCTCTGTAATAACATTTTGACCTTTAACGTATCTTAAAAAATTTAAATATAAGGTTCAATGTTTTAATACGAGTTTTAAGCATAATTAATATAATCTTTAGATTAAGAAAAGTAATGAGGTAAATAATAAAACCTGATTTCTCTTTTGTTAATTGATGGAGGCTTGCCAGTTTAAGCCCCGATTCTAAGTTTAAGCCCTGACTCTAAGCCAACTGGAACTCTTGAACCTCTTGTGAAAGGGACACT
The DNA here is from genome assembly GCF_003369695.1 of Bos indicus x Bos taurus. Lineage (NCBI taxonomy): Eukaryota > Metazoa > Chordata > Mammalia > Artiodactyla > Bovidae > Bos > Bos indicus x Bos taurus. Next base: position 57,142,782 of record NC_040083.1, on the reverse strand, counting down.
GTAGCTGAAATGGATACATGAATGAGAGGCTAATTGATGGTTAGAGACTAATTGAACCATCTTGATGGTTCAATCAAGATGCTAAAGTCAGAGATTGGATACCAGTGCAAGCAAATTCTATAGCTGCTATATTATTGTGGCAGAGGATGAGGATTGAGAGAAGGGGAAAAATAAGATACAGCACAGATAAACAATAATCATGAAGCAGTCACAGTTTGTTGAGGATAAAGAAGAATAATAGAAACTCAGTTCAATCTTACTTAATTCACTTAAAGATTCAGCTGACTTGAAATGACTATTAGCCCATTTGAGGCAGTTTTTTTTCCAGGGGATGAATATTTTATGGAATGGACATGTGTATAGTATAAAAATGCTAAACAGTAAAATATAGCAATATGTAATTTCAAAATATATAAACACTGACAAGGTAAAGGAAAGAAATAAAAGGAAATTTTAAAATTAACAATTTTAACTGGAAGTGCTAAAATATTCATTTTCTACATACACTTGAACAGTATGTGTATTGCACCATTTTTTGGTGATAATGTTCTAAATATGTCTATTAGTTCAAAATTATTGATTACCGATAAAACTATCTGAACCCTTATTTATTTATTAATATTTATTGCATGCTTGAGAGAATTACATGAAAATTTTTCATCATGGTAAAATATTTGTTTATCTCATTTTGTAGACCTCCTATTTATTTTTTAAAAATGAGTTTATGCTACTAGGTATATACATTATCTGGCTTCTATAAAATATTTTACAATATATTGTGGTATATACATGCAATGGAATATCATTCAGCCTTAAAAGAGAAGGAAATTCTGCAGAATGCTACAACATGACTAAACATGGAGGGCATTATGCTAAATGAAATGTCAGTCACTGAAGGTCAGATGCTGCATGATTCTGTTTTTGTAAGTTATAGCTAAAGTAGTCAGATTCATCATAGCAGAAAGTAGAGTGGTTGTTACCAGAAGCAGTGGGGAAGGGGAAATGGAGAGTTGCCATTCAATGAGTTTAAAGTTTCAGTTTTGTAATAAATTATAGAGAAACATTTTACAACAATACTGTGTTGTATTAAAGAAGATACCTCTCATGTTAAGTGTTCTTACCATAAAGTAGGAAGGAAGAAGAAAATATTAATAAGCAGTATTATATGTCAGTAATGGGTGATCAAAATTAAATGATTAGAACATAAACATTAAATTTAGAGTTGGGTACAGTCTACTTAAAATAATACAATGATTTGAAGACACTGGAAATCACTTTTTCTCATACGAGTCTGTAGTAAGAGATCTACACCATACAAGTCACTAAATATAGATTAAATAGTCACTAAATTGGATCCAGGTTTCTTCTCCTTTGTTTTTCCATCACCTCTATGCTGTTGTTCATCTGCAGGGACAAAGCAGGGGTAGTGGGCATGTCCATGCTCAGTTTATTGAAAGCGAAAAAGAAAGAAAATTTTCATTGTCTAACTGACAACACATTACTATTATTGTGTTAAGTGAAGTGAAAGTCTCTCAGTCATGTCTGACTCTTTGCTACTATATAGTCCGTGGAATTCTCTAGGCCAGAATACTGGAGTGGGTATTCCCTTCTCCAGGAGATCTTCTCAACCCAGGGATCGAACTCAGGTCTTCCGCACTGCGGGCAGATTCTTTACCAGCTGAGCCACGAGGGAAGCCCAAGAATACTGGAGTGTGTAGCCCATCCCTTCTCCAGCAGATCTTCCCAACTCAGGAATTGAACCAGGGACTCCTGCATTGCAGGCAGATTCTTTACCAGCTGAGCTACAAGGGAATCCCTAAGTAGTCAGCATTTGATCAGAATTTATCCATGTATTTGGCTCTTTCTATGTTTTTTTTTTTTGTTTGTTTTTGCCTTCCGTGCTCTTCATTCCTTCTACCATCTCAGACTCTCAACTTGTAATATCTTTCCTTCCACTTGAATATCTGATAGAATTTCTTTTAAAGAGCATATGCTTTTGGAAAACTCTCTATTTTTATTTGTCTCAAAAAGTCTATATTTCAACTTCATTCTTATAAGGCATTTAATCTCTCAATCCAGTCCATGTCCACAGGTAAGATTTCCTGTGTTGTGTTGAAATGAGTCACAGGTTCCATTCCTGATGCTATAAAATTCTAGGTGACAATTATTTTCTTTCAATACTTTGGAAATATTTTCCCATTTATCTCTTTGCTTCAGTGTTGCTGTTGAGAAGTCAACTTTCAATCAAGCTGTCACTCCTTTGGCAAAACATTTATTTTTCCTGTCAACATACTTAAAAGTGTATATTTTTTGCTTATTTGTTTTTGGCTTTGTGGTGGTAGTATTCTACAAATTTACTATGATGAGGTTTGGTGTAGACTTATTTTTATTTACCTTGGTTGGGTTTTATTGGAATTTTAAAATCTGTAGATTGATGTTATTTTTTCGGTCAGTTTTGGAATATTCTTAGCATTCAAGTATTGCCTCAGCCCTGCTTTTACTTCCTTCTCTATCTGAATGCCAAAATTCCGGTTAGATATATATTATAAATTATACTTTTATTTTCCATCTCTTAAATATTTTTTTAATATTTTCTGTTTCTTTATTTCTGCATTGCATTCTGATAACATTTTCGAGAAATATTTTCCAGTTTTTAAATTCTCTCTTTAGTTGCATCTGATCTTCTGTTAAATTTATCCTTTGTATTTTTAGTTTTAATGATTATATTTTTCATTTTGAGAGGTTATTTTTGTTTCTTTAAATCTTGGTAGTTTAAAACAGCTTCTTAATCATATTTTAATCCCTATTTTTGTGCATTTAAAAATACTGAACATTTTATGAGAGCAAGCTGTTACGGGAGGTGTTTATTCAATTCTGGTTGGTACAGGCATTTTTCTTTTTTTCTAATTTTATTTTATTTTTAAACTTTACATAATTGTATTAGTTTTGCCAAATATCAAAATGAATCCGCCACAGGTATACATGTGTTCCCCATCCCGAACTCTCCTCCCTCCTCCCTCCCCATACCATCCCTCTGGGCCGTCCCAGTGCACCAGCCCCAAGCATCCAGCAACATGCATCGAACCTGGACTGGCAACTTGTTTCCTACATGATATTTTACATGTTTCATTGCCATTCTCCCAAATCTTCCCACCCTCTCCCTCTCCCACTGAGTCCATAAGACTGTTCTATACATCAGTGTCTCTTTTGCTGTCTCGTACACCGGGTTATTGTTACCATCTTTCTAAATTCCATATATATGCGTTAGTATACTGTATTTATGTTTTTCCTTCTGGCTTACTTCACTCTGTATAATAGGCTCCAGTTTCATCCACCTCATTAGAACTGATTCAAATGTATTCTTTTTAATGGCTGAGTAGTACTCCATTGTGTATATGTACCACAGCTTTCTTATCCATTCATCTGCTGATGGGCATCTAGGTTGCTTCCATGTCTTGGCTATTATAAACAGTGCTGCGATGAACATTGGGGTACACGTGTCTCTTTCCCTTCTGGTTTCCTCAGTGTGTATGCCCAGCAGTGGGGTTGCTGGATCATAAGGCAGTTCTATTTCCAGTTTTTTAAGGAATCTCCACACTGTTCTCCATAGTGGCTGTACTAGTTTGCATTCCCACCAACAGTGTAAGAGGGTTCCCTTTTCTCCACACCCTCTCCAGCATTTATTATTTGTAGACTTTTGGATCGCAGCCATTCTGACTGGTGTGAAATGGTACCTCATAGTGGTTTTGATTTGCATTTCTCTGATAATGAGTGATGTTGAGCATCTTTTCATGTGTTTGTTAGCCATCTGTATGTCTTCTTTGGAGAAATGTCTATTTAGTTCTTTGGCCCATTTTTTGTTTGGGTCGTTTATTTTTCTGGAGTTGAGCTGTAGGAGTTGCTTGTATATTTTTGAGATTAGTTGTTTGTCGGTTGCTTCATTTACTATTATTTTCTCCCATTCTGAAGGCTGTCTTTTCACCTTGCTAATAGTTACCTTTGATGTGCAGAAGCTTTTAAGGTTAATTAGGTCCCATTTGTTTATTTTTGCTTTTATTTCCAATATTCTGGGAGGTGGGTCATAGAGGATCCTGCTGTGATGTATGTCGGAGAGTGTTTTGCCTATGTTCTCCTCTAGGAGTTTTATAGTTTCTGGTCTTACGTTTAGATCTTTAATCCATTTTGAGTTTATTTTTGTGTATGGTGTTAGAGAGTGGTCCAGTTTCATTCTTTTACAAGTGGTTGACCAGATTTCCCAGCACCACTTGTTAAAGAGATTGTCTTTAATCCATTGTATATTCTTGCCTCCTTTGTCGAAGATAAGGTGTCCATATGTGCGTGGATTTATCTCTGGGCTTTCTATTTTATTCCATTGATCAATATTTCTGTCTTTGTGCCAGTACCATACTGTCTTGATAACTGTGGCTTTGTAGTAGAGCCTGAAGTCAGGTAGGTTGATTCCTCCAGTTCCATTCTTCTTTCTCAAGATCGCTTTGGCTATTCGAGGTTTTTTGTATTTCCATACAAATTGTGAAATTATTTGTTCTAGCTCTGTGAAGAATACTGTTGGTAGCTTGATAGGGATTGCGTTGAATCTATAAATTGCTTTGGGTAGTATACTCATTTTCACTATATTGATTCTTCCAATCCATGGTACAGGCATTTTTCTTGTAGTCCCTTGGGAGATGATTTTAGGTTTCGTTGTTGGGTTTCAGTTTTAGAAGTGGTAAGAAGTTAACAATTCCCATCAAAGCCCTTACCTTAGCCCTTAGACATATCTTATATTCCCAGTGACCTGAAAACCTGGAGAACCAAAGGTCAAAATCACCTGTATTAGGCAAATGAACTTGGTAGAAGCCAGTTTCAGTGATAGGCTTATAGCTCTAGATTTTTCTTCACTTACCTTTTGACTCTTGAGTATTTCTTACTTTCCAGATCATTAATAGATGAAAGCATTTTACAAAAAAATTTCCTTCTGCATTTTTTCAGTGGTTTTCAGTAAGAAGATTGTTATGGGATACATTGTGTCCTTTTAAATTTATGTGTTGAAGTGCTGACCCCCAGTAGCTCAGAATGTGACTGAGTATTTGGTGATAGGATTTTTAGAGTTAATTAATGAGTTCATATCAGTTCAGTTCAGTTCAGTTCAGTCGCTCAGTCGTGTCCAACTCTTTGTAACCCCATGAATTGCAGCATGCCAGGCCTCCCTGTCCATCACCAACTCCTGGAGTTCACTCAGACTCATGTCCATCAAGTCAGTGATGCCATCCAGTCATCTCATCCTCTGTCATCCCCTTCTCCTCCTGCCCACAATTCCTCCCAGCATCAGAGTATTTTCCAGTGAGTCAACTCTTTGCATGAGGTGGCCAAAGTACTGGAGTTTTCAGCTTTAGCATCATTCCTTCCAAAGAAATCCCAGGGCTGATCTCCTTCAGAATGGACTGGTTGGATCTCCTTGCAGTCCAAGGAACTCTCAAGAGTCTTCTCCAACACCACAGTTCAAAAGCATCAATTCTTCAGCACTCAGCCTTCTTATGGGTGACCCTTAATCCAATATGACTGGTGTTTTGTTTTTTTTTTTGAGTCAAAGTTTCAATGCTTAAGTGACTGTGGCAGGGTAATTTTTTTTATTACTATTATTTTTTTACTTTACAATGTTGTATTGGTTTTGCCATACATCAACATGCATCTGCCATGGGTGTACACATGTTCTGCATGCTGAACCCCCCTCCCACCTTCCTCCCCATACCATCCCTCTGGGTCATCCCAGTGCACCAGCCCCGAGCATCCTGTATCCTGCATCAAACCTGGACTGGTGATTTGTTTCTTATATGATATTATACATGTTTCAATGCCATTCTCCCAAATCATCCCCCGCCTCCCTGTCCCACAGAGTCCAAAAGACTGTTCTATACATCTGTGTCTCTTTTGCTGTCTCACATACAGGGTTGTTGTTACCATCTTTCTAAATTCCATATATATGCGTTAGTATACTGTATTGGTGTTTTTCTTTCTGGCTTACTTCACTCTGTATAATAGGCTCCAGTTTCATCCACCTCGTTAGAACTGATTCAAATGTATTCTTTTTAATGGCTGAGTAATACTCCATTGTGTATATGTACCACAGCTTTCTTATCCATTCATCTGCTGATGAACATCTAGGTTGCTTCCATGTCATGGCTATTGTAAACAGTGCTGTGATGAAGACTGGGGTACTTTATAAGAAGAGGATAGTAGACACAGGTACACACAGAGAAACAGTCGTGTAAGGACACTGGAAGAAGATGGCCATCTGTATAAGTCAAGAGAGGCTCTCAGAAAAAGGTAATCCTGTTGACACCTTCACTTCGGAGCTTTCGACCTCAGAACAAAAGCCCCAAAGTGAAGCTTTGTTTATGAGAAGGCTTAAACAAATTTCTGTTGTTTAAGCCTCCCAATTTGTCTCACTTTGTTATGATTATGCTACCAAACTAATATAGGGATCATTTAGTATTTCTGAATTGGTGGCCTTTTTGCATTTCTTTAGAAGTCTCAAAAATGAAAGTTAATTAGTTGTAGCCCTTCTCTGAAACCAAAAGAGATGAACAAAGAATCCAGAAAGTTCTATTCTTTGTAACATTTTTCAGGATCATTTAAGTTTTGTATTTAATCTTCTGCTTCCTCTTCAAGTCTTAAATATCCTGTCTATGTAACCTGGACAGATTTTGGATGAATAGGTAGCTACTTACATAGCAATAATTTAAGACATTATCTCATCTGTTCATATATGTTCCAAAAGTTTATTGAAGAATCAAACCTGATACTTGTGCACATTTCTCTGTCATTTGCAAAAATATAGATGAAGGGATAACATCAACTGAGGTATGATGATGCCAATTACACTTTCTGCCCAGTTTTTAGCTAGTTCCCAGTTGGGCTTAAATAGGAGACAATGTAAATATCCACAAGAGATTTCATCTATGTAATTTGAAATCTTAAACATGAGGCCAATACTCAACCCCAAAGCAGCATGGAAGTCATACAATAAATCTTTAGACAGAGATGTCTCTCTATCTCAATTTTCTTATTGTATGCTAAATTTGATGAAGACAACCTGCTTCCTTTATCTGTGTCTTGTAATGTGCATCTTCTTATATATTGTGTTTCACAGTTGAAGAAGCACATTCTCTGCCCTGGCCTTTGTGTGTATGTATATGTGTGCAGTTCCCAAATCTTTTGACAGTTTTGATCTTTCTCAGTGCTGGGGAATTTTGCCTGGGGCATGCTTTTAAGCTGAAAGGCGTCTGCTTGATATTATTTTCTCACTTAATTACTGAAATGGCCCTTCAAATGTAATTTGATATTAAATTCCTATACTATAGTGTAGGTTTTACTTTTTAAGAACACCAACACAATGGACAAATGTTTTCTATCAAATGTGTTTGATGACTGATATTTTGGCTTGCCGGGGTAATGAAATGAGATTAGTGCTGCCAGATTTGCTTCCCCCTTTTCCCCCTCTTCATTTTTGTTTAAATAAATGACTGGTTAAATTACTAGGGTTGGAGAAATGCAGCTGCTTTCTTTATGTGCTGCATAATTTTGCTCTCTTGATTTCCTGGTTTACTTGGCAAGGTTTCTAAATCAATGTTTAAATAGGAAAATGTCCTGACCAACTGAAAAACCCTTGTGGTTCTTAAATACATTTATGAAGCAACACTTGATAATTTCCCAAGTAAGAGAGTATTACAGTTGCTTGCAGTATGTAACTTGTGCTTCTCTGGGGATCAGGGTATTTTTGACTTTTAATTGTTTTCTGGGTGGGGGCTAATTGCTGCCACTACTTTTCAAAATTTGAAGTCTATCGTCTATATAAATAATCAACTTAAATTAGACAATGACAATTTCCAAAATAAGCAGTTTTTCGAGAAGACTTCATAAGAATTGCTTAGTGAGGAATAGGTAGAACTTGGCGTGAAAAAAGTTTCTTAGAAGAATTAAAACTGATGATCTCTGACAGTGTATATTAGGAGAACATTTGTGAACTTTGTTCATTTCTGCCTCCTCTGAAGCCATAATAATAAACTTTCAACCAACATACTAGCCAAGACATTTCCATTTTGACAGCCAAATCAATTGGTTGTGCTGACAGAGTTTCTTTTTTAGATGGAAGTTAGCCAAAATTTTCTTAACTGTGGAACCAGACCATCCTAGCTAGCTCAAAGAAAGGGAGTTGTAACTATAAACCACTTGTTTTTCTCCGCCAACTGAGGAGAGGCTGACCCAGCCACAGACTCCTCTCACTCATTATATCCCTTAGCACACTCCCCTTGGCAATTGGCTATTTGAATCATTCCCTCTCTTGGCCCCTTCTGCTGTCACTGTCCTGATTAACTTGTGTCAAGGGGGAAATATAATCAGGTAATTCTGGCTGCAGCTATGTGACTCATCTGCTGGTTGGACAGAATCAGAAACAAGTGAAAATGTCTGTTACTCTACCAGCAGTCCTTGCCAGGCTGCCTTTGGAGTGCTAGAAGGCTGTAAATAACCTTTGGCTCATACTCGAGTTCTCCTTCTTTTAGGTCAGACTGTTGGCTGATGTGCAAACCTTGCTGTCAACATAGAATCATGAGCCTTCCTTTAAACCCCTTGATACGAGAGGAGCTCAGCCTGATGGTCTTCAGTTTCACTGAAGGTGACATGACCGCCTGCTTAGGCCACAGGATGTTCTGCACTGATGGGAGTCTAGGCTTGTCGTGTGGGTCAGCTGGGCTTAGACAGAGCTTAGCAATTACATTCCATGAGAGACATCACCGTGGAAACTATGTTGAACATGAATACTCTTGAAAGACCTGTAAGTAAAGGTTTTATTATATAACATTGTGTCTGTGTGAAAGAGTTCATGTTAAAGAAGGAAGAGAAGGGCGAGGCAGACAGTGAAGGGTGGAATGTATATGTTAAAAAAAGGTTCTGGTGTGGTCCTGGCTCCCAACTCTGTTTGGAGGTTTTCAGACATTGGGGATGAGGGTTGATATCAGACCACAGACATTGCCTTCTGCTTTTACAACACAATCGAATAAACACTGGAGAATTGGGTGGCTTGTGGTAAGCTGTAATTATAGACTATGGTTCCATTTGCAAGAGGAAAATATTTGGATCTGATTGAATGCCTGAAGCATCCAATAAGATACTAAAATATAAAAGTGACTTCAAAGACGACTCCTAAAACTATAACCTAGGTTACGATAGAGACTAAATAGTGACAGCCAGTTTTAAAATTTTTTTCTTGTTCTCACACCCTCAATATTTACCTGTCTGGTTAAAGATTAGGATTTTGAATTTGAGAACTAAATGTTACGTGAAGACATCAGTTAGGTTCAGTTCAGTCACTCAGTCATGTCCAACTCTTTGCGACCCCATGAACCGCAGCACGCCAGGCCTCCCTGTAAATCACCAACTCCTGGAGTTTACCCAAACGCATGTCCAACGAGTTAGTGATGCCATTCAGCCATCTCATCCTCTATTGTCCCCTTCTCTTCCTGACCTCAATCTTTCCCAGCATAGGGTCTTTTCCAATGAGTCAGCTCTTTGCATCAGGTGGCCAAAGTATTGGAGTTTCAGCTTCAGCATCAGTCCTTCCAATGAACACCCAGGGCTGATCTCCTTTAGGATGGACTGGTTGGATTTCCTTGCAGTTCAAGGGACTCTCAAGAGTCTTCTCCAATACCACAGTTCAAAAGCATCAATTCTTTGGCACTCAGCTTTGATTATAGTCCAATTCTCACATCCATACATGACTACTGGAAAAACCATAGCCTTGACTAGACGGACCTTTGTTGACAAAGTAATGCCTCTGCTTTTTAATATGCTGTTTAGGTTGGTCATAATTTTCCTTCAAATGAGTAAGTGTCTTTTAATTTCATGGCTGCAATTACCATCTGCAGTGATTTTGGAGCCCCCCAAAATAAAGTCAGCCACTGTTTCCACTGTTTCTCCATCTATTTTCCATGAAGTAATGGGACTGGATGCCATGATCTTAGTTTTCTGAATGTTGAGCTTTAAGCCAACTTTTTCACTCTCCTCTTTCACTTTCATCAAGCTCTTTAGTTCTTCACTTTCTGCCATAAGGATGGTGTCATCTGCATATCTGAGATTATTAATATTTCTCCCAGCAATCTTGATTCCAGCTTGTGCTTCTTTCAGCCCAGCATTTCTCATGATTTACTCTACATATAAGTTAAAAAAGTAGGGTGACAATATACAGCCTTAATGTGTTCCTTTTCCTATTTGGAACCAGTCTGTTGTTCCATGTCCAGTTCTAACTGTTGCTTCCTGAACTGCATACAGGTTTCTCAAGAGGCAGGTCAGGTGGACTGGTATTCCCATCTCTTTCAGAATTTTCACAGTTTTTTATGATCCACACAGTCAAAAGTTTTGACATAGTCAATGAAGCAGAAGTAGATATTTTTCTGGAACTCTCTTGCTTTTTTGATGATCCAGCAGATGTTGGCAATTTGATCTCTGGTTCTTCTGCCTTTTCTAAAACCAGCTTGAACATCTGGAAGTTCACAGTTCATGTATTCCTGAAGCCTGGCTTGGGGAATTTTGAGCATTACTTTACTAGCATGTGAGATGAGTGCAATTGTGCGGTAGTTTGAGCATTCTTTGGCATTGCCTTTCTTTGGGATTGGAATGAAAACTGACCTTTCCCAGTCCTGTGGCCACTGCTGAGTTTTCCATATTGCTGGCATATTGAGTGCAGCACTTTCACAGCATCATCTTTCAGGATTTGAATTAGCTCAACTGGAATTCCATCACTTCCACTAGCTTTGTTTGTAGTGATGCTTTCTAAGGCTCACTTGACTTCACATTCCAGGATGTCTGGCTCTAGGTGAGTGATCAGACTATCGTGATTATCTGGGTCGTGAAGATCTGAAATGGCTCAACTGGAATTCCATCACCTCCCCTATCTTTGTTCCTAGTGATGCTTCCTAAGGCCCACTTGACTTCACATTCCAGGGTGTCTGGCTCTAGGTGAGTGATCACACCATCTTGATCATCTGGGTCGTGAAGATCTTTTTTGCACAGTTCTTCTGTGTATTCTTGCCACCTCTTCTTAATACCTTCTGCTTCTGTTAGGTCCATACCATTTCTGTCCTTTATTGCACTCGTCTTTGCATGAAATGGTCCTTTGGTATCTCTAATTTTCTTGAAGATATCTCTAGTCTTTCTCATTCTATTGTTTTCCTCTATTTCTTTGCATTGATTGCTGAGGAAGGCTTTCTTATATCTCCTTGCTATACTTTGGAACTCTGCATTCAAAGGGGTATATCTTTCCTTTTCTCTTGGAGAAGGAAATGGCAACCCACTCCAGTATTCTTGCCTGGAGAATCCCATGGACAGAGGAGCCTGGTGGGCTATAGTCCACGGGATCACAAAGAGTCGGACATGATTGAGTGACTTCACTTCACTTCCTTTTCTCCTTTGCCTTTCACCTCTTCTTTTCACAGCTATTTGTAAGGCCTCCTCAGAGATCCATTTTACCTTTTTGCATTTCTTTTTCTTGGGGATGGTCTTGATTCCTGTCTCCTGTACAATGTCACAAACCTCCGCTCATAGTTCATCTGGCAGTCTGTCTATCAGATCTAGTCCCTTAAATCTATTTCTCACTTCCACTGTATAATCATAAGGTATTTGATTTAGGTCATACCTGAGTGGTCTAGTGGTTTTCCCCACTTTCTTCCATTTAAGTCTGAATTTGGCAATAAGGAGTTCATGATCTGAGCCATAGTCAGTTCCCAGTCTTGTTTTTGCTGACTGTATAGAGCTTCTCCATTTCTGGCTACAAAGAATATAATCAATCTGATTTCATTGTTGGCTATCTGGTGATGTCCATGTGTAGAGTCTTCTCGTGTTATTGGAAGAGGGAAGTGAAGACATAGACATAGACTATTGCTACATGCTGGTATTTACATTTCATGTTCTCATCAAAAGAGAACAATAGAGATGGCTCTTGATTTACCAAACCTGTCATGTCATGATTTGTGCATGCTTGTCTAGCCTTTTCTCCCCCTGCACCTACTCCATCTCATCTCACTCTGCTGCTCTAGACCTTTGTCCCAATTCAAACTTCTTATCTCTCAGTCCCTTCACAATCATCTCTCTGGTCACAAGAATTTCTATCATTAGATTGCAACTAGGAAAAGTCATAGCCAGGACTATACTGCACAACTCTAGAAGGCAGCATTCCTGTAGAATACAACTGAATGGTTTTCCCTGGAGTTTGCAATACACCTGGCCCTGCTCTCACTTCTGATTCTTTGGAGGCAGGAATGTATGGAATGGGTTTTCCTGTGATCACGCTTGCTGCTGCAACTGGACAAGGCTTCCCTGACTTTCCTAGAGGGAACTCAAATTTCCTGTTGAATGGGTTCTACAGAGCTCATGCTACTATATGGTCCAGGGACATTATAGGGTAAAACAGAATTGTATGGGAATATGTGCGTATGTACATTTAGGGAGATGGAATCCAAGTTTCAAGTAAAAAACTTGATATGAAACTTTAGCAATATCCCTGTTTGGTAATGTGGTTGTTCCCTGTGTTAAATGCATCCGATTCCTCTTCTTGCTTGCTTCTTTTACTTTAATTGAATTTTTTTTTACTGCTTATATACATATAATATTTTACATAAATGCATAAATGTGACATTACCATATACATTTGAATCTCCTCCTTTTTTTTTTTTTAACAGCTTTTTATATTTTTTCTTTTCGGCTTGGCTTCCCTCTCCCTCTGTTCTTCCTCTACCGTGATTTTACTGATATCACTCCCTGCATCCTCTAGGAGCCCAAGCTATCAACCTTATATGTGTGTCCTCTTGTGTAATTATGTGATTATATGATTATAGAGAAATACATGATACAACATACTAACACATAAGCTCATGTGATCATTAATAAATATAGCACATACATAGTTTTTGGTCAGTATTTCTCTTTACTTTAGAATGACTATATTATATATATTTTTTTCTGGAATTTACTTTGTAAATCACCAGATATTTTTCTTTAGTGGCTTCTTTGTGATATGGATATACCAAAGCGCTCCAGTCGTTCCTCTGGGGCTGGGCATTCACGTGTTTCCTGCTTTTAGATAGTACAGTGTTGCGGCAATCAGTCCTGCTTGTAGTTCCTCATATTTTCTGTGGTTAATGGTACTCAGATAATGGTACTTTCATTTACATAGGATAGATCCCTAGGAGTGGGGTGGTGGTGTTGAAATACATGAGGATTCTTAATTTAAATATAGATATTTGCCAGGTTGTTTTCCCCAAAGGCTTTAATATTTTATGCGTATTCTCACCAGCCACATGGGAAGCATTTATCCCAGGAAACAATATGCATTATTGGACTTTTTCATTTTTGCCTGTCTAAGGTCTCCTTGTTATTTTAATTTGAATTTTCTGGGCCATGAGTTTGTTTTAATATATTTCTTGGCATTGTTTTCTCTGAATTGCCTATGCTTTCTATCTTACCCATATTTCTATTGGGTTGTTTTTCCATATTAGAAATTTGGAAGACAGTAAGTACGTTATAGATACAAATGCTCTATTTCCTTCATTGCACATGTTTTTCCACATGGATTGTTTATTTAATAGATGTTTTGCTCTCTTTTTTTTTCTTCTCTTTTTCTATACATTTGAACACATGGAGTGAAATGGATGTTTTGTTTTTATTTTTTATAGTTTTCTAATGTCCAATCTTGGTTATAAGGTTTTCTTCTACCTAGATAGAAGCCTGTAAATAGCTTTATTTTCTTGTAGAATTGTGTCTTATTTTTTGCCCCTCAAGTTTTTAATAAAATTGGTATTCAAAAAACAAAAAAAATCTTTTTCATTGAGTTAAGATAGTATATTTGGCTCATTAAATTTTCGAATATGTTGGCATAAATTTGGATTCTTTATTCTGTGCCAATGATCTTTTGTCTATTCCCAGCCCAATACCATGTTGACTTAATCATTGTTGGCTTAATAGAATCATCTGATATCATGCAGGGCAAGTCTCTCTGCCATTATTCTATTTGAAAATTTTGACTATTTTCTAGGATTTATTAATTCCCTGGAAATTTTAACATTATCTACTTCTAAAAACTTAAATTATATGTTCATATATTTATGTATGTGTGTATATATATATACACATAAATATATGAACATATCAAAAAATTAATGTGTGTATGTCACCTATGATATATATCACCTACAACATGAATATATGTGTATGTATTGTACATATTATCTATGATATGTTTTGTTAACTTTTGACAATAGTCTTTATTACTTTTTTTATTACTTTAAAATGATATCCTTTATTTCTCATTTTACATGAAATTTTTAATAAGAATGGCATCTGAATTTTAGAAAATCTATTGCAGTATCCTTGATATGACCATTTGCTTTTCCTTCCTTAACAATCAGTGCAATTAATTCCATTGATTAACCCAAATCTGTTGATCATTACCCAATAATGATCTCCCTTTGTATTCTTGAAATAAGCCCTCTTGAACAGTTTTGCTCTTGAATATTCATTTGTTACAAAGCTCGATTCTCTTTGATAATATATTTTTGGAAATTATATGTTTATATACAGAAGAAAGTTCTTTTTTGTGCCATCTTTACCAGGTCTTGAAGTTATGCAGGATTCATAAAATGAATTGGAAGAAGTTTATATTTTTCTGTGGCCTAGATTAGTTGATTAACATTATTTTATTTTAAAAGCAACATGTAGTGAACTTTATTTTTGGTGTATAGTTCTGTAAATTTTAAAACATGTAATTCATGTAACTGTAATTACAGTCAGAATACAGAAGCTTCATCACTCCAAAAAATTCTCTTGCAAATCCTCCCCACAACTGCTAGGCCCTGGCAAACACTAATTTGTTTCCATCATTATAAACAGAGTCTTTTCAGGGATGTCATATAAATGAAATCAGAATATATAACCTTTTGAAACTGGCTTTTTTGAGACTGGCTTCTTTTATTTAGCATAATGCCTTTGAAATTCATCCATGTTGTTGTGTGAATCAATAGTTTGTTTATTCATTCAGCTGTTGAAGGACTTTGGGGTGATTTCCGAGTATTGGTGATTATGAATAGAGCTGCTATATACATTTGTGTATAAGTTTTTATGTGCATTTATGTTTTAATATTTTTAAGTAAATAGCTATGTGTGGGATGGTGGGGTTGTAAGATGTGTATCTTTAGATGTATGGTTAAAAAATGCAAAACTGTTTTCCAGAGGGGCTCTGTTATTTTGCATTTCCATCAGCAATGTATGAAAGTTCCAGTTGCTCAGCATCTTTGCCAGGACTCTGTATTCTCAGTAACTTTAATTTTGGTCATTCTAATAGATGTGCAGTGGCATCTCACTATAATTTAAATTTGCATTTCTCTAATGACTAATTATATTAAACATCTTTTTGTGAGCTTATTTGTCATCCATATACCCTCTTTGGTGAAGTGTCTGCTCAAGTCTTTGGCCCATTTTTAAACTGAGTTGTTTTCTGATTGTTGAGTTTTGGATGTTCTTTGTATGTTGTTGTTAAAAGTTCTTTTTAGGTAAGTGATTTGCAAATATTTTCTCCCAGTTTGTGGCTTGTCTTTTCAGTCTCCTAACAGTGTCTTTCAAAAAGCAAAAGTTTTAATTTTGATGAAATTTGGTTTATCAACTTTTAATTTTGTGGACTGTACTTTTGGTGTTAGAACAATGAGCTCTTTTCCTAACTCCAGATCATGAAGGTTTTCTACATTTTCTTCTAAAAGCCTTGTAGTTTTATGTCTTACATTAAGATCCATTGTCTAATGGATCTATGACTCAATCTGAGTATATTTTATATGAAGTATAAATTTTGTATTAGGTTGAGGTTTACTTTATTGCGTCAGATCAGATCAGATCAGATCAGTCGCTCAGTCATGTCCAACTCTTTGCGACCCCATGAATCGCAGCACGCCAGGCCTCCCTGTCCATCACCAACTCCCGGAGTTCACCTAGACTCATGTCCATCGAGTCAGTGATGCCATCCAGCCATATCATCCTCTGTTGTCCCCTTCTCCTCTTGCCCCCAATCCCTCCCAGCATCAGAGTCTTTTCCAATGAGTCAACTCTTCGCATGAGGTGGCCAAAGTACTGGAGTTTCAGCTTTAGCATCATTCCTTCCAAAGAAATCCCAGGGCTGATCTCCTTCAGAATGGACTGGTTGGATCTCCTTGCAGTCCAAGGGACTCTCAAGAGTCTTCTCCAACACCACAGTTCAAAAGCATAAATTCTTTGGCACTCAGCCTTCTTCACAGTCCAACTCTCACATCCATACATGACCACAGGAAAAACCATAGCCTTGACTAGATGAACCTTTGTTGGCAAAGTAATGTCTCTGCTTTTTAATATGCTGTCTAGGTTGGTCATAGCTTTTCTTCCAAGGAGCAAGCGTCTTTTAATTTCATGGCTGCAGTCACCATCTGCAGTGATTTTGATGTCCAATTTTTCCAATGTCATTTGATCAAAAAATTATCTTGTCTTAATTCTGTTGGCTTTGCACCTTGGTCAAAATCAATTGGCCATATTTGTATGTCTGTTGTTACACTCTCTAGTCTAGTCCATTGATCCATGTGTCTATCTCTTTGTGAGTCTACAGTGTTTTGGCTAATGTGCTTTATAGCCTGTCTTATAATTGATAGTACGATTCTTTTAACTTTGTTCAGTTGCAAAAATGTTTGGCTCTTCTAGCTCCATTGCTTTTCTTTCTTTTTTTTTTGAATCAATTTCATGGTTTCAAGGTCTATATTGGTGTGTATATGTTCCACATAACATTGAGAAGAATGTATGTTCTGTTATTTTTTTTTTAATTTTATTTTATTTAACTTTACAATATTGTATTGGTTTTGCCATATAGGGTTCAGGATGGGGAACACATGTATACCTGTGGCAGATTCATTTTGATATATGGCAAATCCATTGCTTTTCTATATAAAATTTAGAATCAGTTACCTATATCTACAAAAAAAACAAAATGACTGAGTTTTTTTTTGGAATTGTATTGAATCTATGGTGTTATTATATTGAATTGTCCAATCCATGAATGTAGTATGTATTTCCATTTATTTAAGTCTTCTTTCATTTTTTTTATTAGGATTTTTCAGCTTTATCATACAAATCCCATACATTTTTTTTTTAGATTTAGATCTATGTATTTCATTTTTATAGTTATTTTAAGTGGTATTTAAAAAATTTGTTTCCAGTTGTCCATTGCTAGCTAATATACAGAACATCGATTTTTTTGTTTGTTTGTTTTGTTTGCTAGATTTATTTTGTTTTGTCTGGTGTATTTACTGACCTTGTATCTTGCAATCTTGCTAAACTCAGTTGTTAGTTCTTATAGAGTTTTAGTTATAGACTCCTTGAGATTTTCCACATAGACAACTATGTGGAAACTATGATATCTGGGAATAAGGATATTTTTATTTATTCCTTTTCAATGTGTGTGTCTTTTATTCTTTTTGGTGTCTTACTGCATTGATTAGGTCTCTAGTACAGTGTTAAACAGGAGTGATGAGAATGGATGTCTGCCTTGTTCTCAATCTATGGGAAATTGTTCAGCCTCTCATAATTAAACATGATGTTACCTATGAATTTTTTTTTTTTTTTGGTAAATGCCCATTGTCCAGTTTGAGGAATTTTCTTTCTATTCCTAGTTTACTGAGAGGTTTTTGTTTTTTTTTTAAATCATGTATATGAATGGATGTTAGTTTTTGTCAAATGGTTTTTTTCTGTATCAACTGATATGATCATATTTTTAAAAATCAGGCTATAAATATGGTGGATTATATTGGTTGATTTCAAATATTGAACTAATATTTCTGGGGTCAGTAGCATTTCTGGGATAAATCTCACTTGGTCATGTGACATTTTTAATGTATATTGACACACTGAATCTGCTCACACTTTGCTGAGTATTTTTGTATCTAAATTTAGGAGAGATGTTGATCTGTTTATCTATAGTTTCTTTTTTGTACTTTTTTGTCTGGTTTTGGGATCAGCACAATGCTCATTTCATAACATAGATGCAAAGTGTTTCTTGAAGAGCTTATTCAGAATTGGGTTATTTTTCTCTTTAAATGTTTCATAGAATTCACCAGTGAACCCATCAGTTACTGGAAATGTTTCTCGAAGAGCTTATTCAGAATTGGGTTATTTTTCTCTTTAAATGTTTCATAGAATTCACCAATGAAACCATCAGTTACTGGAGGCTTCCTTTTCCTTTTCCAGAAGATTTTAAACTAATTCAGTTTCCTTAATAGAACTGTTAGGGGTTGAATTGTATCCTTTCCAAAATTCATACGTTGAGGTCCTATCCCTTAGTATCTCAGAATTGTTTAGAAGCAGGGTGAGGTCATAGGGGAGTAGAGTGGGCCCCTAATCTAATATGACTGGTGTCCTTATAACAAAAAGGAAATTTGAACACACATCTACATACATGGAGAACATAACATGAAGATGAAAGCAGAGATAAGGTGATGACAAAACCAAGGAATGCAAAAGATTGCCAGCAAATCACCAGAAGTTAGGGGAAAGCATATAACAGATTCTCTCTCAGAGCCCTCAGAAAGAACCAACCCTGCTGACACTTGCATTTGTAGCCTCCAGAACTGTGAGACAGTAAGTCTCTACTCTTTAAGCCACTCAATTTATGGCTTATGACAGCCCTAGTCAACTGATATAATAACTATTCCGATTATTTATTTTTTCCTTGTTCAGATTTTGGTAATTTGTGGATTTTGAAAAAGTGGTCTGGTGTTGTCAAATGTATGTGTCTAGCATTATTTGTAGTATTCTCTTATTATCCTGTTAATGTATGTAGGATCTGTAGTGATATCCTCTCTTACCTTTCTGACACTGGTGATTTGTATCTTTGAAAAAATTGTTTTTGTCAGTCTTACTCTGGAGATTTATCCCTTTTAATAATGTTTTTAAGCAATTAATTTTGGTTTCATTAAATTTCTCTATTGTTTGCTCTCAATTTTATTGATTTTTCTCTTATATTTATTATAATTTCATTCAATTCTCTACTTGTGTAGGATTTGTTTTGCTTTCTCTTTTTTCCTAGTTTCTTAAGGTGAACATTTATATTATTGATTAGAAATTGTTTTTACCATTATAAAAATTTATTGCTATAAATTTATTAAAAAGCACTGTTTCATTTATTTGGGATGTGTGATATTCTCATTTTCATTGCATTCAAAATGTTTTTTAATTTACATTGAGACTTCTTCATAGTCTTTTAGAAGTATGTTGTTTAATTTCCAGGTGTTTGCTGCTGCTAAGTCGCTTCAGTCATGTCCGACTCTGTGCGACCCCAGAGATGAGAGCCCACTAGGCTCCCCTGTCCCTGGGATTCTCCAGGCAAGAACACTGGAGTGGGTTGCCATTTCCTTCTCCAATGCATGAAAGGGAAAAGTGAAAGTGAAGTCGCTCAGTTGTGTCCGACTCTTAGCGACCCCATGGACTGCAGCCTACCAGGCTCCTCCATCCATGGGATTTGCCAGGCAAGAGTATTGGAGTGGGGTGCCATTGCCTTCTCCTTCCAGGTGTTTGGAGATTTTTTTTAAAAAGTTTCTATGCAATGCTATGTTAACTCACTTCAGTCATGTCTGACTCTGTGTGACCCCATAGACGGCAGCCCCCCAGGCTCTGCCGTCCCTGGGATTCTTCAGGCAAGAACACTGGAGTGGGTTGCCATTTCCTTCTCCAATGCAAGAAAATGAAAAGTGAAAGTGAAGTCGCTCAGTCGTGTCTGACTCTTAGCAACCCCATGGACTGCAGCCTACCAGGTTCCTCCATCCATGGGATTTTCTAGGCAAGAGTACTGGAGTGGGGTGCCATTGCCTTCTCCGAAAAACGTTTCTATTGATTACTTATTCAATTCATTATTTTCAGAGAAATATTTCATGTGATTTCCATTCTTTTAAATTTACAGTTTGTTATGGTTATCAAGGGGGAAAGGTAGGGAGAGGAATAAATCGAGAAATTGGGATTGACATATACACACTACTATGTATAAAGTCCAAGAGTCCCGTGGACTGCAAGGAGATCCAGCCAGTCCATCCTAAAGGAAATCAGTCCTGAATATTCATTGGAAGGACTGATGCTGAAGCTGAAACTCCAATACTTTGGCCACTTGATATGAAGAACTGACTCACTAGAAAAGACCCCAATGCTGGGAAAGATTGAAGGCAGGAGAAGGGATAGACAGAGGACGAGATGGTTGAATGGCATCACTGATTCTATGGACTTGAGTTTGAGTAAGTTCTGGTAGTTGGTGATGGACAGGGAAGCCTGGCGTGCTGCAGTCCATGGGGTTGCAAAGAGACGGACATGACTGAGTGACTGGACTGAATTGAACTGATGTATAAAATAGATAATTAATAAGAACCTACTGTGTAGCACAGGGAATTCTACTCATTACTCTGTAAAGACCTATATTGGAAAAGAATCTAAAAAGGAGTGGATATATATATGTAACTTATTCACTTTACTGTGCAGCAGGAACTAACACAGCATTGTAAATAAACTATATTCCAATAAAAATTAATTAAAAAATTAAAAAAGTTATTAAAGTTTGCTGCTAGGGTTTAAGAATTTTTTTTTTTTTTTAAGTTAAGTAAAGCTGAGCTGTAAGCCTGTGTGTTCTGGTTAGTTTTTTCAATGGTGAGTTATTAATCACCTTTTAAATTTCTTACATGGTAATCTATTTTATTAAAGTTTTCACATCATCTTTTTTTTTTGCCAATTTTTTCATTTCCTCTAGATTTTCAAAATTTTTTTACCAAATAGTTATCTACAATATTGTCTTATAATTCTTTTAATCTATTCTGTATCTGTAATTATGTTTCCTTTTCTATTCCTAAACTTGTTTTTCTCTTCTCTCTTATTCTCCCTTATTTAGACTCTTGAAGGACTTCTTTATTTGATAAATTCTTTCTAAGAATCAGTAAAGAATTTGCCTTCAATGTGGGAGATCCGGGTTCAGTCCCTGGGTAGGAAAGATCCCCTGGAGAAACGATTGGCTACCTACTCCAGTATTTTTGCCTGGAGAATTCCATGGACAGAGGCTCGGGGATCCATGGGGTTGCAAAGAGTTGGACATGACAGAGCAACTTTTACTTTTCTAAGAATCAGTTTTTGAATTTATAATATTAATAATTACAATACTTTTTCTTTTTCCTTAATTAGACTTGTATAACTTCCTTTTTTTAAAACTTTGTTATTAGTGTTTCAAGATGAATATTCAGTTCCTCTTTATTCTTATTTTGTGGAAATGAGACTTTTGAGTCAATGTTTTCTTCTGAATAGTTCTTTTGCTTTCTCTCAATGGTGTTTGTATGGACTGTTTTCCTTTACATTGTTTTCCAGATAGTTTGAAATTTCACCTTTGATTTTGTTTTCATTCCAGGGCTTATTTAGAAGTGTGTTTTAAAATTTCAGATATGCAAGACTTTTTTGATCATTTAACATCATTTGTTTCTAATTGTATTAGTGAATAGTCAAAGATGGTATTAAAAAAATGCAATATTTGAGAAATATAAGACTTTCTCCCTAAAAAGTTATTACATATATATCACATATATGCCACATGTATATACCCATTACATTCAGTTTATTAATTTTAGTCCTTTTTAATTTTTTCTAGTAGATATGTCACATTAAAATACCTCAAGAAATATGTTCTTTGTCTTCTTTAGAGCAAATATTATACTTTAACTTCCCAGATATTAATATCTTACTCCTGATTTTTTAAATTTATTTATTTTAATTAGAGGCTTGTATTGGTTTTGCCATATATCAACATGAATCCACCACGGGTGTACACGTGTTCCCAATTCTGAAGCGCCCTCCCACCTCCCTCCCCATACCATCCCTCTGGGTCATCCCAGTGCACCAGCCCCAAGCATCCTGTATCCTGCATCAAACCTGGACTGGCGATTCATTTCTTATATGATATTATACATGTTTCAATGCCATTCTCCCAAATCACCCCACCCTCTCCTTCTCCCACAGAGTCCATAAGACTGTTCTATACATCTGTGTCTCTTTTGCTGTCTCGCATACAGGGTTATCATTACCATCTTTTTAAATTCCATATATATGCGTTAGTATACTGTATTGGTGTTTTTCTTTCTGGCTTACTTCACTCTGTATAATAGGCTCCAGTTTCATCCGCCTCATTAGAACTGATTCAAATGTATTCTCTTTAATGGCTGAGTAATACTCCATTGTGTATATGTACCACAGCTTTCTTATCCATTCATCTGCTGATGGACATCTGGGTTGTTTCCATGTCCTGGCTATTATAAACAGTGCTGCGATGAACACTGGGGTACATGTGTCTCTTTCAATTCTGGTTTCCTTGGTGTGTATGCCCAGCAGTGGGATTGCTGGGTCGTATGGCAGTTCTATTTCCAGTTTTTTAAGGAATCTCCACACTGTTCTCCATAGTGGCTGTACTAGTTTGCATTCCCACCAACAGTGTAAGAGGGTTCCCTTTTCTCCACACCCTCTCCAGCATTTATTGCTTGTAGACTTTTGGATCTCAACCATTCTGACTGGCGTGAAATGGTACCTCATTGTGGTTTTGATTTGCATTTCTCTGATAATGAATGATGTTGAGCATCTTTTCATGTATCTGTTAGCCATCTGTATGTCTTCTTTGGAGAAATGTCTATTTAGTTCTTTGGCCCATTTTTTGATTGGGTCGTTTATTTTTCTGGAATTGAGCTGTAGGAGTTGCTTGTATATATTTGAGATTAGTTGTTTGTCAGTTGCTTCATTTACTATTATTTTCTCCCATTCTGAAGGCTGTCTTTTCACATTGCTTATAGTTTCTTTTGTTGTTCAGAAGCATTTAATTTTAATTAGATCCCATTTGTTTCTTTTTGCTTTTATTTCCAGTGTTCTGGGAGGTGAGTCATAGAGGATCCTGCTGTGATTTCTGTCGGAGAGTGTTTTGCCTATGTTCTCCTCTAAGAGTTTTATAGTTTCTGGTCTTATGCTCAGATCTTTAATCCATTTTGAGTTTATTTTTGTGTATGGTGTTAGAAAGTGTAGTTTCATTCTTTTACAAGTGGTTGACCAGTTTTCCCAGCACCACTTGTTAAAGAGATTGTCTTTTCTCCATTGCATATTCTTGCCTCCTTTGTCAAAGATAAGGTGTCCATAGGTGCGTGGGTTTATCTCTGGGCTTTCTATTTTGTTCCATTGATCTATATTTCTGTCTTTGTGCCAGTACCATACTGTCTTGATGACTGTGGCTTTGTAGTAGAGCCTGAAGTCAGGCAGGTTGACTTCAGTCAGTCCTCCAGTTCCATTCTTCTTTCTCAAGATTGCTTTGGCTATTCGAAGTTTTTTGTATTTCCATACAAATTGTGAAATTATTTGTTCTAGCTCTGTGAAAAATACTGTTGGTAGCTTGATAGGGATTGCATTGAATCTGTAGATTGCTTTGGGCAGTATACTCATTTTCACTATATTGATTCTTCCAATCCATGAACATGGTATATTTCTCCATCTATTAGTGTCCTCTTTGATTTCTTTCACCAGTATTTTATAGTTTTCTGTATGTAGGTCTTTAGTTTATTTAGGTAGATATATTCATAAGTATTTTATTCTTTTCGTTGCAATGATGAATGGGATTGTGTTTCCTTAATTTCTCTTTCTATTTTCTCATTATTAGTGTATAGGAATGCAAGGGATTTCTGTGTGTTGATTTTATATCCAGCAACTTTACTATAGTCATTGATTAGCTCTAGTAATTTTCTGGTGGAGTCTTTAGGGTTTTCTATGTAGAGGGTCATGTCATCTGCAAACAGTGAGAGTTTTACTTCTTCTTTTCCAATTTGGATTCCTTTTATTTCTTTTTCTGCTCTGATTGCTGTGGCCAAAACTTCCAAAACTATGTTGAATAGTAGTGGTGAAACTGATTTTTCTTTATTTTCATTTATTTGATATTTAGTTAACTTTTTTCCAGCTTTATGGGTATAATTGACAAATAAAATTTTAATGTATTTAAAGTATACAACATGTTGATGAATGTATACATTGTGAAGAGTTAATTAACATATCCCTCATCAAGTTAATTAATATATCCATCTCCTTACATAGTTCCCTTGTGTGTATGTATGTGTGAGAAAACTTAAATTTTACTCTTTTAGCAGATTTCAGTGATATAATACAGTATTATCAACTGTAGTCATCATGTCATGCATTCAGTTCACTGACCTTATTCATTTTATAACTGAAACTTTATACCCTTTTATCAATCTTTCCCCATTTTCCCAAGTCATCAGCCCCTAGCAACCACCATTTGCTATGAATTTGAATTTTATTTTATTTATTTTTAGATTCTACATATGTGACAACATGCAATTTTTATCTTTATCTTGCTTATTTCACTTAACATAAGGCCCTCCTGGTCCATCCATTTGTTGCAAATGGCAAGATTTCTTTCTTTTCTAAGACTGAATAATATTCGTGTATACATATGTGTGTGTGTGTGTGTGTGTATGATGTGAAAGATATATGTCACATTTTATTTATCTATTCATCTGTTGAGAGACAGATTGTTTCCATGTCTTGGCTATAATGAAAAATTCTTCAGTGAATGTGAAAATGTAGATAGTGATTTCATTTCCTTTAGATATACACCTAGGAAGTAAGATTGTTGGTAACAGAGATGGTATTATTATTTAATCAACATATATAGATTTAGAATTATATATGTAATATAGATTACATATAAATTACATATGGTAATTCTATTTTTAATTTCTTGGGTTCCTTATGTTTGCCAGGGTCAAGGAAAGAAAGAACTGAATCCATCATGTGGTCCTTCTTGGCCTTTTAGGGATCAGGGAATCAGGCTGTTTCCTACAGTTGATCTTGGCTTTTCCTGGGAATATATAGATGTCTGCAATTCAGTGGTCTCCCTGGAGTCCACAAGTTTATGACACTCAGCTCCAGTTCTAGTCTCAGGTGCTTTATCAGTATATGGCAGAGATAATCTTGCACCTTTCTCTTCTACAGGACTTCCGCAGAACTCAGGAGTTTCTCTGCTCCTGGTAGCCTGTAGGGCTGAGCAGCTATTCAGTGCAGGAGAGGGGGATCAATTGAAGTTGATACTGGGAGAGAAGAGAGTTATAATCAAGCCACATCTTCTGAGAATCATCTGCTGGTTTCCTCTTCTCTATGATATCTGTGCAGATACTCACTGGGTTTGGAGGTTTTAGCTGTGTCCTAAAACATAGACTTCCCTGGTGGATCAGTGGTAAAGGATTCGACTGCCAATGCAGAAGACTTGGGTTTGATCCAGGTGCCAGGAAAAGCCCCTGGAGGAGGAAATGGCAACCCATTCCAGTATTCTTGCCTGGAAGATCCCATGGACAGAGGGAGCCTGGCAGGCTACAGTCCATGGGTTTGCAAAAGAGTTAGACATGACTAAGTGACTAAGCAGCAACAACAAAAACACAGACTTAATTTTTCTTCATGTTGCCTAGTAATTTTCATTTAAATTAAAGATTTTTACACATCAGAATTGGTGTTTTACCTGTTGAAACATTAAAAGCCTAAACAAATATAATAATTTTTATCTGATACTAACCTTAGGTGATTTAAGTAGAGAAAATTGTTATAAATCAACTGTTAAGTATAGATTCCTTTCAGTTTTCCTGGTGATTTACTTTAGTTTTCTTAGGAAAGCCTCAAATTTGTGGCGTTTCTAAAACACAATTTTCACAAAGAGAGAGAAATGAAAGAAGGCAAAATGGTTTTCTAAGGAGGCTTTAAAAATAACTAAGAGAAGAGAAAGAGAAAGGGAAAGATGCCCAACTGAACGCAGAGTTCCAAAGAATAGCAAGGAGAGATAAGAGAGCCTTCTTACACGAGCAATGCAAAGAAATAGAGGAAGACAATAGAATGGGAAAGACTAGAGATCTTTTAAACAAAATTGGATCTATCAAGATCCAATTCTGTGCATGAATATTTCATGCACAGACTGGCATAATATAGGACAGAAATAGCAAGGACCTAACAGAAGCAGAAGAGATTAAGAAGAGGTGGCAAGAACATACAGGAAAACTATACAAAAAGATCTGAATGACCCAGATATTCATGATGTTATGGTCAGTCACCTAGACTCAGATACCCTGGACTGTGAAGTCAAGTGGGCCTTAGGAAGCATTACTGTGAGCAAAGTTAGTGGAGGTGATGGAATTTCAACTAGGCTATTTCAAATTCTAAAAGATGATGCTGTTAAAGTGCTACACTCAATATGCCAGCAAATTTGGAAACCTCAGCAGTGGCCACAGAACTGAAAAACGTGTTTTCATTCCCATGCCAAAGAAAGGCAGTGCCAAAGAATGCTCAAACTACCATACAATTGTGCTTATTTCACATGCTAGCAGGGGCTTCCCCGGTGGCTCAGCAGTAAAGAATCTGCCCGCAATGTGGGAGATGCAGGGTTTGATCCCTGGGTCAGGAAGATCTCCTAGAGGAGGGCATGGCAACCCACTCCAGTTTTCTTGCCTAGAGAATCCCATGGATAGAGGAGCCTGGCGGGCTACAATCCATAAGGTCTCAAAGAATTGAACATGACTGATATAACTTAGCACGTGCTAAGCAAGGTAATAGTCAAAATCTTCAAGCTAGGCTCCAACAGCGGAGAAGGCAATGGCACCCTACTCCAGTACTCTTGCCTGGAAAATCCCACGGACAGAGGGGCCTGGTGGGCTGCTGTCTATGGGGATGCACAAAGTCGGAAACGACTGAAGCAACTTAGCAGCAGCAGCAGGCTTCAACAGTACCTGATCCAAGAACTTCCAGATGTACAAGCAGGATTTAGAAAAGGCAGGGGAACAAGAGATCAAATTGTCAACATCTATTGGATCATGGAAAAAGCAAGGGATTCTATAAAACCATCTACTTCTGCTTCACTGTCTACACTAAAACCTTTGACTGTGTGGATCACAACAAACTGGAAAATTCTTAAAGAGATGGGAATAATACCAGACCACCTGACCTGCCTCTTGAAAAACCTGTATGCAGATCAAGAAGCAACAGTTAGAACTGGAAATGGAACAATGGGCTGGTTCAAAATTGGGAAAGGAGTACATCAAGGCGGTATATTATAACTCTGTTTATTTAACTTCTATGTGGCGTTCATCATGTGAAATGCCAGGCTGGATGAATCATAAACTAGAATCAAAATTACTGGGAGAAATATCAATAACCTCAGATATGCAGATGACACCACCTTTATGGCAGAAAGTGAAGAGAAACTAAAGAGCCCCTTGATGAAAGTGAAAGAGAGTGAAAAAGCTGGTTTAAAACTCAACATTCAAAAAATGAAGACCTTAGCATCCGATCTCATCACTTCATGGCAAACAGATGGGGAAAAAGTTGGAGCAGTGGCAGATTTTATTTTCCTGGCCTCCAAAATCTCTGCGGATGGTGACTGCAGCCATGAAATTGAAAGATGCTCCTTGGAATAAAATCTATGATCAACCTAGATAGCATATTAAAAAGCAGAGATGTCGCTTTGTAGACAAAGGTCTGTATAGCTATGGTTTTTCCAGTAGTCATGTATGGATGTGAGAGTTGGACCATAAAGAAGGCCGATGCTAAAGAACTGATGTTTTCAAACTGTGGTGATGGAGAAGACTCTTGAGAGTCACTTGGACTGCAAGGAGATCCAACCAGTCCATCCTAAAGGAAATCAGTCCTGAATATTCATTCATTGGAAGGACTGATGCTGAAGCTAAAGCTCCAATACTTTGGCCACCTGATGTGAAGAGCTGGGTCATTTGAAAAGACCCTGATGCTGGGACAGACTGAAGGCAGGAGGAGAAGAGGATGACAAAGGAGGAGATGGTTGGGTGGCATCACTGACTCTATGGACATGAGTTTGAGCAAACTGGAAGATAGTGAAGGACAGGGAAGCCTGGTGTGCTATAGTCCATGGGTCACAAAGGGTCGGACACGAGTGAGCAATTGAACAACAACAATCCTGACAACATAATACATGAATATCAAAATAGTGTTGATACTGGAAAAGTCTCATTGTATGTGTATATGTTTGTGTAGGCAATAGTGATTAAAAAGTCACATTAGAACTTTCTTCTGCCTTAGTAAGTAAACAACCTTATAGAATTAAGCTGAAGCTAAAAGGAGGAGATCTTTGATTTTTTTTTGTATCCCTTGTGACCTTTTAATGACTTTTGGATGCCACCTAGAGAAAGATTATTCTGAAGGTTAGAGAAATCCCTTGAGGGCATTTTTCAGATATGTTTTTGTTACGTGCTTAATATCACTGAATTCTCAGATCTTATACATTTTCATGACACAGAACACATATTCTAAAATGCAGGTGTATTCCTTTAACTGTGAGTATTTATTTAACAAATTTCCTCTCAAGTCTTCTGGTGTCAGACACAGTATGACAGTAGTTAAGGATCTGTCACCATTCCCGTTAAAAACCTTATTGTTTAGGCTTTGCTTCCTTGACTGTTTCAAATTACATCTAGCTGAGACTTGCCAAAGAAGTTGTCAGCTTAGATATGACTTCGATTTTGAAAAACTGTTGAAAATAGGAAAGCCATTTATAGTGACAGAAAAAAAGAGAATTTGGCTGGCATCAAGTGTCTTTTCTTGCTGAAATATATGTGTTCATGAAGTTTTCCAAACAATTGCAGTATGGATTAGTACATTTTGACACTTTAAAAATAAGTATGCTTTAAAACAGGATAGATAATTAACTGGAAAAATATATGTCTCTCTGTATATTAGAAATGTTACTTCATTTTATCACAAGTGTCCAATATGTCACTATGATAGGATTGAAATGGCGAGATTCTATTTATACAGAATATGAATCAGGAACATCTCCAGAAACATCTACCACAAAAAGAACATTTGCATAAGAATATGCATTTTCATCTCTTTGGGATAGTCAGGGAACTGGGTTAAAACTATACTTTTTTGCATAATGCTTAGATTCAGAATGAAGTAAAGCTCAATAATTCATTGTATAGGAGGCAGTGATCAAGACCATCACCAAGAAAAAAGAAATGCAAAAAGGCAAAATGGTTGTCTGAGGAGGCCTTAAAAATAGCTGAGAAAAGAAGAAAAGCTAAAGGCAAAGGAGAAAAGGAAAGATATACCCATTTGAATGCAGCTGCTGCTGCTAAGTCGCTTCAGTAGTGCCCGACTCTGTGTGACCCCATAGATGGCAGCCCACTAGGCTCCTCTGTCCCTGGGATTCTCCAGGCAAGAATACTGGAGCAGGTTGCCATTTCCTTCTCCAATGTATGAAAGTGAAAAGTGAAAGTGAAGTCACTCAGTCGTGCCCGACTCTTAGCGACCCCATGGACTGCAACCTACCAGGCTCTTCCATCCATGGGATTTTCCAGGCAAGGGTACTGGAGTGGGTTACCATTGCCTTCTCCACATCTGAATGCAGAGTTCCAAAGAATAGCAAGGAGAGATAAGAAAGCCTTCCTCAGTGATCAATGCAAAGAAATAGAGGAAGGCTATTTCTGAGAAAGACTGGGAAAGACTAGAGATATCTTCAAGAAAATTAGAGATATGAAGGGAATATTTCATGCAAAAATAAGCACAATAAAGGACAGAAATGGTATGGACCTAACAGAAGCAGAAGATACTAAGAAGAGGAGGCAAGAATACACAGAAGAACTATACAAAAAAATCTTCATGACCCAGATAACCATGATGGTGTGATCACTCACCTAGAGCCAGACATCCTGAAACACAAAATCAAGCGGGCCTTGGAAGCATCACTACAAACAAAGCTAGTGGAGGTGATGGAATTCCAGTTGAGCTATTCCAAATCCTAAAAGATGATGTTGTGAAAGTGCTGCATTCAATATGCCAACAAATCTGGAAAACTCAGCAGTGGCCACAGGACTAGAAAAGGTCAGTTTTCATTCCAATCCCAAAGAAAGACAATGCCAAACAATGCTCAAACTACTGCACAATTGCACTCATTTCACACCCTAGCAAAGTAATGCTCAAAATTCTCCAAGCCAGGCTTCAACAGTATGTGAACCATGAACTTCCAGATGTTCAAGGTGGTTTTAGAAGAGGCAGAGGAACCAGAGACCAAATTGCCAACATTGGCTGGATCATCAAAAAAGCAAGACAGTTCCAAAACAACATCTACTCTTGCTTTATTGACTATACCAAAGCCTTTGGCTGTGTGAATCACAATAAACTGTGGAAAATTCTGAAAGAAATGGGAATATCAGACCACCTGACCTGCCTCCTGAGAAATCTGAATGCAGGTCAAGAAGCAACAGTTAGAACCGGACATGAAACAGCAGACTGGTTCCAAATTGGGAAAGGAGTACGTCAAGGCTGTATATTGTTACCCTGCTTATTTAACTTATATGCAGAATGTATCATGTGAAATGCTGGGTTGGATGAAGCACAAGCTGGAATCAAGATTGCTGGGAGAAATATCAATAACCTCAGATATGCAGATGACACCACACTTATGGCAGAAAGGGAAGAACTAAAAAGCCTCTTGATGAAAGTGAAAGAGGAGAGTGAAAAGTTGCCTTAAAGTGCAACATTCAGAAAATGAAGATCATGGCATCTGGTCCCATCACTTCATGGAAAATATATGGGGAAACAGTGGAAACAGTGTCAGACTATTTTTTGGGGCTCCAAAATCACTGCAGATGGTGATTGCAGCCATGAAATTAAAAGACGCTTACTCCTTGGAAGGAAAGTTATGACCAATCTAGACAGGATATTCAAAAGCAGAGACATTACTTTTCCAATAAAGGTCCATCTAGTCAAGGCTATGGTTTTTCCAGTGGTCATGTATGGATATGAGAGTTGGACTGTGAAGACAGCTGAGCCCCAAAGAATTGATGCTTTTGAACTATGGTGTTGTAGAACACTCTTGAGAGTCCCTTGGACTGCAAGGAGATCTGACTAGTCCATCCTAAAGGAAATCAGTCCTGAATATTCATTGGAAGGACTGATGCTGAAGCTGAAACTCCAATACTTTGGCCACCTGTTTCGAAGAACTGACTCATTGGAAAGACCCTGATGCTGTGAAAGATTTAAGGTGGGAGAAGATGGGGACGACAGAGGATGAGATGTTTGGATGACATCACTGATGCGATGGACATGAGTTTGAGTAAGCTCTGGGAGTTGGTGATGGACAGAGAAGCCTGGAATGCTACAATCCATAGGGTCACAAAGAGTCGGACAAGACTGACTGACTGAACTGAAAAACTCAATAAATCAGTTAATCTTATTAGATCTATCAAGAAAAGACTTCTGAATTGTGAAATTAACAAAATCACCCAGACTGTAGTTCAGAGATAAAGAGATAGGAAAATGGAAGAAAACTTAAGAGGCATGGAGGAAAAAATTAAAAGCTCCAACATTAATAAGAGTTCTAGGAGAGGTTAGAGAGAATGGTGCAGGTTTAATGTTTTAAGAGATGATGGCTGAATTTTTTTTCAGAATTGAAGAAAGACATGGTTCCTCAAATATAACAAACAACATTAAGTTGCAAGCAGGATTTGAAAAACAAGCCCATACCTAGCACATCTATAAACTACCAGAAAAAGAAGCCAGGTTCTTGTTCTTTTTTAGGTAATTTTACTGATAATAGGTTTCTCACAGCAAAACATAGATGCCAGATATTAATTAAATAATTTTTGTAGTGTCCTATGAGGAAGCAAATGGGGATTCCATTCCCAGGTAAAATATTGGTCAGGCATGGGTGCAAAATGTAGACAAATGTAGATATGCAAAGACTAAGGATTTATTATTCAGTTTATTGTTTATTTATTATTCTTTCTGTGGAAAGATCTACTGATATGTTTACTTCAGTAAGAATCAAAAAGGAAAAAGTAGGAGACAAATAAAAGAGGAAAGTATGATATTCAGTGCAAATTAAGGTTTACTGTTTTCCCTCCTACCTCCTCCACCCATGTCCTTCAGCCCTTCAATAACACAATTTGAGGCTGTTTGAGTTAAAGCCATGCTAAGGTCCTCTTCTGTTGGAGGGGCATCAAGAATTTTTTATGGAGATATAATTGACACATAAGATTATATTAGTTTCAGATATCCCACATAATAATTTGATACATGGGAGGTGGGTCATAGAGGATCCTGCTGTGATTTCTGTCAGAGAGTGTTTTGCCTATGTTTTCCTCTAGGAGTTTTATAGTTTCTGGTCTTACGTTTAGATCTTTAATCCATTTTGAGTTTATTTTTGTGTATGGTGTTAGAAAGTGTTCTAGTTTTATTCTTTTACAAGTGGTTGACCAGTTTTCCCAGCACCACTTGTTAAAGAGATTATCTTTTCTCCATTGCATATTCTTGCCTCCTTTGTCAAAGATAAGGTGTCCATATGTGCGTGGATTTATCTCTGGGCTTTCTATTTTGTTCCATTGATCTATTTCTGTCTTTGTGCCAGTACCATACTGTCTTGATGACTGTGGCTTTGTAGTAGAGCCTGAAGTCAGGCAGATTGATTCCTCCAGTTCCATTCTTCTTTCTCAAGATTGCTTTGGCTATTCGAGGTTTTTTGTATTTCCATACAAATTGTGAAATTATTTCTTCTAGCTCTGTGAAAAATACCGTTGATAGCTTGATAGGGATTGCATTGAATCTATAGATTGCTTTGGGTAGTATACTCATTTTCACTATATTGATTCTTCAGAATGGGAGAAAATAATAGCAAATGAAGCAACTGACAAACAACTAATCTCAAAAATATACAAGCAACTCCTGCAGCTCAATTCCAGAAAAATAAATGACCCAATCGAAAAATGGGCCAAAGAACTAAATAGACATCTCTCCAAAGAAGACATACAGATGGCTAACAAACACATGGAAAGATGCTCAACATCACTCATTGTCAGAGAAATGCAAATCAAAACCACAGTGAGGTACCATTTCACGCCAGTCAGAATGGCTGTGATCCAAAAGTCTACAAGCAATAAATGCTGGAGAGGGTGTGGAGAAAAGGGAACCCTCTTACACTGTTGGTGGGAATGCAAACCAGTGCAGCCACTATGGAGAACAGTGTGGAGATTCCTTAAAAAACTGGAAATAGAACTGCTATACGACCCAGCAATCCCACTGCTGGGCATACACACCAAGGAAACCAGAATTGAAAGAGACACATGTACCCCAATGTTCATCACAGCACTGTTTATAATAGCCAGGACATGGAAACAACCCAGATGTCCATCAGCAGATGAATGGATAAGAAAGCTGTGGTACATATACACAATGGAGTATTACTCAGCCATTAAAGAGAATACATTTGAATCAGTTCTAATGAGGTGGATGAAACTGGAGCCTATTATACAGAGTGAAGTAAGCCAGAAAGAAAAACACCAATAAAGTATACTAATGTATATATATGGAATTTAGAAAGACAGTAATGATAACCCTGTATGCGAGAGAACAATTGAGACACAGATGTATAGAACAGTCTTTTGGACTCTGTGGGAGAAGGAGAGGGTGGGGTGATTTGGGAGAATGGCATTGAAACATGTATAATATCATATAAGAAACGAATCGCCAGTCCAGGTTTGATACAGGATACCAGATGCTTGGGGCTGGTGCACTGGGATGAACCAGAGGGATGGTACAGGGAGGGAGGTGGGAGGGGGCTTCAGGATGGGGAACATGTGTACACCCATGGCGGATTCATGTTGATGTATGGCAAAACCAATACAATATTGTAAAGTAATTAACCTCCAATTAAAATAAAGAAATTTAAATTAAAAAAATTTGATATATGTGTATATCGTGAAATGATCATCACAGTAAGCCTAGTTAATCCATCACCATAGAAAATTACAAATAATTTTTTCTTGGGATAAGAACTTTTAAGATCTACTCTCTTAGCAGCTTTCAAATGTAGAATGCAGCATTATCAACTACAGTCACCAAGCTGTTCATTACATCAAAGAGTTTTATTAAAAAGAGAATTTGCTAAAAACACATATTAAGTTTGAGAGCAAACAGAGAGAATAGAAAGAATTGAGAAGTGGAACGAAACCAGCCTCTGAATTTTGTGGTAATTCCACTTTAACAATATACTTTTTAGTCTTGACCTCCATGTCCTGGTTAAAATGAAGCCTGGTTTCTCTCCAGTTCTCTCTTTAAAACCATTCAAGCGAGTGGTCCTTTCTTTTTAACTCACCCAGTTTCCAGGCAAAAGACAGCAGTATCCTTCAGAAAAAAGTTAAGAATATAGACACTCCCCTAAGCTATCTGTACATGTTGCGGTTTAGGAAAATATCTTGTTAAACCTCATTTAATTGAAGGGACATGGGTTTGTTTTGCAGAGGGAAAGGAAATGCTCAAAAAATGAAGTGTTTCAAAAATGACAGCAATGATAGCTACTATTTATTGAGTATCTGCTTATGCCAAACATGCTACATTTTAACTCTAAAAAATGACCTTACACTTTAGATATCTTTAACCTCATTTTAAGGATGTGATGATGGAATAGCTCATAAAAGGGAACACTGAATTTGAGCCTGTTTTTGGAGGGACAGTAGTCTTGAGGTGGGATCTTATTTCTTTGTCCAGGGATTGAACCTAGCCACCAGTCCACCGTGGGCTAGAGGCTAGAAGCAAAATTCCCTGATTCTTACCCTGTCTGAAACCAAGAATGTTTCAAGGAGGCAAAAACTGCAAAACAGGTACACAGTTTATTATTAGAGACACAGCACAATGCATGGGAGAACGCAGAGAGAAGCAGTTTATTTATGTGAGAAGCAAGGCAGAGATGCACACCCAGAAAGGATTGTGGGCATCCTGAATGAGTAGTGTAGTAAAGAGGTGGTTTACATCACTTTTATATGACAGCCCTTCTGGGTCTTATGTTTCAGATAAGATCAGGTCAGTCACTCAGTCGTGTCCGACTCTTTGTGACCCCATGAATAGCAGCACGCCAGGCCTCCCTGTCCATCACCAACTCCTGGAGTTCACTGAGACTTACATCCATCGAGTCAGTGATGCCATCCAGCCATCTCATCCTCTGTCGTCCCCTTCTCCTCTTGCCCCCAATCCCTCCCAGCATCAGTCTTTTCCAATGAGTCAACTCTTGGCATGGCCAAAGTACTGGAGTTTCAGCTTTAGCATCATTCCTTCCAAAGAAATCCCAGGGCTGATCTCCTTCAGAATGGACTGGTTGGATCTCCTTGCAGTCCAAGGGACTCTCAAGAGTCTTCTCCAACATCACAGTTCAAAAGCATAAATTCTTCGGCGCTCAGCCTTCTTCACAGTCCAACTCTCACATCCATACATGACCACAGGTAAACGATAGCCTTGACTAGACAAACCTTTGTTGGCAAAGTAATGTCCCTGCTTTTCAATATGCTATCTAGGTTGGTCATAACTTTCTTTCCAAGGAGTAAGCGTCTTTTAATTTCATGGCTGCAGTCACCATCTGTAGTGATTTTGGAGCCCAGAAAAATAAAGTCTGACACTGTTTCCACTGTTTCCCCATCTATTTCCCAAGAAGTGGTGGGACCAGATGCCATGATCTTCATTTTCTGAATGTTGAGTTTTAAGCCAACTTTTTCACTCTCCACTTTCACTTTCATCAAGAGGCTTTTGAGTTCCTCTTCACTTTCTGCCATAAGGGTGGTGTCATCTGCATATCTGAGGTTATTGATATTTCTCCTGGCAATCTTGATTCCAGTTTGTGTTTCTTCCAGTCCAGCGTTTCTCATGATGTACTCTGCATATAAGTTAAATAAACAGGGTGACAATATACAGCCTTGACGTACTCCTTTTCCTAGAACCAGTCTGTTGTTCCATGTCCAGTTCTAACTGTTGCTTCCTGACCTGCATACAGATTTCTCAAGAGGCAGGTCAGGTGGTCTGGTATTCCCATCTCTGTCAGAATTTTCCACAGTTTCTTGTGATCCACACAGTCAAAGGATTTGGCATAGTCAATAAAGCAGAAATAGATGTTTTTCTGGAACTGTCTTGCTTTTTCAATGATCCAGCGGATGTTGGCAATTTGGTCTCTGGTTCCTCTGTCTTTTCTAAAACCAGCTTGAACATCTGAAAGTTCACAGTTCATGTATTACTGAAGCCCGGCTTGGGAATTTTGAGCATTACTTTACTAGCATGTGAGATGGCTGCAATTGTACAGTAGTTTGAGCATTCTTTGGCATTGCCTTTCTTTGGGATTGGAATGAAAACTGACCTTTTCCAGTCCTGTGGCCACTGCTGAGTTTTCCAAATTTGCTGGCATATTGAGTGCAGCAGTTGCACAGGATCATCTTTCAGGATTTGAAATGGCTCAACTGGAATTCCATCACCTCCACTAGCTTTGTTTGTAGTGATGTTTTCTAGAGCCCACTTGACTTCACATTCCAGGATGTCTGGCTCTAGGTCAGTGATCACACCAATTATCTGGGTCATGAAGATCTTTTTTGTACAGTTCTTCTGTGTATTCTTGCCACCTCTTCTTAATATCTTCTGCTTCTGTTAGGTCCATACCATTTCTGTCCTTTATCGAGCCCATCTTTGCATGAAATGTTCCCTTGGTATCTCTAATTTTCTTGAAGAGATCTCTAGTCTTTCCCATTCTGTTGTTTTCCTCTATTTCTTTGCATTGATGACTGAGGAAGGCTTTCTTATCTCTTCTTGCTGTTCTTTGGAATTCTGCATTCAGATGCTTATATCTTTCCTTTTCTCCTTTGCTTTTCCCTTCTCTTCTTTTCACAGCTATTTGTAAGGCCTCCCCAGACAGCCA
Organism: Bos indicus x Bos taurus; assembly: GCF_003369695.1. Taxonomy (NCBI): domain Eukaryota; kingdom Metazoa; phylum Chordata; class Mammalia; order Artiodactyla; family Bovidae; genus Bos; species Bos indicus x Bos taurus. The sequence goes on along the minus strand of NC_040083.1, from coordinate 57,105,926 downwards.
TTTTGCTTTTTTGCATTTCTTTTTCATGGGGATGGTCTTGATCCCTCTCTACTGTACAATGTCATGAACCTCATTCCATAGTTCATCAGGCACTCTGTCTATCAGATCTAGGCCAACAAAGGTCTGTCTAGTCAAGGCTATGGTTTTTCCTGTGGTCATGTATGGATGTGAGAGTTGGACTGTGAAGAAGGCTGAGTGCCAAAGAATTGCTGCTTTTGAACTGTGGTGTTGGAGAAGACTCTTGAGAGTCCCTTGGACTGCAAGGAGATCCAACCAGTCCATTCTGAAGGAGATCAGCCCTGGGATTTCTTTGGAAGGAATGATACTGAAGCTGAAACTCCAGTACTTTGGCCACCTCATGTGAAGAGTTGACTCATTGGAAAAGACTCTGATGCTGGGAGGGATTGGGGGCAGGAGGAGAAGGGGACGACAGAGGATGAGATGGCTGGATGGCATCACTGACTTGATGGATGTGAGTCTGAGTGAACTCTGGGAATTGGTGGACAGGGAGGCCTGGTGTGCTGCAATTCATGGGGTCACGAAGAGTCAGACACGACCGAGTGACTGAACTCAACTCTTGTCCTTGGAGGGTCTGTGTGAATATAAAGCTTGAATTTCACTCCACTTGATAAAAACCAGGTGTCCCAGCCCAGGGGCCCATCTATCTCCTTCCTCAAGCCCAGGCACCTCTGATTTTACTTCTTCATTCTCTATAATCTGTTATGCTGTATTTTCAATAATATTCTCACATATGAGTATATTGTTCTAATGCTTGATATATCTTGATCTTTTGAAACTAAGGGAGAAATCAGTGTACAAAGCAGAATACACAGTTTTATACTCTTCAGTAGTGTTTTTCACTTAGTTTTTTACACACTATGTGATGTGTAGAATGAAAAGAATTTAAAATAGGGCTTGTCCACAGTAGGCTAACTCTTTAATTTTCTTAAGACATTAATGGATCTTTAAAAGGCATTCTATGTTGCTGTTTGTTATGTGTGTAGTTTTATCTTTTTGTTGGAGGGATGGTTGTTGAGTAGTAGATTCCCTTGAGGGCTTCTTAGATGGTGCTAGTGGTAAAGAACCCGCCTGCCAGATGTGGGTTCTATCCCAGGGTTGAGAAGATCCCTTGAAGAAGGGCAGGGCAACCCACTCCAGTATTCTTACCTGGAGAATCCTACGGACAGAGGAGCCTGGCGGGTTACAGTCCATGGAGTTTCAAAGAGTCAGACACAACTGAAGCAACATACACACACAGGTCCTCTTGAAGAGATAAAACTAAAATTATATATATATATATTTTGCTGCAAAAAGCTTTATTGTTTCCATATATCTAAGTCATGGAAGAGAGCTCCAGGGTAGTAAAAGCTGCCTTATCGCTGCAGAGAGGGGCTTCAAGCAGAAGCCCTGATGCCAGAGGGGCTCCTCAGAGGCCTCTGGTCTTTGGAGGCTCCTGGTCAGTCTTGAGGGTGAGCCTTTTGGAGAGAGACTCGCCCAGCCCAGCCCTGGGGGCCATCAGCCTGCAGAGGTGGGTCAGGTGGTTGCCTGAAACTCATCATCTTGATGAGTTTCAGCTGCTCCTTCAGGACATGGCTCTCCAGAAACTCATGGAAGTGGGAGTCTGCATGGCAGAACCAGGGCAGGAAGATCCAGAAGGGCCTGGCTCAGATTCTTCTCCCTGAGAATGGCGGCTTCATAGCATCCTGGGTTTTACCCCACTCATCTTGAGAAGCTTCTGCATGTCCTGGAAGAGGGCACAGCTGCAACATTGATTTTGCATTTTCCAGAGACTTGTGGTGCCTTTGAGCTTCTCCTCAGCAGAAAATACTAGCCCACACCATCCAGAGCCACATTGTTGCTGCTGATAGAGAAGCCCAGAGAGAGGGAAGTGCCCACAGATGCATGTTGAACCAGCAATGGATGGCGGCCTCCACCGCAGTGGAATAATTATGACAAATACTGGAGCTCGTGGTTGACAGTAAGTTAAATTAAATTTAGTTAAATTCAAAAAATGGTGTTGGCTAGTCCTGGAGGCCAAGGAGAGCTGAGTGGTTGATTATAAAGGTTGTGCCTGGAGAAAAGGTTGGAGGGTGGTCAGAGGCTGGAAGAAAGGGAGTCCATGGGTTGATTCCTCCAAACACTGTTGAAGCAAAAGACAGATCTGAGGGACTGCTGAGCCACTGCCTTAAGTGATCTTAAAAAAAAAAAAAAAAAATCACATTATGGTAAACCAGATTTTAAATAGGCAGTAACTTATTAAAGTCTAAATGAAAACTCCTCTATTAAAGGGGGTACCATTACATGACATCATGCTCTCTGAATGCTGGGAGTTAGAAGTGTGGCTGCACCTCTGAGCTCTAACCAGCACAGAGATAGCAAAAACCATTTGTCTACATTAATGTTCCTCAAGCTGCTGATGAGAAAACTGCACAAAATTGGAGAAAACTTTGTCCATGTGAATCCAACCCTACCTAAGAGAATGGCCTCAGGGCCTCCTAGATACAGAAGCCATATTCTGATGCCAGAGCACATGTAAATTGTTCAGTCTCTTCATCAGAGCTTGGCTTCGCGTGTAGATTTCTCCACAGGGAAGAATATACTGAGCAACAATCCGGCTGTTACATTAGTCTCTTATGAATTTGAATTATGTTCTTTTGTTTTTGAGAAACTAATTTCTGACTAGGATATTCACAAAATCTAATTTCTGAGCCTTTAAAACTTAAGTCCCATTTTTGAATTGGGGTGCTCTTCTGGGGCCTCTTAGTCTCTCCCTAGTGATGAGCATATCTGGACACATCCCCTCAATATATACAATTCTTCTGGCTCATCTGTGTTTTATTGTTGTTGTTTCATTTGTTCTCTGTGTGTTCACATTTATCCAGTATTGAAATTGTTGTTTTCAGCCTCACTCTCTCTGATTTGTGGGGGTAGTGGGGGGTGGATTTCCAGAAGCAACATTTGTACGTTTAAAAGAATATGATGTTCATTGGAAACAAAGGAAAACTTACATGGTAAACCTAAAATGAAAATTCATTTCCCCTACATAACTTGGACTTAAACTCTACAGTTAAGTGCCTGTGACAGCACAAATTTCTAATCCTTGCATGGCATATGTGTGTTGCATTTATTTTCGGAGAGCAAGAGGCTGTGAATTTAACTTTAAAGTTTGATCCTCAAAGGTATCTCATTTAGAATACTGAGTTGTAAAAATTGAGGAACTAAACTTCGGGTTTATGTGTGCTAAAAAGATAAGCTTTCTGTTGCTCAAGCACTAGTCCATTGGAACTGACTGATAATGGATTAGAAACATAATGCAACAGAGTTACGTGATATTTATTTTGCAAATAGCATGGTGTGGGAAAACAATTGATAACATCTAAAATGAACACTTGAAATGTTGACTTCCTATGATTTTTACATGTCTTTTGGTGTGATAACCACTGGAAGAATTAATCTTAAAATTTAAATGAACATACAAAGAATAAACAAGATCTAGGAATAAGGGGTCATAGAAAGTCAGATAGAATGGTGTAATTAAAGTTTCTAAGGGTGAAAGATGGCTGACATTGAGCATGTTCAGGAAATCCCTTTTGGGGGGATTTATAGTGCTTCCCAGGGAGCACATATTTAATCCCATTGCATTGGGGTTATACACATAAAATACAAATAATGAAAGGTGGTTACACCACCAGAGTGACAGAGCCCCCTACAAGAAGAGCCAAATGTCAAGAAGAGGCAAGGCCTCGCATATGAATTCTAGTTCTCTTTCTGACTTTTCGTCTTGTACCTCCTGTCTGAATCTCACATATAGTGGTTTCCTATTCTTACATCTCACACTGGTGTTTGTCACCTGACCCTCCCTCTCCTCAGCTAAACTTGGAGGGTAATAACATCTACTGTTAGTCTCAGGAGGGTCAAATGATTCAATGTTTACATGGCATTTAGAGTAGTTCCTGGCAGGTAGAAAACATTCAAAAGTTCCTCTACCACCTCCTCACTGTATCACCTTATCATCAAATCACACTTCTTTTGGAGAAAAAGGAAACTGAGTTTCTTTCTTCAAACTGGAAAACAGGCTAAATTAACTTGTATTTCTTCTGTTCAGATATCCTACATACTAGTTTGCTAGGAGATGCAATAAGAAAATACCACAGACTGGGAGGTTTAAGCAACAGAAATTAATTTTCTCACACTTCTGGAGGCTAGAATTCTGAGATCAAGGTGTTGGTAGGTTTGGTTTCTCCTGAGGCCTCTCTCCTTAGCTTGCAGATGGCTCCCTTCTTGCTCTGTGCTTAATTGACCTTTTCTTGGTGCATGCTCATCTCTGGTGTCTCTTCCTCTTCCTATGGGGACACCAATTCTCTTGGATTAGGGCCCCATACTTACGACCTCATTTAATCTAATTACCTCTTTTTTATTTTCTTTTACCATCTTTTTTTTAAAATTTTATTTTATTTTTAAACTTTACAATATTGTATTGGTTTTGCCAAACATCGAAACGAATCCACCACAGGTATACATGTGTTCCCCATCCTGAACCCCCCTCCCTCCTCCCTCCCCATACCATCCCTCTGGGTCGTCCCAGTGCACCAGCCCCAAGCATCCAGCATCATGCATCGAACCTGGACTGGCGACTCATTTCATACATGATAGTATACATGTTTCAATGCCATTCTCCCAAATCTTCCAACCCTCTCCCTCTCCCACAGAGTCCATAAGACTGTTCTATACATCAGTGTCTCTTTTGCTGTCTCGTATACAGGATTATTGTTACCATCTTTCTAAATTCCATATATATGCGTTAGTATACCGTATTGGTGTTTTTCTTTCTGGCTTACTTCACTCTGTATAATAGGCTCCAGTTTCATCCACCTCATTAGAACTGAATCAAATGCATTCTTTTTAATAGCTGAGTAATACTCCATTGTGTATATGTACCACAGCTTTCTTATCCATTCATCTGCTGATGGACATCTAGGTTGCTTCCATGTCCTGGCTATTATGAACAGTGCTATGATGAACATTGGGGTACACGTGTCTCTTTCCCTTCTGGTTTCCTCAGTGTGTATGCCCAGCAGTGGGATTGCTGGATCATAAGGCAGTTCTATTTCCAGTTTTTTAAGGAATCTCCACACTGTTCTCCATAGTGGCTGTACTAGTTTGCATTCCCACAAGTCCTATCTCTGAATACAGTCACACTGGGGATTAGGGTTTCAACATATGAATTTTAGGGGCCACAGTATGGTCTGTAAAACCCTATAAGACATTTTAAGGCTTGCATTTAGGTGAACAGTTACAAGCATGACTTCCAACCTTCTTGAAGATGTTCACAGGTGTTTTGGCCTCAATTAAGGTAAATACATTGCTCTCAACATTGGAATTTAGCTCTGTTCAGTCACTCGTATTACACTTGCTCTTCAATATCCCTGTGTTGAAAGGAGCTTCACTTTCTTGATCATGAAATAAAAGGTAGATAGTACCATTAGGATGCCAGGCTGAGTGCCCAAGTGTAATCAGACCTCCTTTAAGGGCCTGGAGGAGTCAGGGGTATTTACTGTCCTATAGAGCTCTGCAGTGGGATTCCCAGGTGGCTTAGTAGTAAAGAATCCACCTGCCGATGCAGGAGTCTCTGAAGCCACAGGTTCATCCCTGGGTCAGGAGGATCCCTTGGAGGAGGAAATGCAGCCCACTTCGGTATTCTTGCCAGAAAAATCCCATGGACACAGGAGACTTGTGGGCTGCAGTTGGTGGGGTTGCAAAGAGTTGGGCACAATTGAGCAAGCATGCACAGAGGTCTACAGTGGGGATTTACTTTAAAAATAGGACAAAGTAAGCAATTTGCTGCTGCTGCTGCTAAGTCGCTTCAGTCGTGTCCGACTCTGTGCGACCCCATAGACAGCAGCCCGCCAGGCTCCTCCATCCCTGGGATTCTCCAGGCAAGAACACTGGAGTGGGTTGCCATTTCCTTCTCCAGTGCATGAAAGTGAAAAGTGAAAGTGAAGTCGCTTAGTTGTGTATGACTTGTAGCGACTCCATGGACTGCAGCCCACCAGGCTCTTCTGTCCATGGGATTTTCCAGGCAAGAGTACTGGAGTGGGTTGCCATTGCTTTCTCCGAAGCAATTTGAGGGTACATTTATTGAGTTCCAGGTCCTTCTGTGACTCCCACAGTAGTTGTGTATTTGACAAGGTAGAAGTTCAATTTATTTATTTTTGCCAGAGGACCTAGTGGTAGGTGAACCTAGAAATCTGTGGAAAATGGGTAAGTCAGTTAGCTCAAGTAGCACATGGGTTCACAGGTTCATATCTAAGTTCAAAGTTATGGTTTGCCAGTTAGGCATTAACTGAGGTGACCCCCACAGAGGCCACTCAAAGTGCATAAAGAAGAGAGACCGATAGGCTGGACTCCATCTCATACTAGGTCATCAACAGAAAACAATGCTTTTGTGTCTGACCACAGGGGTCCAGGACTTACCTGAGCAAATCCCTTGGGTGGCAGGTTGGGATTTGGAGACTGGCTCCATGAGGGAGTCTGAGGAGTTGTGTCCTGAGGTGCCAGGCCACATTAGGTCTGAGGTGTCATTGGCTGAGGTCACCCAAAGTGGAATGTTGTCATCCCTTCATTTTCAGGCCCCTGGGACAATCCTGTTTGTCCAGGTTCCAAACTCTTTGTTATATAAAAACTCTTGCGTTTTCCAGCACTAACTGCCACACTGGGTCTCTGGATTAGAAAGTGGTGCTCATTCAGAAGCAGCAGCCCCTCCTGGGTGATGGAGAACAGTGCCTGAGATCTAGAATTAGTGGGTAGGTGGGAGATAACACTGACTCAGTGAACCCCAGCCAACCCAGAGAACTCCCTGGACATTTTATGGGAAAGGGCATTCTGTAATGTAGGCACACAGGATTGGGGGTTGACCGTTGAGATATGTTAAACATTGGGACAGTCTGGTGTGATTCCTCAAATTGGAAATACTACCTTCTGTGGAGAGGTGGGTACATGTGCTGAAAGTGTGCGTGGCCTTATGTCATCCCAGATCTTTCAGTAGCTCCCAATTACTGTATTCAAGGATGAAACTGGCATGCCCTTGCCTGGAATGCAGGCCCCCATGTAATGTGTCCCTGGCCCTGTTCTGTTCAGCCTTACTTCTTTACATTATTGGTGCCTTCTATGCTCTTGCCACAAGTACCTTTACCCATGCTTTTTCCTGTGCAGGGAAAGCTAACCCACCCTCCTAACCAAGTGCCTAGTCATTCCCACATGACCTGAGTCAGTGGTCTTCTGGAGGGAGACATCTCTCAACCATTTTGTTATCATTTTGTATCCCGCCCCCAACATTTTTTAAAAACAAAAACAAAAACTAAAGCTGGCTTCCTTAAGCTTCAGGCTCCACCAAATCTGGACACAGACCAAGACATAAAAACTAGGCCTGAGATTCAATCATAAGGGTTGCAGAGCTACAAAGGCGACTGAATGTTCTTCTTTTATATGAACATTCCTAAGTTAAGTCAGGACCTTGCTTGGGAAGTAGTGAGTATCAAGTAGATTTTAAGCTTCTTTACTTCTACTTCCTCTTCTAAAATGTTAGATCCTTAAGAACTGTCATTTCATTTTCCAGTTCCTTCTGTCAAGCAGGGAGCATGGCACTTTTTAAACCCTTAGAAAAAATTTGCAGACTAAGTTAAGATGTATATGCTAGGTGTATGAGCTAGGTATATGAAGCATGATACCATACTATGAGACGTTTGGAGCAGAGCTGTTCAGTGGGAATAAGTGATCAACCTGTTTAAACTTTTCTAGAAGCCTTAAAAAACTAGAAAGATACAGGTAAAATTAATTTTAATAATCTATTTTATTTAACTCAAGATATCCTAACTTTTATCATTTCAACAAGTCGTCTGTACATAGATGTATAAAGTGATTACTGAAATAGTTTACCTTCTTTCCTCATGCAAAATCTTTGCAATCTGTTGTGTATTTTATACTTAAGGCACATCTCAGCTTGGATTCACTTCATTTCAAATGTTCAACAATCACATGTGACTTGTGCCTGCCACTTTGGGCAGCACAGATGTATGGTTTTAAAAACAGTGACAGGAAGAAGAAAATGCTTTTGATCCAGCGATTTAATGATGGTTGCATCAGTGACTTCTAAATTCTAATAATATTTCTTGCCTCTGAAAGTCACATTAATTTTGTCAAAATGCCCTCCTCACCAAAACCTTCCAGTAGATGGAGAGTAAAAATGCACAGGTATCAGTATTTAAATGTAAATGTGGAGGTCATAGTATTTTTAGAGCTGCAGAAGAAGAAATGCAGCCTCCAGGGGTCAGGTGTTTTTAACATGCAAATAGCATTGTGAAATCCTGAAAGAGATAGAGTTCTCATTTATGAATCATTATAATAACTCCAAGACCCTTCATTTCAGTGCAGAATTTTCTGAGCTCATTATGTGAAAAGGAGCGTATTGTCTAGTACATTCTGTCTCAGGAAGCTCATCTGCTCTTACTCCAGTTGATGTGAAAGCTATATGTTTACATGAGAAAAACTTTCATTAGACATTCCTGGTGGTAAATTTTGTAGTCAGGGAGCCCTGTGTAAATCACTGGTGTGGCTTTGCTGACTTCCTAGTCAAACTCAGGCTGTGTGTCACTGCACGCAGCAAATTAAATTTCGATGAGCTTGGGAAAGTAATTGGGCTGTGAATGTTACCCATTACTCAGAGAATTGTAAATGTCCAGAAATGAAACCAAATGATGTAAAATCCAATTAATGTTTTCGGGGCAAGCAGGACCATAGAGATATAGAACAGTCAGGGACCTATGTCCAACCCCTAATATTTCACATGAAGAGTCCCAAGGCCCTGAGGGCCTTGAGTGGCTTCACCAAGGTCGGATAAGTCATTTCAGTGGCAATTGGGACTAGGATCCATTTCTACTGACTCCTTAGCTCTGTTTCCCTGCACCTCTTCCTATCTGCAGCTTTGGTCATTTGTCTGAATTTGGTTATCTCAGGAAGGAGAAGGAGAGGCAGAAAAGGCAAAAACTGTCAGCACTTGCTCTTTCCATTATTATGTAGCATATGATGATCGGTCCCATTTCCTGCCACAGCAGAATAGAAACATAACATTTTATAGGTAAATGTCAGTTTGGGGAGAAATACTATTTTTTTGAGCCAGAAGTTGATGGAAGTAAAATGAAAAAAAAAAAAAAAAAGTGGGTCAGACAACAACTAAAGTGATCTGGAACAAGAAGGGCCGTTTCTGCTAGAGCTCAGCCTTTGAGAGAGGCCAGTCGGTAGGTGCTCAGTCAGTATTAATTTGGTTGATCACTTAAAAGGTATGACAGAGGAAGGAGAGGGATTTTGGTGGTCCTTTACCAAGGCTTGGGGTCTTTGGACTCAGAGGAGTTTGGGGTGCCTGGGGGCAGAATCCAGGGCTGACTTAAGGTGACAGGAAGGTAGGCAGCTTATGGCCTGTAGATATACGTGGCACAGGCTCCTGCAGGTCATAGTCTCAGATGGGCTGTTTCCCAGTGGTGTGTCCTTAAAACAACTCTCTGCCCTTTTAAAGACAAGAGTGCTGACCCAAGCGACTCCCTGTGGTGTTCCTGCACCAACCCTATCATAGGATCTGTGGGAGTGGCAAGGAGCCGTGTGACTGTTCAAGGAAGATGAAGGAGTTCAAGGACTGAGCATGTCCACAGAAAACAGCTACGTCATGCCATCTTTCCCTCTGATATGAAGAACTGTGACCTTTCCCGCCTTTCATGGTGGCTTAGAATAATAATGGAATTGGTGGGTGGAGGGACCCCAGGGGCCTGGGTAAAGCCTACAGAAGAAGGTTTTCTTTGCATCTTCTGAGGAGCTCTGACACAGCCTCTCCTCTCCCATTATTTTCCACTTCAGAAACAAAACCATCCCAGTGCTCCCTATGTGGGTCCCGTAGCATTCACTTAACAGCGTGTTTATTTGAAATCTTGGACTTGAGGCTGAGGGGAGATTGAAAGTGCCAGCCTCAGGCACTCTTGATCTCCTGCTCCTTATGAATGCCTCATTCATCACTTAAATGTAATATATTTATAATCAGGGCCAAGGCAGCATGACCTTGTTTTATTCTAAATAAATCACAAGCAGCTAGACATGGGGGCTTCCTGCTTTAAATCAGACGCAAAACGTGTTAGCTGTCAAGGACTTTGTTATGATTCTGTTGATCTCTTTCTTTGTTATTTATATAAAAGGAAACATAAAATTGGTGGTGGGTGAAGGGAAAGTGGTACGGGCTCCCCAGAAAACCACACTTCAGGAATTGCTCAGCAATGGAAGGTTACATAGCATGGACTTTCCCTCAGAAGAGGTAGGGGCAGGAAAATAACATGTCTGAGGCTTAGATCTTCCAGCCCAAGATAATTAATTTTGAAGCCACATTTTTTCCCCTTCTCTGGAAACATTAATCATGAAAATTAAAAAAAAAAAAAAAAAACACAAAACTGACTCAGTTGTTATTTATTGCTTCTCAGTGCAGCAGGGCTTAAAGAGCACTCACCAGGAATGTTCAAACAGTTTTTTTTTCCTCCCAGGACTTAGTCTGGGGCCAGCCCTGTATATAAATATCATTACAGGGAGACAACTCCAGTCTACTTCAGCCTCCTCTTGTACCCTTTCTGCCTGACTCTGCTTTAACCATCTCTGCTAGATAAAGATGCAGTTCCTTTTGGTGACTTGGATTGTCCTTAAAAGTCAGACTGGTCAGAGTAAAGCAAGCGCTGTTATTTTAATGATGGTAGCAAGTGGAACTCAAAGATCCAGAATGAAGCATTTGCACAGAAGGAAATTCATGGGGGCATTGTTGCTTTAAGGCATCTGATTATTTGCCTACAGCTGGTTCCTCAGATCTCCCACTCCACCCATCTTCCCACCCACCCACCCACCCACCCACTGGTTCCCCTTGTTACAAGGTGTTCTGTCTTGGAGATGAAACAAGTGAGGGCTAAACTAATTAACTAACCAGCAGTGATCTACCGCTTCAGCACCTTGCATTCCTGAAGATTTATCCCATTTCAAATTCATTGCCATTTCCCTCCAGGGAAATAAAGATTGCTGCCTATTAAAGATGGGGACAGAAAAAGGCACCTTCACTGGAGACAGCCTGTACAAGAAAATAATACTGTAATCATTCCCTCCAATCAGCTGAAAAGGATTAAATCTTCTGCTTCTAAAGTAATGTTCCAATTGAGCCTTGGGGAAGAATAATTCATGATTAGGGAGAAGGCTGGTCTAGCAAATGTGAACATTATGTCCATTACTTAAACACACTTCCTGGGCTGACTGCTAATGTACCCAAGGGACTTGAAGCCCCAGCAACTGATAGGCGCAATGAAACAGGCAGACAAGGACAAGAAGTATTATCATCTGCATTCAACAGCACTACATAGACTTTACCACTGCTAAATCACTGCCTTTGGTAAATAGCCCAGATAACTCATTTTAATAGAAGAATTCTTCTCTTCTTTATGTGTATTAAACAACAGACTCTTATGAGCGGTGGCAGCGTATTGATTCCTGGGAAAGGCCGTGTGAATACCAATTCTGTAATTTATGCTGTTTTGTGGCTCTGGCTGTATTTGTTATGCATAGTGTATTAAACATTCAATAGCTCAATTTAATCTTTGCAGCCAAATTGCACAGCACATCATGCCAGATAGTGGTTGTTTCATATACACAGCCCATCTGCTTCCTGTTCTATAATTCATTCAGCAGGCAAAGTTTCTGGCAGCCTCAGGCTACCAAAATATATATATATCCTTAGGGTACCAGAAGTGCTTGGCACTCAATTAGTTTTCCGGGTGTCTAGTGCTATGTGTGCATGAGCACGGGTATGTGTTTCCACTTTTATGAGAATTAAAGATGGGAATAGTTTGCTAAGTTCTGTGTCCTCATCTGGACAACTTTTCATAAACTTGTGGGATTTTCACAAAACCCGAAGAGAAAAAAAATGTTAGAAGTGAAACACAGTAATCCTTCTCCCTTGGGGAATTATCCATCGCAATAAAATGTGTTCTCTCAACCATCCCTATCTAAATAGATTGATTTATATCTTGTGGCAGGGATAAATAAAACAAACCCCAAAGAACTATAAACTCTTGGCTTCTTTCTCGGGATGAACCACTGGGATTAGCTCTCTTACGGAGAATGTTTATTTTCCCTAAAATCCCCTCCTCTCTTGGAGGTCTGCCCTCTCTCTTAGTGGGGATGCTGACTTTGTCCTTTCCTCATCTTCACTTCTATTTGCTTTTAAAGAAGCCAATGCCGAAATGTTGTCCAGTGGAAAACTACATTTCAGTTTATTGAAGTCTCTCTGTAACTCCCAGTACAAATACTTGATTTTCAGCACATTTTATGGTCTTTATATCACACACAGGGACCAACGACCACCTGGGTTTGGGGGTGATCATTTTACACCTTTTTTGGGAAAAGTGACTGAAGACCCGTTTTAAGGACTGGGATTACAGCTTCTCTGAGTGGAAGTAGCTCATCCATTCCAGTTACCTCATTTTACAGGTAATAACAGCCAACACTTGTGTAATGCTTTAGGGCAAGATCAAAGATGCAGATCCAGCAGGGCACAGTGAGGCCTCCCAGAAGATTGGAGCCTGAAGCCCGCCTGGTGAGGGTGGTGGGAACTGGATGCAGAAGCCACAGAAGATTGTCGCCAGACAGAGTGCAGGCCCTGTGTGTCCAGATCTTCCAGATTTTCGAAAGAAGCTGGAAATCCGGATTTTTTTTTAAAGTGGGAAATCTACTTTTTTTTTCCCCAAATGTTGGCATTAAATGATATTATATATTGTAAAACACTGCGTGGGCCAAACAAAACACATCTGTGGGCCTTCCAGAGCATATGGGCCTCCAGGTTCTACACTTGTAGAGTTTATGCCACCATACTCCATACATTCTTATTATATTTTCCTGCTAGGACAGTGGGGTCTAGAGAGTTAGGGTCTTGCCCAAGTTTATACTACAAGTGAGAGGGTGGAATAGGAACCAGGGTTAAATCTCCTGGCATACACTCTGGGACTCCCTTGACATAACTGTGCTTTTCCCTGTAGTGCAAGGATTCACCTAACCTTCCCTTTAGTAATTGGAATTTTCTCTTTATAGCAGGGAATTCTACTTTATTCCTGTTTTTAATATCCTCTCTGATATTACCATTGTTAGCGTGCTTTATTTGGGCTTAATTCACCTCTACCTGTCTCTAGGGTTACCATCTTGGGGTAAACTGTACATCCAACAAGTACAACTCAATGATGCAAACAAAACACTTAATGTTTTATCCCTCTGTGCTTAACAGTTATTCATAGGTGATAATCTCTTCATAACATTTCTTCTCCCTCCATGAAAACTGTGGAAGACACGAACTTTTATGTTCATTCTTCACTAAGACAGTCCTGCATTTCTTCTGTGTTGCAAACACACCCTTGATTTTAACCATTTGTATCTTCAGACTTGAAGAGTAATCAAAATTTCCTACCTAACTTGTTTGTGGTAAGCAGATTTCTAAGAATGACCTCTGACACCCTCAGTCGTATTTTAAAATTAATTTATTTTAATTGGAGAATAATTGCTTTACAATATTGTGATGGTTTTTGCCATACATCAACAGGAATCGACCACTGGTATACATGTGTCCCCCCAATCCTGAACCCCCACCCTCTTCCCTCCCCATCCTATCCTTCTGAGTTGTCCCAGAGCCTTGGCTTTGGGTGCCCTGCTTCATGCATCGAACTTGCACACCCTCAGTCTTATATTAATATAATCCTTTTTCTTTAGAGTGTGGGTGAGATCTGGGAATATGATGAGTTTTGTGTTCTCATGATGGTGTTACTTTTTAAAGCAAAAGGGCTATTTTTCTGGTGGGGCAAATCTAAGCACATGACTCCTTTAAAGGCAGAGTTTTCTCTTGCTGGAAGTAGAGGGGAAGTCAGAGAGATTCTAAGCCCGAGAGGGAGTCCATGTGCTGTTGTTGCATTTGAGGATAGATGGGGACACATGCAAGGACCAGAGAGCTGGAAGGAGCTGAGAGCATTTCCTGGCCAACAGCTAGGAAATGGGGACCTTAGACTCATAGCCACATGGAACGAAATTCTGCCAACAACCTAATGAGTTTGGCAGTGGATTCCTTTCCAGAGCCTCAAGATAAGAACCTAGCAGGCTGAGGCTTTGATTTCAGCCTCATAAGACCCTAGTGGAGAACCCAGCTGAGCCATGCTGAACTTCTGACCTCTGCAACTGGTAGGTAATAAGTGGATGTTGTTTTAAGCTGCTAAGATTGTGGTAATTTGTCATATAGCAGCAAACTCATACAATTTAAAATCCCTCCCAGCTAGGCCTTCAGTGGAGAAGGAGGTGGGGGGCTCTTGGCTTTCCTGCTCTTCTCTCCAGGCTTACCTTCTCCCCAAGCCAGCTTCTCTTTTACTGGGGACAAAGGGAGTGGATAGAGTGGGAGCGAGAAGATATAAGGAATAGGGCACTTCTTACTTGGCTGGTGGCTTCTGCTTTTTGACCCTGCAGAGGGTTGCCACTGGCTGTGTTGTGGGCATTATGCAGGAATTTTGGAGGTTCTTTTCTCTCTTGTAGAGCTTTCTGGGCCTGGACCGATGTTTTTCTATCCCGAGCAACCGTAAGAAATTCCTGTGTGGCTTGCTGTACTAAGTGACCCATTTTTGGCCCACATGAAGCATATGGTCCTCACCTCCCACTTGCTGTAGTGAACACTGGGCTGCAGATGCCTCCATGTGGCCGTGCACTCCCGATTTGCTCTCAAAACAGTTACCTCCTCCCTCACCATTTTATATTGTGGGCTGGAGTCAGGCCTCGGTCCATAGTTCGTTTTGTCTTTCTCAAGGATGAATCAAGCACCAGCTCTTTCTGTGTCTCAGTGACGGGCAATCCATTTTGAAGCTCTCTGAAGCGTACCCTTGCAGATTCCCTCGCTAGACATGTGGAGAGAAGGCAGCTTCCTCCTCTTGTTCCCTGCAGGGACATGTGGTGCGGTGGGACAAAGCTGTGGCTTTGCATGATTCTGAGGCACAGCATTCATATTTCAGTCTGTATATTCAGAAACTTCGGAACTCTGGAACATGTTGAACACACAGAACACAGTCAGAACGGTACCCCTGGGTTGCATGGTGGGGCTCCCGCTGTGGTGGGATTCACTGTGAGCACAGCCTTCTTCTGAAAGAAACTTTCACCAAGCCTCTCTCTCTACCTCCTCTTTCCTTTTATCTTCTCAAAGTGGGTGGCTGGATTCACAACTGGTGGAACAGGTTATCCTCGGATGCTTTACAGGAGGTTGTGTTTCACTCTAGCTTGACTATCTTGTCGCAGGAACCTCTTATTGAGAAATGTGGTATGAAGGTTCACGCTTTTCTAGCTGAGCATCTGCAGGCAGCCAGCACCCTGCAGCACTCACCAGAGAAGACATTGAGAGGGTTGATTTTTACAAAAAGCACAATTGGATTTCCCAGCTATGCTGCCCTCTCCCCACAACTTGCTAGTCAACAGGTTCTGTTGCTTGCTGGGAGCTGAGGTGCCAGTGGCCAGAAATTTGCTTCTGGTCATATATCCCTGGAGGCTTTGCTTTCCGGTCTCAGGCCTCAGTCGACTTTGCTGCGGGCCACTTGTGCCCACGTCGAAGTTCTTCTCAGTCCTGAATTGTTCTTACTCTATGTGTGGCTAGTGTGTGTGTGTCTGTTTTTTTTTTAATCTGTGCTTTCCCTCTTTGAAATGCTGGGATCTTGGTGGTGTCTCATTCAGGAAACCCAGTCTGGCCAATGTCCATAATCACTGTCTCCTGCTTTTGCTCACCCACTGCCTACACTTCCTTCCTCTCGGCATCTGCTTACTTTGTGCCAGGCTAGGCCCTGGGAGAGGAGCTTGTTGGCAAAACCTGTTGATGGGGAACATGCATTCAGATGGTGAAGTGGCTTTTTGACACAGCTGGTCCTCTTCATGTGGGTCACCTGCGTTGCCAGAAACACAGAGATGTCTTGTTCACGAAACTTAAAACAGCCATTCTGAGTGATTGAGTGAGTGTCAGCTTCACAGGTTTGGGTAAGTGTCTGGTTTAAGCAGCCAGTGATTTTCTAGTCTAGAAGATCACACCTGGGCAGCTTGCCTGAGGGCATCTGAACATTTTTCTTTTCCTATCTGAGTCCTAACCTATTACTCTATGACGCCCAATTAGATTGATAGTTACTACCGTTCTCTTCCCTGCTTTTTATCAAAATAGGCCTAGGAACCACGTGTTCACACTGTATACCTGACAGCTTAAGGTGTCAGCAGTCTCAGTATGTTCAAAACATAGTTTAAAATTTCTGACATCAATCCAGTATAATAGAGTAATAGGTGAGAATTGGATGATTCATGTATGCGTGTGTGTGTGAGCACATGTGTGTGCCCTGGGCCAGCATTAAGCAAGTCAAGCTTTTGTTGCCTCTCTTCTTTTCTTCTTGGGCAGATGGGTAGGTAGACCTTTGCCTTGGTGGAAATTGAAGATCCTCCCAAAGACTGAACAACCATGATGCCCACTCAAGGGCCTGGCAGATATCTATGATTTTTTCCTGGAAAATCTGTCATTTAGATCACAGATACATGAAATTCCTCATATTTAATCTTTTAAAGTTCATAGTGAGCTTCCCTGGTGGCTCAGTAGTAAAGAATCCGCCTGCCAATGCAGAAGATGCAGGTTTGATCCCTGGGTCAGGAAAATACCCTGGAGAAGGAAATGGCAACCCACTTCAGCATTCTTGCCTGGAAAATTCCATGGACAGAGGAGCCTGGCACGTAACAGTCCATGGGGTTGCAAAGAGTTGGATGTGACTTAGCGACAAGACTGTAACAACAAGGGGCCCTAGTTCAGTCCTTGGTCAGGGAACTAGGATCCCACAGTAAGACCCAGCAAAGCCAGAATAAAAACCAAGGACAGGACAGATCACATGTTGAGTTTACAGTGAAAACACTAGAGTTGGCATCCAAAGGCAAATGTGAAAACTGCCTCATCAGCTTAAGGCTGTTGCCCTGTTTGCTGTTAGCTTTTCAGTCTGGCCTGTGAGTGAGTCCTGTGCACGGTCACTTGTCTTCTGTGGGAATAGCGGCAGCGGCAGCATGGAGCGTGTTGTCACCTAAAGTAGTCTCTGCACTCATTTTGCACCAGAAAGAATACCAGGGTTTGCTTCATTTTAGGTAAACAGGCACACCCTGGATGTACACTGTATCACAGAGCATCAGACAAGTGGCTTCTAAGCTAATGATGAGACAAGAGATAGGATTCTTTATTTGATAAGTGATTCTCATTGTGGACACAATAAAGTATTCCTACAGCTTCAGAAGTCAGCCTACTTGGCCAAGGAAATAGAAGGGAATTAAAAACAGGAAGACAAACCTAAAACAAAGTAACAATATACAAAGCAATAATACTGTTACTGCTAATTGTCCTCCACATGAAAATCTGAACGCTTTACACCATCTTTCTTAAAAAGGAGGATGGTTTTGGTAAATTAAATGGGATTGGTATAAACCAGACTGCTTTACAGTGAATGCTTCAGTAAAGACTGTATTTGGAAAAGGCATAAACTCTCAATGCATCATAAGGCAAAGGGCTGTAGGGAATAGTCCAATAAAAGGAAAAAAGTCTGCTCAATGAAAACACTTTACAAGTGAATATATATTCACTCGAAAAGAGATATCTTGAAGTCTAACAGAGGTACCATTCAGGTGCAATAGCATCTCCCTTTGCCCCTAGGAGCGAGCCAAAATCGGAAGGAGTGCAATGTGTGGGAAATTATAACCACTTATTCCCACATTAACTAGATTTTCTTGTTCTGTTAACACATGTACATCTGATGTTCCCACCCAGGCTGTTTGTTGTAGGAGGAGTGCATGCTTTCCCTCATGTTAACCATTTGGTCGCTTGATGAAAAGCATCACCGTCACCCTTTGCACCCGTTTAGTGCCTCTGAGCACGACTGAGCGACTTCACTTTCACTTTTCCCTTTCGTGCACTGGAGAAGGAAATGGCAACCCGCTCCAGTGTTCTTGCCTGGAGAATCCCAGGGATGGGGGAGCCTGGTGGGCTGCCGTCTGTGGGGTCGCACAGAGTCGGACACGACTGAAGCGACTTAGCAGCACCTCTGAAAGTCACTACATGGATTTAGTGGTTAATAATGATTGATTTTTTTCTTGCCAGCTTAATTGTCACACTTGAGTGGGGCTGATGTAGACCCAGCAGTGCTTAACTAGCCCACAGTTCTCAGAAACCATATTTTAAAGCCAGGCTTGTAATGGAAGAAGCCTTCTAGGTGAGGCAGCCTGCTGAGGTGAACTCAGACATGTGGTAGATGCAGTTTTTTAATCAGGTCCAAGGAGCATGTTTGGGAAGTGGATATTGGCTCAAAAAGACATATGCTCTCCCTGGACTTGGGAAAACTGTTGCCTGTTGCCTTCTAGGACATGGGTTAGATAGGGAGACAGCTCAATATGAGTTCTCTGTGATATGAAAGTGAAGTGAGTGTTAGTCAGTCATGTCTGACTCTTTGTGACCCCATGGACTGTAGCTTGCCAGGCACCTCTGTCCATGGAATTCTCCAGGCAAGAATACTGGAGTGGGTAGCCATTTCCTCCTTCAGGGGATCTTCCCCATCTAGGGATTGAACCCAGGTCTCCTGCATTGCAGGCACATTCTTTACCATCTGAGCCACCAGGAAAGCCCTGGTAATGTGATCTTGCCTTATTACTATGCTTGCTTCAGTCTAGAAGGTAGGTGTGTTATACCATATAATTTTATATAAGTGACTTTTTTGGTTTTTTGTATTTTTGGTAAATTTAACATTCTTTAGGGTCCACCTTAAAATGCCAAACTCTTTATTATTCTTGAAAATGTTCCATGTCTATAAAGATGTCTTTTAGTAAGGATCCAAATTAAAGAACCAGCCTTCCTCATTGCCTTCTTCTTTGCTTGGCTGGTGGAAGTCTTCCTTCCATCCTTCCTTCTTTCCTTTCTCCTTTCTGTTTCCTTTACTTCCACTGGACTCACCTTCTTTCCTATAATTAGGAAAGTTGTTTCTAAACTCAGCCTATTCCCCCCTCAGTTGAGAGGCTTTGTCTTGATGTCTGCTACACGAGCAGTTGCCCATTAAGCACAGTCTACAAACTATAACCTCATATTGTACATGCAGTGAATAATCATCCAGGTACCCTCATCACTTCAGGTGGCATCTGGCTTGAGTCAAATCTGGACTAAAGACCTCAGAAAGTCGTGACTCTTATCAGTCCTTGTCTTAACCTAGGAGGCCCAGAGGAGCTTTATGAGAGTTGGATTCTCAAGGACTCTTCTAGGAATATTTGACAGACACTTGTATAATAGATATCATTGAGAATTGTGAAAGTATGCTTACGCAGAAGTCATAAAGAAACAGTGGAAAACCTTGTGGCAAGGCTCAGTGCTATACTGTTAGGCTGTTGACTCATGGGAACTTTGATGGAGGAGGAGTAGAGGGAAGACTAGTGAGAGCACAGGGAGTGGATGTAGAAACTGAGGGGCTCCCAGCTAGGACCCAGAGGCCTGGAAATTGATCCTGAGAGTTGCCTCCAAGGGTGGTGGCAATGCAGACTGGAACTGCTATGAAGTGCTGATGAAGAGAGTCATCGCTATGAAAGACAACATTTTGATGTTAAAGAACAGTATTGTATTTAAGAAGAAAAATACTATGTTGTTCAGAACTCTTTGGGCTACAAGTGATGGAAACTCATTTTAGACAGTTTAAGGAAGAAGAGGAATGTATTGGCTCACAGAGCTTAGAAGTAAATAGGAAGAGCTCGTTGGACTGAAGTTACAGCATAGGACCCAGGCAGGGCCTCAAGAACTTGAACCAATTTGACTCCAGTGCCTTTCTTTACCTCTTGCCACCATCTCCATCCATCCATCCATTTCTCATCTGTATTGACTTTGTTCTGCAGATAAAATTTCTCTAAATGGCAGGGTTTAACAAACACAATGGGAAAAGCTTTGTTGCCTGACCATGTATTTGACAGTCTGAGGGACAGACACTGTCTGCCCTTGTTTGGTCATCTGATTCTCTATAATGTGCAGAGGAATGAGGTATTATTTTCCTAGGGTGGGTCATATCACCCAAAATATGTGGGTGATATTTTAAGGTGAGGAGAGAGTAGTTACATTTGTACAAGAAGCATAGAATAACTTGCTGGGCACACAAAGATAATGGTTATTGTAGTCTCCTATAAATTCCATTGTAATATTAGCCTAGTAATATCAGCCTAGTAAACATACCTTTTTCTGAGTAACAGTTTATTCTGTTCAAAGAATTTTTACTTACATATTACCTAAATTTTTGCTCACAGTGGTGCTCTGAGGGGTCAGTTAGACACACTTAATCTTATTTCATTGGCAAAGAAAACCCAGGTCTAGGCTAAATAGTAGTACATTCATACAAGGGCATAAAAATAACTGAAATACACACACACAGATATACATATATATATATATATTTATATTTATATACACTTTACTCAATAATATACAAACTAGAAGATCTAGGTCTAGTTCCAGTTCTGCCACTAATGAGGCTGTTGACATTAGCAAATCCAACTTCACCATTTTGTGTCTCAGAAGGAGTTGGACTAGATCAGTAGTTCCCAAACTTTAACATGTATCAGAATCACCTGGATGGTTTGTTAAATACTCATTACTGGGCTCTACCCCCAGAGTTTCTGACTCAGTGGGTTTGGGGTGGAGCCAGAGAATTTGCATTTCTAACAAGTTCACACATGTATTAGTTTCCTACTGCTACTGCAACAAATCACTACAAACACGGCGGCTTAGCACAACACATTCATTATCTTACAGTTCTGGAGGTCAGAAGTTTGAAATACTTCTCACTGGCCTTACGTCAAGGTGTTGGCAGAGCTACAATCCTTTTGGAAGCTCTGGAGAAGAATCCATTTCTTTGCCTTTTCTATCTTGTAGAGACTCTCTGCATTCCTTGGCATGTGGCCCCTTCTTTCATCTTCAAAGCTAACATTGTAGTTCCAACAGATCTCTGACTGACCTCCTCTGCTGCCTCCTCCTTGCAAGTTAAAGGTCCCTTGTGATTACATTAGACCCACCCAGATAATCAAGGATAATCTCTTTATTTTAAGATCAGCTAAATAGCAACATTAATTTCATCTACAGTTTTAATACCATGGAACATAAATATTCACAGGTTCTAGAATTAGCACATAGACATCTTTGGGGGCCATTATTCTGTCAACTACATCAGGATTCATTTACTGAGAACTGTTGGACTCCAGAATTATTCCATTTTCATTCAGCTCAAAAATTCTGATTCTGAGATAGCTAAGCAGAATTGTTCTCACTTCTCTAAAAATAGACTCATTGCTTACCTATTTTTATATTAATTCTTTCCATTGGTTGAGCTTTATTACAGAAATACTTTGCTCCAGGGTTAAATTGCTCTCCCAATGAAAGCTATTTATTCCCTCCTCTCTAACAGGAAGAGGTTCAATAAAGGGCTGTCTCCAAGAGGCTTTCTGTCCATGAGCAGAATTCTGGCTCAGTGGTGAGGTAACATGAGGTCTGAGGCTTGGAAGGTCCATATTCTCAAGGTTCACATCCAATAGCCTGTCTCGTTTATTTTGTGATTTTAGGTTATCTACTTTCGTCACTCTTGAAGAGTTAGAAGTTTTCCTAGCTTTAACTAACTTCAAGCAAGAAGGCCCTGAATGTTATAATAAGGCTTCAATTTCTATCCACTGGGCTTAAAATAGTTATCGGTGAGACCAGGCTTTGGGTCGAGTCACCTAAGAACCACTGGGGGTTGCTATGGGAACTGCTCTGTTGTCTACTTTTCCTTGATTCCTCCCCCTTTATCGTTTTGAATCTGAGCAGACAAATCTGTCTGACAGTATATCAAATGCATATGTTGCATACGAAAATGGATGGATAAAGTAATTGTCACTTTCCCCCTTTCCCTTTCTTAATCTCATCACTTATTTGCATTTAAATCTGAGGGAATCTAAACTTCTTTTGCAGTGAAAAATCTTGCTATAGTCCCCTCTTCCCTCTGTAGCAATTTGCTTTGAATTTCATGTTGTCCTTCACTTAATATGGACTTGAGCATTTTTTTAGGGGAGTACTTTAAGGTCTAAAGAAACAAGTCTCTGACAGCAGAATAGAGAGAAAAATTTCTGTGGTATTTAAAGAACAGTATGTTTGTTGGGCTTTATCTTCCTAACCTAAATATAATTTTATTGACATGCATTAAAAGGAACTCTGCCAGCTTTGGAATTTTTCTTTTGAATCCACTAATTACCTGCTTAAATTGATAAGTCCCCTGCTGTACTGGAAGATTCGAGGTGTCTTATTAAAGATGCACAATTTCAAAACTATTTAAAAAAGTGTATGCACGTATACATCTATTTATATACAATCTGCTGCTGCTAAGTCGCTTCAGTCATGTCCGACTCTGTGCGACCCCAGAGACGGCAGCCCACCAGGCTCCCCCGTCCCTGAGATTCTCCAGGCAAGAACATTCCTTCTCCAATGCATGAAAGTGAAAATTGAGAGTGAAGTCGCTCAGTTGTGTCCGACTCCTAGTGACCCCATGGACTGCAGCCTACTAGGCTCCTCTGTCCATGGGATTTGCCAGGCAAGAGTACTGGAGTGGGGTGCCATCGCATATCTAGGTTAGTGTAATTAATATAATTGAGCATTGCATTTGATTTTGAGCTTCCTGACAATGAAAGTAAAAAGAGAAACTCAATTCACTATAATTTTCATCTTGAAAAATGTTAACGTTTTCTCAGGTGAGCCAGTTTTTGTAGATGTTATATATTTTTAAAATATTTTAAAGGATATACAAATCCAAATGCTGATTTTCAGGGTATTTATTACCAGTATTGTTTATATCAGCAAAGAAGTACTAATAACTAGAAGTAAACATTGAGGAAGAGTGGTATAGTGTTACAATATTCCAAACGACTATTACATAACGGTGATATATGTTCATAGAAGAGAATCTTATGATGGTAGAAAAAGCCATGTTGAAATGCTTACTTTTCATTCTGTGAAAATGTTTATGCTAATACACTTAATGTTTGAACACTCTATAACAAAATATCGATGGTATGATGGCAGTAGTGGTAAAGACCCTGCTTGCCAATGCAGGAGACATAAGAGACGCAGGTTTGGTCCTTGGGTCAGAAAGATCCCCTGGAGGAAGGCATGGCAATCCACTCCAGTGTTCTTGCTTGGAAAATCCTATGGACAGAGGAGCGTGGCAGGCTACAGTCCATAGCATTGCAAAAAGTCAGACACAGCTGAAGAGATTTAGAATGTGTGTTTATTTGAAGGGTGGAATTATAAATCACTTTTCTTTTCTTTTTTTTGCTTATCTGTATTTTTGCATGTAAATATGTGTTACTTTCTAGATTTTTTAATTAAAAAAATAATTTCCTCCATAGGCCTTTAGAACAAGAGACATTTGACAGCCTTAAGCAATATATGATATGTTAAACAACAGTTTTACAAAAGCATTCTTCCTAAAGTTTATCAAAATCCCATGGTGTAACTTAATGAGGGCATTTCTTTGCATCCTGAAACAAGGTAGTGGCAATCCAATGAGCACTAGGCTGATGACTTCCAGTAACTCAAGAAATATGCAAACAAACTGCAGATGTGCTTCTTGAATTTTATTAATAACATCCACATAAGATATCTGGAGATCTTGTTAAAGTGCATATTCTGGTTCAGTAGGTCTGAGATGGAGCCCGAGACTCTGCGATCCTAACATGCTGCTGGTCCATACATACTTTGCATCAATTCAGTTCAGTTGAGTTGCACAGTCATGTCTGACTCTTTGGGACCCCATGGCCAGGCCTCCCTGTCCATCACCAACTCCTGGAGTTTACTCACACTCATGTCCATTGAGTTGGTGATGCCATCCAACCATCTCATCCTCTGTCACCCCCTTCTCCTCCCACCTTCAGTCTTTCCCAGCATCAGGGTCTTCTCCAGTGAGTCAGTTCTTCGCATCAGGTAGCCAAAGTATTGGAGTTTCAGCTTCAGCATCAGTCCTTCCAATGAATATTCAAGACTGATTTCCTTTAGGATGGACTGGTTGGATCTCCTTGCAGTCCAAGGAGCTCTCAAGAGTATTCTCCAACACCACAGTTCAAAAGCATCACTTCTTCAGCGCTCAGTTTTCTTTATAGTCCAACTCTCACATCCATACATGACTCCTGGAAAAACCATAGCTTTGACTAGATGGAACTTTGTTGGCAAAGTAATGTCTCTGCTTTTTAATATGCTGTCTAGGTTGGTCATAGCTTTTCTTCCAAGGAGCAAGCGTCTTTTAATTTCATGGCTGCAGTCATCATCTGCAGTGATTTTGGAGCCCTCAAAAATAAAGTCAGCCACTGTTTCCACTGGTTCCCCATCTATTTTCCATTGCATAGTAAGGACTTAGGTCACCTAAGGAACCAGGTGGAACTTACTGGTTTCCACCCTAGGCTGTCCATCAGAGTCACCAGCAGAACTTTAAAAAGTCCAGATTTCAGGGCCTACCCTAGATTTTGAGGTGGAGCTTAGGGATCAGTATCTTAGAGAACCTCCCTAGCTATTTGGATAAAGCTGGTTCAAGACAGGGTGTGTGTGAGGTTCATTTCCTGAGACAGTCTTATTTGTCACTCATTCCAGTGGTGGTTTTGATAGGAGCAGCACAGAAACCTGCCTAGAGGGTGGCCTGTCTGTCTTGCCCTTTGTGAAAATTATCCCCTGACCTCATAGCAGACTTTCAGGTACCAAGCTTGTCCATGTCACTCAAATGGGAAGCCAGATTGATATTGCCACCATCTCTCTGCCCTTTATGGGCCACTGTGGTTGTTTCTAGAAGGAAGGTATTAATTTTCCATAATCCACTATAGATATGCTCAAATAAATATATTGCTAACTGCATAATATTATCTGTCAATGAGTTTATCTAGTAACTGACTCAACAAACCTATAATTGAAACAGTCATCATTTTTGTAATTTTGTTTCTCCCATGTTTAACTTCTTATATAAAAATCGCATAGGTGATACTACAACTGTTTTATTCAGCATGGACAGATTAATTATATTTGCATGAGGTCCATGTCGGACTCTAATTGAGAAATATACTGAGTAAATACCCACATGGACTCACTTTGTAAGGTTTTCATGGAAACTGAAAAACCCATGAGCTGCCAAGGAGGTCCACATCCTTCGGGATATCTAGTTCACGCAGAGAGCAATGTGTGACATTGTAGGACATGTCAGTTTATCCTCTGGTAGGTCCAAACCAGCAGCTCACATGTGCCAGCCTGTCACTTAGAACTATGCTCATGCTACTGGTATCTACATATGCTTGTATTTGAGAACAGTAAAACCCTGGCTTTTGAGTTTTAATCAGGCATACCTAATTTCCACATAAAAATTGAAGGCTAACCATGCTAGCATGTGGTGGGCAATTTCCATCTCAAGTGCAAATATACTTTCCACAGACATTGCTCTCCAACAGGTTTCTGAGAAGCCCACGTAACAGTGATGTGTAGGACAGTTAATGAACAATTCTTTGACTAATAGATTAACTTTGACTTTGTAACAAGCAAATCAGTGCCTGTTACTGGAATACATTCTGACTGTCAGATTTTATTTTCCTGTTACTAGAGTTAGAATCTGTGCTGCAAAATGCAGTATGACCTGGCCCCCTATGGTAGATCCACTCTATGGTGAATCAAGCCTTGATTTCTCTAAGATGCTTTTTGTATTTATAATCCCTCTTATGATAACCTGCTGAGCTAGTGGGTTGTGTAAGTGCACAGTACCGCTGTCCAGGAGTGATTACAAGATGAATAATTTTACTTCTTGGCAAAAGAAGAGAGTGTCTCCATTTTCCCTGTCCTTTCTGCCCACTTTTCCTTGGCTGCACTCTCGGAAGCTCCCTTTCTCCTTCGCCACAGGCACGAGTAATTACACACATCGATGTTAAAGAAGAACTATGAGCTAAAGTTCAGGACTAGAATGATACTGATGAGCACCATTTAGTTTCCCATTTGGAGTCCTTTCAAGTTGATTTTTCTCTTGACTGCAGCTGCCCAGCATATGTGGTTCACCCAGCCACATAGCGTTTCCTCTTCGACAGGGACCTTTCAACATTTGAGAGGTGGCTGACCTCTTCATGTTTCCTTTCTCCCCAGTCTCTGCTGTCCCTTCTTCTTGGTCCTCTTATCATCCTGCTTCTTCTTCCTCTTCCTCCTTCCCTGGCGACAGACAGAAGCAGGAGTCTGGCACCTCCAGGGTCAAATGCATAATGTCCTGGTTTACCTCCTGTTTGATTCCAGCCCTGTCCCTCGGGGGATACTGCATTATTGTTGTGACCCAGCCTTGTAGCACCACAGGTTAATGGATCAATTCAGCCTTCAAATCATCCTATGACCTGTCGATATGAAATTCTAGCAATTACTGAAGTGGGAAGGCTGGGAAGTGGCTAAAAACATTCCCTATTGATCACTTTAGAGTATGATGAACTTGTTTAAGAAAAATTGATCCAACACATTGATTTTTCTTTTTTTTATCAGAGAATCTCATGAATGCAATTTAAGTCACAATATTTCTTGCCTTGCAGTATTTTCTTCATGAGGAGAATCTGTGAGGCAAACCAACCAATGAGAGATACTGAGAACAGTTCCAAAGCACTCTCCCACCTGCCTGCTCAGTAATTTTAGAAAATGTTTTTGTATTATGCTGGTTATTAAATGGAAGGTCTCCTGTCCTCTATGTTTTGTGCATTTAACCCTCTCACAAACATTTTCTTTAATAACTTTCTCTTTCTTCTGTTCCAGCATTTGTACCCCTCTTAACTCCTAGTTGGAAGTTTCTGCTAGAGGAGCAGGCTCTCTGACATAGCATATGTATTCTCATTTATTTTGTGGAGAATAGGTTTTGGAAAATGAGAATCTTAAGGATGGCTAAAGATAGCCCTTTATCTGGATATTTCTGTGAACTACTTGGGTAGTGGTGGTGATGAATTGCAAATCCCAGGGACCAGTTATGCTCTGAGCAGGGTCACTGCTATTACACAAGCTTCTGTGTCAGCTAGAACTTCACTGTGCACTTGAAGAGGTGCCGCCAATCCTTACCTACTTCTAAACATCTCTCTCATGTACCTCTATGGGCTCTGTCTGAGCTGGTATTCTGTTAAGGAGTGGATCAGACGATTCAAACATACATGATTAGCAGCAGCACTTTGGAAACTTCCAAAAGGTCCCATTCTGGACCTTTAAGAATTTTCCAGCGTTTGTTGTGGTCTGTACATCAAAGGCTTTGGCATAGTTAATAAAGCAGAAATAAATGTTTTTCTGAAACTCTCTCGCTTTTTCAATGATCCAACAGATGTAGGCAATTTAATCTCTGGTTCCTTTGCCTTTTCTAAATCCAGCTTGAACATCTGGAAGTTCACGGTTCATGAACTGTTGAAACCCGGCTTGGAGAATTTTGAGCATTACTTTTCTAGCAGGTGAGATGAGTGCCATTGTGCAGTAGTTTGAGCATTCTTCGGCATTGCCTTTCTTTGGGATTGGAATGAAAACTGACCTTTTCCAGTCCTGAGGCCACTGTAGAGTTTTCCAAATTTGCTGGCATATTGAGGGCAGCACTCAAGAAGAAAAGGTGTGGTACATATATACAATGGAATATTGTTCAGCCATAAAAAGGAAGAAAATTGGGTCATTTATAGTGATATGGATGAACAGGAGCCTGTTTGACAGAGTGAAGTAAGTCAGAAAGAGAAAAACAAGTATCAAACACTAACACATATATATGGAAGCTAGAAAAATGATACTAATTGACCTATTTGCAGAGCAGGAATAGAGGTACAGACATAGAACTGACTTGTGGACATAGTGGAAGATGGAGAGGAGGGGCCAGATTGGGAGAGTAGCATTGACATATATACTCTACCATGTGTAAAATGGCTAGTGGGAAGCTGAAGCATCAGCAGAGCACCGAGCTAGGTGATGACCTAGAGTGAAAGGATGGGGAGGTGGGACGGAGGGGACATAGGTATATGTACAGCTGATTCACGATGTGGTGCAGCAGAAACGCACACAGCATTGTAAGGAATGATATTCCAATAAAGAAAAGAAATATGAGAAGAGAGTGTTGCCCCCAGTTGTAGTTTATCCCTTAATAATTTCTCATTAGCATTTTGAATTTGAATGTACATACGCAGGTATTGGTTGATGAGATGAAGCTCGTTGATACAAAGTCCAATAGAGAAGAGATATTTCCAGAGCAATTTCCAGACGGTTATACTGAGGGTCAAGGAAAGTACAGGAGACACATTTGGCCCCCTTTGGTGTTGGGTCCAAGAGAAGGTCTCCTGGTGGAGCTCCAAACTTGTGTCACAAAGGAAGAAAATATACCTATGCCTAAAAGTTCTACTGGCTCACTGTGGTAAAGCCCACACCTCGCTTCTCTGACGTGTATGGAAGAAGCCAGTTTTCCTCCAATCCAACAAACTGTGTTGAAATCCATACCCAGGCCTTTCAATGTAAGAATTCAGGGGCTGTGTCTTTAATAACTTTGCCTAGCCTCACAGAGAATGTTCTAAAGTAGTTGAACCACAAGCGAAATGCAGGTTGCTTGCATTCCAGAATACATCCAGGAAATCTGTTCCCAAATGATTTTCCATTCCATTATCTCAAAGACTTGCTTCCAAGGGTGAAATATTCAAGCAACTTTGCTGCTTGCTTGGTGAGTTTGAATAAGCTGAGAGGTAGGTCAAAAGAGTCTTGTGCAAGTTACTTAAACTGGAGATGTTGCAGGTATTTGGCAAATAACCTAAGTTTCAGTGTAGTCTAGTAAACTCAGGTTTTAACCATTTAAGACTTACTCATGGTGGTTACCTTCTTCTCTGGGCTCTTGCAAAGAAGACTGGATCGGTTGCCACAGTAGTTCTTAGTCTTGACTGCACTTTATAATCACTAGGGAATTTTCACAAGTACTCAGGCTTGGGTCTCCACCCAGAGATTTTGACTTAATTGGTCTGGGGTTAGGTCTGAGCATTCTTTTAAAAGCTCTGAGGTGATTCTAAACTATGGCCAAATCTGAATACCCTGGGTTTATTTAGATTTGTAGGTAACAAATTGAAATTCTGCCAGAGTTTGAAATATTTAATTTTCTATCTGACCACTTGCGGACTTCTGGAGAAGACAATGCACAGCAAAGATGGCAGTAGGTTTGCCAAATTTGGGGAAAAAACAAAGGCCTCTCATTTCAAGTACTTCTCAGATAGCATGTGGGCTCTTTTCAATACAAGGCTCTGCTTTCAGCAAAATTGTTAATTATAGATCATAATAAGCTGTTAGGAGCAACACACACACATAATTTGAAAGTGAAATGAGGCACAGTACATAGATAAAGCAATTGTTTGTTTAAGAGGCGATTAGCAGCAGCAAAACAAGCAAACTGATACTTGAACCTGAAAGAAATCACACCCATTCGGAATTGTTGGATTCTTCAGTTATTTGGGCCTAATTCAAAGGTGTGAGTCTGTTGCTGTCAGCTTTCCTTTTCTCTGCTTGTGATGTAGGGCAGGTACAGTCTATGACATCCCAGAACTAAGATGATATTAAAAGAATAGCCTGTCAGAAGGAATAAGGAAAGGAAAGTGTCTTGGTTTCTCAAAGGAGTACAACTGAGATTTAAATTGTTCCGAGCTATGATAAATTATAAGGCTTTAAAACCACTGTAATCGCTGAATGAACAAAACAGTTTGCCTTGGGTAATTATGCCTTTTTAGTCTTTTTCACTTTCAAGTTATTTCCCCCTTGAAATGTTACACTCTGGCACTGTGTGCTGTGTCAAAGAGTGTTAATCTCAGTGTGAAATGCTGGGCTTGTCTTGAAGAGTAAGTGAGCCCAGAAATATTCACAATTCAGACCAAGTTAGGTGCAAACACCATTAACATGATATTTGGTGACAATAGCTTCTGAATCACACCTCCCTCTGGGGTAGGATGGGGTGAGATGGGGGGGGGGGGTCATCCACTAATTTCACAGGAAAGTTTTACTGGAGTGAGTAATCTTGGGGGCTCAGCCTTGTTCCTGGAAATTCCCAGGATGGTAGCTTCCTGTGGAATAGATGCCAGTTAATGAATAAGGGTGCACAGGCTGAGGAGAAATAACCATGTTATTAGGGTAGATTGCAGCACTCAAGATGGGAGGCTTAAGAAGCAACCAAGGTTAACAGGAAATCCTCAGCTTTTTGTTGCCTGATAATGCATTCAAATTCTGCAACCTACACTTGCTAAAATTGAGGAAGGGCCTAACTGGTACTTATGAGAGTCACCATGGTTCAGAGCCCAGGTTCCAGTCCCAAGAGCACTATCTGATTCCAGGGTTGGCAGCAGAATGTGAGGCTGCTCAGAGTGACTCATCTGGTATTGTCTTTGGAAAGTTCCAGCAAGAAAGCCTCTATCTGGTCTCTTGAGTAAGAAGGTGGAGGTAACTATCAGTGTTGGTGCCACCACATTATCAAGTCCCCTGGCTATCTGGGGTAACATTCCACTCCATTGAGGGGCAGAGCCTGTACCTTCCATTTTCCTTGGAGATAACAAGTCCACATGGTTAGGTGCTTGGATCAGAGCTAACATGTATTGAGTAATTAGTTCATGCCTGACATCATTCTATGCACGTCACTTGTGTTACCTTCTTTAATAAGTATCCGACGAGGCAGGCACCTTCATTCTCTCCATGTTACAAAAGAGGAAAAAGAGACAAAGAGTGGTTGCCCAAGGACTCAAATAATGGAGCTGAATTGGAAGTAGGCAGTCTGACTTAGAATTGACAGACAAGTTATCAGCCTTCAGAGACACAAATTCTTTCTTCTCTCTCTCTCTGCTTCCCACCTGCCCCACCCTAGCTCTCAGCTTTCCCACAACCCCAGGACTAGGGGCAGATAACCTAGTACTGAGCCAGTCTCCCCTCTTGGCCCAGGAAGAGGCTCCAAAGTACTTGTTTCAGAAAGTCTTCATCTGAAAACATGCCTTTCTATAGTTGGATTTGTTCAATACTGGGGTTTGTGGAATTGGTGCAGAGCAGAGGACTTAAAGGAGAGCCTGTAGGTGGTGCTGTGACTTCCTTTGCTATTGTTGTTTAGTTGCTAAGCTGTGTTCAACTCTTTTGCGACGCCATGGACTGTGGCCCACCAGGCTCCTCTGTCTATGGGATTTCCCAGCAAGAATATTGCAGTGGGTTGCCATTCCCTTCTCCAGGGAATCTTCCCGACCCAGGGGTTGAACCTTTATTTCCTGCATTGCCGGCAGATTCTTTACCACTGAGCCACTGGGGATGTGACTTCCTTAGATGATGTCATAAAGCATCCTCTCCAAAGGACCTTGCCTGATCCTCCTGCCTGGCTAGTTGTAAACAATATGACAGACCAGGGGATTTATAAATCCTAGTGAGATTGCAGCTGGGGCTGCAAATGTGTAACCCAAAAGGAAGAGAAACAAAATGAAGTCTGATACAGTTACCTGGAGGTATTAGAGAGGTCAGCAATCCTAGAAATGCAATTGGCCTTTTGAATTAGTTGTGATGGACTCATCAGCTGGCACGTTTTATGCAGCCTAACTGGGCAGACTCAGTATGGCATGAATTATAGCCCTCTTCAACACTGAGAAGACTAGGCCATTTATTTTGAATCAAACCCTCAAGGTGTATTCCTTGATGCAGACTCCGAGTGCTGCCTTCATGTGGGGAGCTGGTCTCGAACCCAATGTGAAGTAGCCTGGTTTTCTAGCAAGACCAGCTCTTGCCTCCTGTTTACCGTCACTGGCTCTCAAAATGTTCCATCCTTTTAGCCGCCTTCTGTAGCTTGTTTTGAATCTACTTCTGTCTCCTCCTGCTTCCCCCTCCTCCCACTTCCCCCGTTACTAATGAGCCTCTCTGGGTGAGAGACTGTGACATCTAAGGGCCTCTGGGAGCAGCAGAAAAAACCATCGGTCTGTCCACAGAGGAGTCCCATGGCACTGACCGTTTATCTGTGGCCATGCGGGCCCCATAAACAAAGCGAATCTGTCCGGCTCTCCCTCCCTCTGTGGCTTTTGGGCCTGTGCAAGTGCATTTCCCAGGACAGTTGCAGGAGACACCAAAACTTGTCTTCATTATGGCTCTGACTCATAACCCAATTAATGGTGTCAAGAAGTGAAACATGGTCCCCAGGCCCAGCTGCCTTTTGAAAGCAAGTCCCAGCCTGTTCAGAGCAGTAATGAATGGTGCTCCAGAGAGGGCAGCTCAGGATCTCTTCTGCCCGCCAGAAGCCAGGAGGAGGGGTACTGAAAGGCAGTGTGCAGTGTCAGCTCTCAGTTTTGGGGTGTGAATGCATTTGGTCTCAAAACTGAGTGAGAGGGAGGGCAGGGAGCGGGAAGGGAAGTGAAAATGTCCATTTCTTTCCTGACTTTGGAGAGAGGTCTCCTGCTTCACGTGCTCTGGGTTTCTCAAGTTTAAGACAGGTCCTTCTGTCACCTCCAGGTCTGAGGTTCTTTAGGAAGAGTTTCCCCACTCACAACGACCAGACACTCATTTTCCCCCTCTGGGGTCTGTGTGTGGGCGATTCATCTCATGTGTTTCCTTCCAACTCTGCTGCTGGTGTGTGGGGGAAAGGCCAGCCTCATGTGACCATTTTCCTACTTTCATTCTAGAGGTAATTTTGTAAATTGAGATGTGCTAATTTTCCAGTGGAGGGTGCTGGGAAGAACTCTTAGTGACACCAGGGTCTACTGTTCCTTCAAAGACCTGACTGAACGCACACAATTTTTACAACGGGCTTCCCACGGCTGAGTGGGTCAGGCTTCTTTCTAGGAAGCCATTTACTGCTTTCCGAGGACATCAGACTTCTTCACGGATCAAATGCAGAGCCCCTTTCACAGCGCTAATGAGAGCTGCCACGGGTGCCACAGAGACACAGTGAGAGTGTCCCTGATCCTCATGGCAGGCCTTCCAGTGACATTTTTCATGTGAGCACTGTTCTTCATTTTGAAGGAAGGCAGAGGGAGAGAGGACCATGGTTAGGCTTCACCTCGAAAGGAATCTGGGAGCTACGCTGCTGGGTCCTGCAGTTAAAAGCCCATCTCTTCTAACTACTTTCTCACCCCTTGCAGTTGCCTCGGGATTTTTAATATCCCAAGTGACCTGAGTCTTATTTCATGTCTCCAGGAGAGAAGGCAGGATCTCCAGGAGGTTAAACCTCCCAGGGAGGGGTTCAGAGGGAAGAGTGACCCCAGTGGCATCACCCAGACACCTGCAGCCTCTCAGGTCTCCTCCCTGGAGTGGGCTGAACCCAGCTTTGCCAGGATTCTGGCAGGACAGCCTGTGGTGATAGGGAGGCAGTTGAACACCACACCCCCGCTTTTCCCTGGGGATCCTTTTCTTCTGCTGCAGCTAAACACTGCTCAGTTGAGAGCTCTCAGGAAACAAAACAGTCTTTGTTACTTAAACTGAAATCATTCCCATGGCTGATTGTCTCAGTGGTTCTGTTGTTAACAGTACTTCCTCCTTCTCTTCCTGCTCCTCCTCTCGGCTCTCTCCTCCCTGCTGCATCCCCTCCCACCTCCTCCTCTTTCTCTGCTCCTCCCACTCCACTGCCCTCGAAGATTCTTAATCATGACACTCTGAAACATGACAAACCTAGCAGAATCTTGCCAAAGTGAGAGGCCCCAGGGAATTGGTACTGAAACTAAAACAAAAGCCAAATTCACTTGGAAAGGTTTTGAGTTTCATGGGAAAGGTTTGGTGCAGTGAGAAGGAGAGAAGGAGGAGACGGCCCAGCTGGTGGTCTCCTAGATGGTTGCCCAGGAAGTGGGGCCATGAACTGGATTAGTGATTGTTCACGGATTTTAGATTATGGATATCTCTGGGAATTTCAGGCACCCGAACAGCAACACAAGGTTTGGGCTCTCAGTTGGGTTTTTCTAAGTGTTCTGTCTAAGGGCTAAGACTCTATATACTTCCAACTTCCTCCTCTGGTTTTATATATCTCAGTTAGAAACCCAGTGGATGCATGTCCTTAGGAGATACGCCCATGCCACTTACTGACTTCTCTGGGACACTTGAGAGGGACAGAGGCACTATGGTAACTACACTGGGACAACATACGTCATCCGAGATTGTCCCATGTGGTGTCTCCCTGCCTACTGTTGTCATGGAGTTTGGTAGCAAGATCCAGGACTGGAAAGTGGGTTCTACCGTGAACTACGTAGAATGTCCAGGTGACCCCAAGCTTACGTAACTATAAAAATCTAAGAATTTGCCTAAATCTTTGTTGTTTCTTTGTGTGCTGGTGTTTTGATTCCTTTCATCATTTATATGAATGGAAGAAAAAGTGTTTGGGGTAACATATTTTGCCTCCTACTAGTTAATCAATCAATACATTTGTTGTAGAAAGGGGGACCCCTTTCAGGGCCCGAAAGTGGACTCTTGTCTAACACTTGGAAGTGAATTGTCTGAGGAGACACATGTGCTGACAAAACACGGGATTTTATTGGGAAGGGACACATGGGCAGAGAGAAGTAGGGTAAGGGAAACCAGGAGTATTGATCTGCCATGTGGCTTGCAGCCTTGGGTTTTATGATGATGGGATTAGTTTCTGGGTGGCCTTCTGCCAATCGTTCTGACTCAAGAGTCCTTCCTGATGGTGCACACAGCACTCAGCCAAGATGGATGCCAGTGAGAAGGATTCTGGGAGGTGGTCAGACACGTGATGTCTCCTTTTGACTTCTCCAAAACTCTTCCAGTTGGTGGTGGCTTATTAATTTCATGTTCCTTACCAGGATCTCCTGTCGTTAAACTCGTATAAACGGTTACTAGGCTGCCAGGCCAGGGTGGGTGGTTTCAGTCAGTGTGCTTCCCCTAACAAATCCCCCCTTGCAACTTCACACTCAAGATACTTCTTGGGAATAGGGGCGGAGGTCTCTTTCTTCTGTAACTTCTTCCTGCTGTGCATGGGCGTAGGCCTGCCTAACAGAGCAGAAGTCTCTCTTTACCTGATCTAAGTAGGGGTATTCTGTGCCTGAAACCAGCATTCACCCTTGTAGAAACAGCAATTTAGCTTGAAACTGTTGGCCCCGGTCAGAGATGAAATAAGGCCAGACAGGAGGCCTAAAAGGATGGTCATCACTGGGCCCCAGAAACAGAAAGCAACATTTGGGGTGAGGGCTGCAGGGTGTGAGACTTTGTTCTGATTGGTTGGTGGTGAGGCAACAGAGCAGTGGTCCAGGAATCTTGTGCTCAGCCTGAAGTTACCATCCTCCACCTGGGTGGGGCCCCAGTTCTGCAGAAGAACTCAAAGATATTGTTGTGCATATTTTTTTGAGTAGGAACCAGGACCCTGCCTCAAGGCTGTACCACCATTTGATTGTTCCTCCTCTGTTTGTATATCCCCTCCCTTCCCTGATGAGCAACTGTTTGAATCTACCCTTCGGAACTCAGGGAAGGTCAAGGAGGCTGAATGAAGTCTGTATCCTATAGACAAGAAATGGAATACACAGAAGAGATCTGTACTCCAGAATCCCACAGAGTCCTGCACAGTTTTAATTCAGGGAACTGGGCAACTATTACTATAATAACTTCCTGTCAAAATGGGGCATAGGACTGCCCCAGCTTGGAGAATAGACACAGAATTGGAAGTATTCCTGATTTCCAAGTCATATATCTGAATCTTGTGTGATTAAAATCTCAATCCCTTGGTCTGCCATTTTGGTGTAACAGACCCAATTAGAAGTAGTTGGAGGAGTGACAACTGGAATTTTAACAGACAAAACAAATCTCATTTCTTTTCAGAAGAACAGGTCTGAAACCCAGTCTGGACCTGGCACTTTAGGGAGGTTTGCAGCCAAGTAGCCAGTTGCCTAGTTTTATAAAAACCAAGGTTGCAATTACTAGCTGCCAGCAGACATTGTTTTTAGACTATCTGGTGGCCTCTAAGCTTGACATGACTCAGAAAACTCAAATGTTTAGCAATACAAGATCTCGTCTGAAATTAGACCCCTAGTATCACCTAGTTATTTCTCGGGATGTCTGAACCATAGCTACTCTATTTCGACTTTTAATTGTAAAGTTCTTAATAGCTAAAGCAGATGTCACCATTAATGATGTCAGTGTTTTTCTAGGTATGAGAAGATGCAATAAAATCTTCTCCTGAAAAGATCTAACTATCTGAAGGCCTGTTCTGCCAGTCTTTCCCAGAGCACAGAGTGCCTCATTCCTGATTTTCACCCTGAACTCCTTTCAGGGGTGTTGAAGGTCAGCAGCTGCAGTGGCCATGATTTAATCTTTGTAGAGGTAGATGGCAAGTGTCAGTTTTCAGTTGGCAGAGCCCCTTTTTGGTCATAAACTTGACCATGATTTTGAGGGGGGCATTTCATGACCATTTAATCCAATGGTGCTGAGAATGTTCATTTTCAGGTTCTGGCAAAGATTTTGTTGACAGGCCTGTCAACAAAATTTGTTAACTCAATGTGCTATTACTGGACTAGGCCATAAAACAGTATCCAAAATTCTCTAGATCACCTGTCTTATTAGTATCTTGGTCTAGGAAAACATTCCCTCTTGTTTCTTCCCCATCTATCATCATTGATGTCATATGGAACTATATATTATTTTATCAGAGGCCTCAATCACATATTTGACAGTGTAAGAAACAGCAATTTTAT
The DNA here is from genome assembly GCF_003369695.1 of Bos indicus x Bos taurus. NCBI lineage: Eukaryota > Metazoa > Chordata > Mammalia > Artiodactyla > Bovidae > Bos > Bos indicus x Bos taurus. Next base: position 57,069,125 of record NC_040083.1, on the reverse strand, counting down.
AAAACAGATGACATACAAATAACATAGCCAGCAGTATTAGTAAAGTCAGAAGTAAGACTTAAGGTAAGGGCTTCCATTAGATGTAGCCCAGTATATCCCAGGTCATCTGGCTTAGTCCACTCTGTATGAATCTTCATCTTCCAGGGAAATTATGTTTTGGCACTGTCTATAAGGCACATAGCCCAGTTTTCTAGTGTTACTAGACTGATTATCCTTAGTATGATTTAGTTTCCAGCATAAAGGAGACTTTGAATCTAAATTACCATAGCCTGGTGTTATCTATATAAATCCATCCCATAATTGTGGGAGATTTTTTTCCTTTGCTGAAACTTTGCTTGTTGCTCTGATTGAGCTTGAGTAATAGAAGAAAACTCAAATTTATGGCCAGAGTCAGAGCAGGCATTATTAATTGGCCAGGTGAGGGGATCCCATTTAGTAATATCAATAGTGACCTGAATATGACTATAATTTTTTTTTTAAGTAAATTTTCTCAGGGCCAACCAGTTAGAGCCTTGGAGTAGATAAATTTACCAAGGTAACCCAGAACTAGACACAGGTAATTGGCCACAAATCCAACAACTGGATTGATTTCTAAAACTAGCATAGGATCAGGCCTATGATAGAAAAGTATTTGATTTATATGCAAAGGTCTAAGAAGACAAAAAAACATTATAAATGATCATATGAATCAGGTCCAGCATCTTGGGCAAGCTGTCTACCTCTGATGGCTTCTTCTTGTCCTGGTGTAGTGCAGTTTCTCCTCTGTTTGAGCGTCATTTTAAGGTGAGATCAGGTCAGCTGTCCTCTCTGTAGACCAGTCCAGTGCAGGGGCCTTTGGAAGTGGGAATTAATCTAAGAGTCAGTTTCCCTTCTATTTCAGTGTGCATGAGCCAGTTAAGAGTACCTGATAGAAAGGTCCTTCCATCCGGTTGGAGACAGCTCCTTAAATTATGTCTTTTTCCAGTCCTGGTTTCAGCTTATGAGGTATCCGATCTTCATCCAAAGATAGATTACTGAGATAAGCTTCAGAAACAAACAGGGTGTTCTTTAAGAATTCAATTAAATTTTACATTAATATCACATAACAACAAAGACCTATTCAGGAAATGAGTCTTCCTAGATGCAGACCTCCATTAACAAACTGGGATTTAACATTTATTGAAACATCTTTTTCTCCTTAAAATTACTCTCATTTTTATCAAATATAACCAAATTAAGGATAGTTTGTTTGCAAAATAGTTCTGCTCTCAGTAATTTTGGCCTGATGATTTATATAACCATAATTGATCATATACTTTTTGCATTGCCAGAACATTCATAGAGTCTCAGACTGAACTTTTAAAATAAAACACGGCTGGGACACACACCAAAGGCTCATCATAGATTTTGCCTAACAAGGTCTTCCCTTTTCAAGGTCTCAAAAATTCCTTGAGATTTCTGTACCAGTTAGTGAGATAACCTTCCTAACTCATCTGACGAAGTTACTGGAAACCTAGGAGTTTCCAGTCTCTGGAGGAATCAGATAGAAAATATAATTGTTTTGTTTATAACATATAATTTTACCAAATTACTGTCATAATTAGTTTGAGAGGAAGGTTTTCCCTACTCTCGGAAAAAGATTCAAACCTGTAATTTTTTAGATAGAAACCATGAAAGTTATAAACCTATTTGCTGATTCATACAGTCCTTTTGTTAACTTTTGTGAAGTCATCAAGTTTCCCATTAGAATACCAGCATATATCAGAATGTTCAGTTCAGTTAAGTTCAGTTGCTCAGTCGTGTCCGACTCTTTGCAACCCCATGAATCGCAGCACGCCAGGCCTCCCTGTCCATCACCAACTCCCGGAGTTCACTCAGACTCACGTAACATCAGAATGTTAGGAACTCCATATAATTCCTAGGATATCTATATTAGTACTATTTGCCATACATTATAATCTGAGAGGATTTATTACTAATTTGATAATTTTTCATGTAATTTAACTAACCAAATAAACACAATTATTTTAATATCCCTCTCTGGGATGTTTCAGGGGCCCTCTGAAGCAACCTAAAGTTAGCTAGAGGTCAAAAGAACTTCTTCAGAATTTGATTTAGGGAATTTTGTAAAAAAAAAAAAATCAATCAAAAGGGTTTAGAACATTCAGTCAGATTTAGTCAATGCTGATGGGTGTATCATTCAGCTTGCTGATATGTCTCAATAGGTGTGTATACCAAGGCTCAAGTCTAGTGAAAGTCAACTCTGCCATCTTGGACCTAGTTGTCTCTAACCAGTTTTCCTATGGCTGTGTCAATCCTAACAAAATCCATTTATCCAACTAATTGTAATCCAATTTTAGAAAATCCTGATCATACATAACTCTTTTCAGTAATTTTTTCATACCTTTTTCTACTGAAAATGCATCTTAGTTTCCCTAAAGTTTTTTCCACAATGAGGTACATTTCTTGTTGACACATTTGTAACAGAATACAGTCTTATTTGACCTCTAGTAAACCTAGATACAACAGAAGTATTTTACTTATTGATGGTTCCAGAGACATGTCTATGTTACTAGGTATTAATTTAAAACTGAATATTTCCCAGTTCACATGAACCTGGAATTCATTATTTAATTTATAATTATTTGATTTGCAAGCACTTACTTTCCTTTAAGCCAATTAAATAGAGCTCATTTACAAATTACTCTCAAAAATATTATCCAGAGCAAAGACATACCAAGACATACACATTTTCAGATAGACACAATGCAAGGTCTGGCTTCATGTTCTACTTAGTCATGAATTAGCTATTACAATATAAAATTCACTAGTTTATAAATAACAGTTGGAATAAATAAAATTTTAAAGGCTTCTTCCCATTTTTCCTCAGTCTCAGGAATTAGAGATAGTCTAGATAAGTATTCCTGAGAACTCTGGTCTCAAGGCACAGGGAATGAAAATCAAATTCTAACAAAATGGCAGCAAGTCTAAACCAAATGGTGGCCAGACAAAGCAAAATGGCCATCACAAATCACAGCACAGAACACAGAGTATAAAACACACACATAGACCTGGCAGTCCTAATCAGACCCTCCCTTATATACAAGTTTACAGTTTCTCAGAAAACCTCCTATAGGCACAGAACGTTAGATCCAAGTACTAAGAGAATAAATGAAAATATCTCAGGTCTTCTAAGATTTCAAAGGGAGGAAAGGAAGCCAGACTGAAAGAAGAGTGGGGAGGAGGTGGGAGAGGGGGGCAAAAGGGATGGCCTTACAGATGTCTCCTGCCACCTGCAGATAGCCAGGCGTTAAGGGACTTTACCCTGGGCCTCCAGAGAAAGGAGGACTGGAACTCAGCCCTATCAGAAACCAGACCAGAACAGAACCAGAATTCGAGTTCTCTGCCAAGAGGAGGTGATCGGTCTCCAATCAGCTCAGGCCGAGGCCCTTTGAGCAGATTCCTGCATCCAGGATTGGGGTACTAGAAAAAAGGATAGGATAAGAAGGGTTAAAGAGAAGAAAGAAGGGGAAAGGGGAGAGAGATCAATAGTCTCTTGTTCATTACCTGTTCGGGGCACTCTGGCCAGTTGTCCACGTCAGGAGGAGACCAGGGACAAAAGGGTCCCAGTTGCGGCCACTGAGTCTGGTTCATTGGTGGGCAAGCTAGTTCCTGAGTACCCAAGTGGTCAGGATGTCATTCACAGTGAAGAAGAGATCCCACCAGAGTTACCATTTGTTGCAAGAAGGGGGACGCCTTCTAGGACCCGAAAGTGGGCTCTAGTCCGACACTTGGAAATGAATTGTCCAAGAGGACACATGTGCTGACAAAGCAAGAGATTTTATTGGGGAGGGACACCTGGGTGGAGAGCAGTAGGGTAAGGGAACCCAGGAGGACTGCTCTGCCACATGCCCTTATGGTGATAGGATTAGTTTCCAGGTCGTCTTTAGCCAATCATTCTGACTCCCAGTCCTTCCTGGTGGTGCATGCATCGCTCAGCCAAGATGGATGCCAGAGAGAAGGATTCTGGGAGGTGGTTAGACACGTCCTTTTGACCTTTCCTGAACTCTTCCAGTTGGTGGTGGCTTATTAGTTCTGTGTTCCTTACCGGGACTTCCTGTCATAAAACAACTCATGCAAATTGTTACTAGGGTGTCTGGCCTGGGTGGGCAGTTTCAGTCAGTGTGCTTCCCCTAACATATTCACTCTAATATCTACAAAAAAAAAAAAAAAAAGCACTTGGTCTTGTGAGAATAATGCAGCGCAAAGAACTGGGGAACTACCATAAAGGAAGTTCTTTCCTTTTTTGAAGTGAAAGTCGCTCAGTCATGTCCGACTCTTTGCAACCCCATGGACTAGACAGTCCATGAAATTCTCCAGGCCAGAATACTGGAGTGGGTAGCCTTTCCCTTCTCCAAGGGATCTTCCCAACTCAGGAATTGAACCCAGGTCTCCCACATTGTGGGCAGATTCTCTACCAGCTGGGCCACAAGGGAAGCCCAAGAATACTGGAGTGGGTAGCCTATCCCTTCTCCAGCAGATCTTCTCAACCCAGGAATTGAACCAGGGTCTCTGAAAAAAACGAGGCAATATTCTCAGGAATCTGATTCTCCTTGCTCCAAGTAACTGACCATGGTATTGAATACTAATTATTCAGGGAACACCCACAGTTAACTCAGGGCTTCTGCAGGAGCATATCAAGGAGGAAACATTCTCTATCTGAAGGGCTGAGCCTCTCAATTGCATGGAAAAAGCAAGCCTTCTTTTAAAAATATACTAGCTGGGAAGGTACTGAAATCCCAGAACTCCTTGACAAGGCCCAGGTATAGGCCTAATTTGGGGCAAATTCTAGCATCAGGAGTTCACTATTCACCTTGTATATCTCGAATAAAGAGGAACTACAAACATTTAAGCCACCCCTGGTGGCTCAGACGGTAAAGCGTCTGTCTACAATGCAGGAGACCGGGGTTCGATCCCTGGGTTGGGAAGATCCCCTGGAGAAGGAAATGGCAGCCCACTCTAGGACTATTGCCTGGAAAATCCCATAGAAGGAGGAGCCTGGTAGGCTACAGTCCATGGGGTCACAAAGAGTTGGACATGACTGAGCGACTTCACTTTCACTTTCATAAACATTAAAGGCAGTGGAGGGCTCATGGGAAGGTAAGAATGAGTTCAGGGGCAGAGAGCCCTGGACCCTGAGGCAGGCTTATTTGTGGTTGTTCTGGGTTTATCATTGATTTTCAGGATGTCCACAGGCAGATCCTTTTGACTTCTTTCAGATTTCATTTTCTCCTGCTGTTCACACTGATTGATAATTGAGACCAGAGCATTTAAATGGCTTTACCATTCTGCATTTCAAAGGTAAAGGGCACACTGTGAAACTGGCGGTGGAGTGTGGAGGAAACAATGGGTGTTAGGGAGACACTGATTCCAATCCCTGGACCTTACTTGGTTTGTGAGAACTTGTACTCTGCTGTGCTCTGCTGTGCTTAGTTGCTCAGTCATGTCTGACTCTTTGGGACCCCATGGATTGTAGCCCACCAGGCTCCTCTGTCCCTAGGGATTCTCGAGGCAAGAATATTGGAGTGAGTTGCTATGCCCTCCTCCAGGGGAATCTTCCCAACTAAGGGATTGAATCCAGGTCCCCTGCATTGCAGGCAGATTCTTTACCATATGAGCCACCAGGGAAGCCCAAGAATGCTGCATTGGTTAGCCTATCCCTTCTTCAGGGGATCTTCCCAATTCAGGAATCGAACTGCGGTCTCCTGCATTGCAGGCAGATTCTTTAACAGCTGAGCTACCAGGGAAGCCCATTGTGCTAGAAATCTCTATTTTCTAGTTGGAGAATTTTTTTTTTTTTAATGTCAGAGTTCTTTTAAAAAGAGGAAGCTATAGAGATCTTATGTAGATTCCCCCAATATAAAAAATGGTTATATATATATATATATATAATTTACACACACACACACACACACACACATTTGTTGAAATACCTTTCTAGGCCTAAAATGGAGCTGATTCTCCCAGAATACATGGCTACAAACCAAATCTTATAATTTTTATGCTGTTCCACTTTATACTGCTCCACACAACCAGAAACCCAGAATATCCAGTTATTTGATCCTCAAACACCAGGCCAGCTCTGGGTTCTTTACTTACTTATTTTTTCCTTATTCATTTTATATTTTTCTCTTCCTTGTTTCTCTTTCTTTATCTTATAAAAGCTTCCTGCCTTCTGCCTCATTTTGCAATTCTCTGGATCCTTGAGAGTGGAGACTGCCTGCTTCATTTAGTGTTAAAGTTTGTATCTCATAAATTGTCTTCTTTAATCATATTAACATGTATAAAAAGCTGTTTGGGTTAAAGAGGGCTTAGGACCCAGAATGGCACCAGCTCAGGCTCCCTCTCCACCACCCCCTCCCCAGCTCTCCCTCATAGGGCCCTAGGAACTTTCTTAACTTGGCCTGTGCTGGTGCTGTGGATGGAGCACACTGTAAGAGGTGCCATACCCTGATCTGATGCAGCCTCTGCCCCAGGGCCTAGTCAGCCCCAGGGGGAGGGGACCAAGTGCTGGACCGAAGCCCTTCCTCTCCCTTTGGTTTGGTGCTGGTGACCCAGGCCCAGTCCAGTGACCCCCAGTGCTGAAAACCGTGGAGCACCTCCAACAAGCTCCTTCCAAAAGCTGGCCTTCTGAGTAATAGACACAGCCTTTTTGGATGGAGAACTGGAGCCTACAGTGCAGGTAAACATTGGAGTTGTCGGATGATGTTGACAAGGAGCCAGAAGTGATGCTTGTCAGTCAATTGAGAAGTCTGGTTCGGAGTCAGTGCTACCTCCCGAGACACCTACTCAACTCAAAGCAGGCCATCTCAGCTCTCTAGCCACCAGACCTTTTGCTCCCTCAGCAGTTCTGGTGCTCAGTTTGACTGTTACCCGAACAGGTTATCTGGGACTGTGAAATATGATTCTTGAAGGCTAGAGTGAAGCAAGTGGCCCTTGGGGACCAGACACTTTGGGTTGTAAATCAATCTCTGCTGTTCAGACACTCCTATGGTTAGACATTACAAGGTGAAGAGTGGCCCCCTTGTGGGACACCCTGCAGCGATTGTGATGTTAGCTGAGAAGATTGTGTTTCTGGAAATGATTGGGTGGAAGATATAGAATCCCCTCTGGGGACTGTTTTGGACACGTGGGAACATCTGTTGGAAATGAGTATAGCTGGGTACAGGGAATGGTTTCGGGAGTAGCTTCTTTTTCCTTTTGTATGAAAAATAAACAGATGCTTGCATAAAATATATTTCTTGATAATTCCTTTCAATACTTAATTCCAGTCCTACCCACCAGGAAATAAATGGTGGATTTTTTGTGACTGCCTGAATCTCCTTAGAGTCCTTAATAATTATTTCTTAATAATAGCACCCTTAATAATTACTTCTCCTAAAATTTCATTTTTTTAGGATTGTTTCTAAATAATCAGCTACATCTTGGATTAATACTTGGGAGGAGTCACCACGTGACTTGCATTAATAAACTGATAATGCAAGTCACTTGGTGACTTAGGCCATAGATCATCCCATGATAATACTGAGAAAATCCAGATTAAAAATGTGCAGGTCCAGTGTTGAACTTAAGTTGTTCATTTTGGGAAAAAGAAAAAGTTCTGGAGGTGGGTGGTAGTGATGGTTGTCCAACACTGTGGATGACTTTGATGCCACCAAACTATGCACTTAAAGATGGTTGAGAAGGTAAATGTTCTACAAATTTTACAATTATAAACATAGGGATTCAGGTCCTAGTTTTAGTTTTTAGGCTTTGCTCAATCCAAATCAAAGGTCCTTTGACTTTATTTTTAGATTCCTGACCCACAAGGATATGGCATATTTCATATCTCCCTGGATTATTTAGCTAACTTGTGAGTCTCAGGTTCCCAGATGTCAATTCTCATTTCTCTATTGCATGATTCTTGCTCAACCATTTCAAATATCAGAGAGAAAAATAAAAAGAAGCAATGTTTCCATTGCAGAAATTCGTATAAAAGCTAATGATGTGAGGTTCCTACAAAGATTAGAATCTGTGTTCACTTTGGAGAAGCATCCAGAATGTAGAGTGGTGGGAGCTCCTCACTCCTAATTGCCAATTCATGCACTACTGTCCTCCTGCCTCTGAGCCTTTCATTTCATAAATGCTTGTCATGTCCTATACAGGTCAAGGTACTGTGCTTTGAGAAGTTTAGCAGACTGATCCACCTTCTAGATAGAGGCTCTAGTGATGTGTGCCTAATGAAAACAAAAGAATGGACAATATCTGAAAATAGACCCCTTCCTTAATTCTTTCAGTTACTCCTTGATTCCCAACACATGCCAGATACTTTAGGTATTATGGGGTTTCAGAAACAGCAGAAAGGCCCTCCAGGGAGGGGTATTGGGGAACTGTTTTCTAGAAGACATGGCACTTCAGGAAACTGGTTCCTGAAGGTTGTGTAGTATTTGAGGGGCATTCCACAAAGTGAGAATAGAGTAAAAAAGATAAATCAAATGGGATTCATGAGAAAGAATAGGCTGGATCACATGGGTCAGCTGTAAAGGCTGTAAAGGCTCATGGCCTTCTGTAAAGGCCTGGATAGCAAATATTTTGGCTTTGTGGGCCATATGGTCTCCATGGCAGATACTTGTAGGCAATACCTTAATGAATGGATGTGGCCATGGTCCCAATAAAATTTTATTTACAAAAATAGGTGTAGGTTCAGTTTGGCCTACTGGCCATAGTTTGCTGACTCCTGGACTAGCAAGTAGGATGGATGAAAGGATGCAGGAAGGAAATAGCAAAGGGTCTGATCTGGGTGGTACTTGCACACCAGGATAAAAATGTTTTCTAAAGTGCAATGAGAAGACATGTCTTGGAGTAAAGAGAATGTCTTGATTAGAACCAGCCATAAATAACATCTTTCTCAAAGGAGACTCCAAGTTCTGTTTCTTTCAGAAGCACTTCTGGGGACTTTACGGTTCTAGTTCTATTCATTCACTATTACACTCAAATTCTTAGAGCTTTAAAAGTAACTTAGTATCGGAGAAGGAGCTAAGATGGTGGAGGAGTAGGACGGGGAGAACATTTTCTCCCCCACAAATTCATCAAAAGAACATTTAAACGCCGAGTAAATTCCACAAAACAACTTCTGAATGCCGGCAGAGGACATCAGGCACCCAGAAAAGCAACCCAAGTCTTCGAAAGGAGGTAGGAAAAAATATAAAAGACAAAAAAAGGGACAAAAGAGGGAAGGACGGAGTTCCGTCCCGGGAAGGGAGTCTTAAAAAGAGAGAAGTTTCCAAACACCAGGAAACCTTCTCACTGCAGAATCTGTGCCGAGCCTTGGAAGCACAGAGGGCAACATAACAGGGAGAAAAAATAAATAAACAATTAAAACCCGCACATTGCGAGCCCTACGGTAACTCCCCCAGCGGAGGAGCAGCACAGACGCTTGCATCCGCCATTAGCAAGCGGGGGCTGGGCAGGGAGGCGCGGCGCGGGCTGCATCGCAAGAATCTGGCCTGAATACCCCGAGCGCTATCTGAGTGAAATAATTTGGGCTAGCAAACCAGACTGTGGGATATCTACCACGCGAAAAGCCAGCCCTAACCTGTGACACCCCCAGGCCTGCACACGGAACAAAGGACTGAACTGAGATAGCCGATGGCAGACCATCCCCCTCCGGTGATAGGCAGCCAGAGCCAGAAGGGGACAATCGCAGCCCCAGAGAGACATTATCTATAAAACTGTAAGCAGGCTTCTTTGCTAACTAAAACTTCTTGGGGGTTTGGATGGTCAATATCTGCCCGAGAAGGTGTGCCGGTGCACACCTAGATAACTGAGCGGCGGGGAGGTGATAAGTCGCAGCAATCGCACGCGCAAAACACCTCATCACCTGAGCTGCTTGGATCTGGGAAGGGCACAAAACGCAGGCCCAACAGAGAGTCTGCACCTCTGAGGACTACCCGAGTGCCTGAACCTGAGCGGCCTGGACCCGGGAAGTACAGGCAGCCCAGGGCCGGCTGTGGATAGTTCCTGGCGGAGCAACCTAGAGCCTGAGCAGCATGGGCAGAGAGGCTACACGCACAGAGAACGGGGCGGGGGCGGGGGGGGGGGGGGGGGCCAGACCCAGTGTGGCTGAGGCAGTGCGAGCACACGACAGTGTTATTTGTTTGCAGCATCCCTCCCTACCTCCCCTCAGTGCGACTGAACAAGTGAGCCTAAAAAAATAAAACAAAAAAAAGTGTCCTCCACCGTCCGCTTTGTGTCAGGGCGGAAACCAGACACTGAAGAGACCAGCAAACAGAAGAAGCTATAACAGAGGGAACCGCCTTGGAAGCTACAAGCAATAGATTAAAACCCTGTGGTTACTACCAACTACATAGGAAGGGGCCTATAGATCTTGAGAAATATAAGTCAGACCAAGGAACTAGCCAAAAATGAACTGAACCCACAATACTCACAACAAAACCGGAGAAAGTCCTAGATATATTTTTACTATTTGTACGATCATTCTTTCTTTCTTTTTTTTTTATTTTTTTTAATTAAAAAAATTTTGAAGTCCTCTATTATTCCTTTAATTTCCACGTTTATAACCAATTACTTTGCAAAAAAAAAAGACCCTATTTTTTTTTAAAGCAAACTTCATATATATATATATATTTATAATTTTTTGACCTTTTTTTTTTTTCCTTCTTTTCTTTAACATTGTATTTTTGAAATTCCAAACTCTACTCTAGATTTTTAATTTTAGCTTTTTGGTATTTCTTATCAATTTTGTACCTATAGTTTTTTTTTTTTTATAATTTCTGTGACCCTTTTTTCTTTTTTCTTTTTCTTTTTCTCTATTTCTTTCTCTTCTTCTTTTAAATAACATTGTATATCTGAAATTCAAAACTCTACTCTAGATTTTTAATTTATGCTTTTTGGTATTTGTTATCAATTTTGTACCTGCATTTTTTTTTATAATTTATGCGACTTTGTTTGTTCTTGTTTGTTTTTTTTTTCTCTCTTTCTTTTTTCTTCTTCTTTTTTTAACATTGTATTTTTGAAATTCCAAACTCTACTCTAGATTTTTAACTTTTGCTTTTTGGTATTAGTTATCAATTTTGTACCTATATTTTCTTTATAATTTTCACGACCTTGTTTGTTTTTGTTTGTTCGTTTTTTCTCTCTTTCTTTTCCTTCTTCTTTTCTTTAACATCATATTTTTGAAATTCCAAAAACTCTACTCTAGATTTTTAATATTTGCTTTTATGTATTTGTTACCAATTTTGTACCTTTAAGAACCCAATCTTCAGTACCCATTTTTCACTAGGGAGTGAGATTACTGGCTTAACTGCTCTCTCTCCCCTGGGACTCTCCTTTTTCTCTACCAGGTCTCCTGTGTCTCCTCCCTAACCCCTCTCTACTCTACCCAACTCTGTGAATTTCTGTGTGTTCCAGATGGTGGAGAACACTTAGGGAACTGATTACTGGCTGGATCTGTCTCCCTCCTTTTCATTCCCCCCATTTATCCTCCTGGAAAATAAAAATAAATAAAAGTAACTTAGTATCAAACATTATAAATTGCTTGGTCTTATCCACTAAACAAGGAAAGAAGAGGTGGTTATAGTTTCTTCCAAATTTTCTGCTTTGGGAGGCTGTAATAGATGAGAAAAGGGTGTAAGAATTAGCCAAGATTCTTGCATTGGTCTTTCCATGTTTTCTACTACAGCTACTTGAAGTGAGGCCTAGAATTTTCCAATAGCTTCACTGCCTTGCAGATTGGAACACTTGACTTTTCACCTGAGTCCCCTGCTCTCAGATCTCAAAGTCCTGAATTTCTAGTTAGACTTGTACTTTTTCAGGCTTCCTCTTGCTTGACCTGTACAGTACCTAAAACTCCATGCTCCTTCCTTCTGTTTACTTCCCTGCTTTGGATTTTGTGATATCACTTTCTCTTGGCTTTTCTGATTTACTTCTGACTGCTCTCTCTCAGCTTCTTGGCTTGGCTCATGGATCCCAACCCAGGTATAGAGCTGATGTGCTCACCTATTTGTGCAATCCTGTTAGGAAGCCCATTTGGATAACCAACCTAAAGCCACAGCTTCCTTCTTGGCCTGTATAGTAGAAAAGGTGATATTTTAGTTTACTATCAGTATTGCTCCACTATTTTATTTCTTCACTTGCTCAGGGTAGAAAGGATGCTATTCTTTGGGCCTCTCAGATATTCCAACATTATCTAGCTTTGTATCCAAATACTTCATAGATACTTAGAACTCAGTATGTCTGAAAAATATATCTAAAGCTGAACACATCTGTTTAATTTTTTTAAAAGAAGTTTTTCTCCCTGAATTTTCCACCTTCAAATGGTGTGATTTTGTATCCGTTAACCTAAACTAGAAACCTAGAGTCATCCCAAACTCTTCTTTTTCCCTAACAATATCCTGTGGCCCAGTCTCTGTCATAAATCCCTCTGACATCCTGCAGGTCACCAGAATCTCTGCTAGGTTACTGAAACAGTTTCTTTTAATGAGTCTTGTTGTTTCAGTCTTAAGACTTTCAGCTTAGTCTTCCATTCTGTAGCCAGGATAATCTTCATAAAGATACAAAGCCAACTGTGTCATTACTTGGTTAAAAAAATCATGCTATGTTTTTCCATTGCCTACAAGATAAAATCAAAACTCTTAGGATGGCAGTAGAACCCATTGTTATCTAGCTCCACCTATGCTTCCAGCCTCATCTCCCAGCATTTCACTCGACCTTGTATTGTTATCTCTAACCATTTTCTAAAATTTTAAATTCTCGTAATCTATCTTACAGATTCATGCCTCTATCACTATGCACACAAATATCATTTCCTCTTTTGAAGATCAAATGAATATTTTATTTGTCTTTTAATTTGGCTTAAATAATACCTCTACTTTGCCTTTCTTTTAGTCACTTTCCAAGAAAATATCACTTCTTTCAATCCCTCATAAATGACAGAAATATGAGGCTTAGATTGCGTGCTCTGTGTTCAGTTGTGTCCTACTCTTTGTGATCCTGTGAACTGTAGCCTGCCAGGCTCCTCTGCCCTTGGAATTTTCCAGGCAAGAAAACTGGAGTGGGTTGCCATTTCCTACTGCAATGGATCTTCCTGACCCAGGGACTCGCATAAATCTTGATAGATATGTGAAATGGTGACTATAATATCAGTTGCTGATCATAGATCCCTCAAAAGATCCCAGGAAAACCTACTGATTGAACAAAGCTAGGTTCATCAGGCCTACTGAAGTAAGGGAGAGTAAATCAGTAAGGGCTGACTTTTAGGAATGTCTCAAGATGGAGAATTGGGGGGGAGGGGAGGATATTTATGACATTTTAGGACCTAAGCTGTATGATTTTAAGGGCAGCCTTTCAAGGCAGGGATTTTGTTGGGATTGCGCCAGTGATGAAGATAAAATAACTTTTGATGGTAGACATAGCTAGGCAAGAACTTAAAGCAAGCCGTGATGAACAGTTAAATCTTGATAAGGTATTTTAATTGGCTCTCAGCAGTGGCCACAGGACTGGGAAAGGTCAGTTTTCATTCTGATCCCAAAGAAAGGCAATGCCAAAGAATGCTCAAACTACTGCACAATTGCACTCATCTCACACACTAGTAAAGTAATGCTCAAAATTCTCCAAGCCCAGGCTTCAGCAATATGTGAACCATGAACTTCCAGATGTTCAAGCTGGTTTTAGAAAAGGCAGAGGAACCAGAGATCAAATTGCCAACATCTACTGGATCATGGAAAAAGCAAGAGAGTTCCAGAAAAACATCTATTTCTGCTTTATTGACTATGCCAAAGCCTTTGACTGTGTGGATCACAATAAACTGTGGAAAATTCTGAAAGAGATGGGAATACCAGACCACCTGACCTGCCTCTTGAGAAATTTGTATGCAGTTCAGGAAGCAACAGTTAGAACTGGACATGGAACAACAGACTGGTTCCAATTAGGAAAAGGAGTATGTCAAGGCTGTATATTGTCACCCTGTTTATTTAAATTATATGCAGAGTACATCATGAGAAACGCTGGACTGGAAGAAACACAAGCTGGAATCAAGATTGCCGGGAGAAATATCAATAACCTCAGATATGCAGATGACACCACCCTTATGGCAGAAAGTGAAGAGGAACTCAAAAGCCTCTTGGTGAAAGTGAAAGTGGAGAGTGAAAAAGTTGGCTTAAAACTCAACATTCAGAAAACGAAGATCATGGCATCTGGTCCCATCACTTCATGGGAAATAGATGGGGAAACAGTGGAAACAGTGTCAGACTTTATTTTTCTGGGCTCCAAAATCACTGCAGATGGTGACTGCAGCCATGAAATTAAAAGACGCTTACTCCTTGGAAGGAAAGTTATGACCAACCTAGATAGCATATTCAAAAGCAGAGACATTACTTTGCCAACAAAGATTGGTCTAGTCAAGGCTATGGTTTTTCCTGTGGTCATGTATGGATGTGAGAGTTGGACTGTGAAGAAGGCTGAGCGCTGAAGAATTGATGCTTTTGAACTGTGGTGTTGGAGAAGATTCTTGAGAGTCCCTTGGACTGCAAGGAGATACAACCAGTCCATTCTGAAGATCAGCCCTGGGATTTCTTTGGAAGGAATGATGCTAAAGCTGAAACTCCAGTACTTTGGCCACCTCATGCAAAGAGTTGACTCATTGGAAAAGACTCTGATGCTGGGAGGGATTGGGGGCAAGAGGAGAAGGGGACGACAGAGGATGAGATGGCTGGATGGCATCACTGACTCGATGGCTGTGAGTCTCAGTAAACTCCGGGAGTTGGTGATAGACAGGGAGGCCTGGCTTGCTGTGATTCATGGGGTTGCAAAGAGTCGGACACGACTGAACGACTGATCTGATCTGATCTGAGTCTTATCTTCTGGTAGCAAGTATTTCATGGAATAAAAGAGTACTTCCTTTAGCTTGGCCCTAATATTTTTAGCACACAAGCAGGAAAATATTGTTCCAGGAAAGTATGTTGATTTAACTTTTTACTGTCTTATAGGGATATTGTAAGGATTGACTGATTTTAATGTGTGTAAGATATTTATCATAGTACTTATATTGCAAGTTCTCAATAAAAAGGATTTATAATTGTTCCTCTGTATATTCTCTTTGTTAGAACACTTCCAATCCTTTATTTCAATGATTTGTTTTAATGTCTCTCTCTCCTACTATATCATTAGAGCTCAAGTACTAGCAGTATGTTTTATTCATTTTGTCTCTCCAACTCCTAGCACAGAGCTTTGCCACTTAATGGGTTCTCAATAAATGTTTGTGGAATAAATGAATGGATGCACTGTGTTTAATAAATTCTGTGTGTGGGGGTTGACACTGAGGAACTTGTTAGTTATGTTAGTGACTAGTATGAGGAGGGAAGAGAAGACAAAAGCTTCCTAGAATGCAGGAGGTGAGTGAAGAAACGGAGAATCTAAATTTTGTCTTTCTCTTGCATGCTAAGGACCAACTAGCAGATAGCCATCCATCATTCCCTGTTTGCAGATAAGAGCAAGTGATAGCTCCATTAACTCTGCCCATGTAACTCAGGAAGCAAAACCTCCAAGGTTGGTTTGGATTGGTGCTACCTGATGTGGAACAGGGCAGAGAGGCTGAGAAAGACAAGCATGGCTTGTGACTGTTTCTTATGTTTAATGGGAAAAGCTTGAACTATTGCAACCCTCAGGGCTAAGAATGTAGGGATGACTTAAGAGAAAACCAGGACCATACAGCAATGATATAGATAGTTGTGCGTCATAGCAGTGAATGACACTGTTTATGTTATATACAACATTGAGTCTTTTGCATTCTGTCTACATTTCCCTTTTGGCTGGAGACCTATCTATACTGCACAGATCATTGGCCTTGCAAATCTTGTATTTGCTCCAACCAGAACTTACCAAGGTAGGAACTTTCCTGATGGTCCAGTGGTTAAGACTTTATGCTGCCAGTGCTGCGGGCATGGGTTCAATCCCTAGTGAGAGAACTTAGATACCATATGACGCTGCCCCCCTCCCCCTCAAAAAAAAGAACTGACACTGCGGGAAAAAGTTTGGATTGTGTAATAGCTATCTGATCTTAGTATGCATTACTTTTTATAGAGCTCTGAGGATAGGGCTTCCCTGGTAGCTCAGAGGTTAAAGCGTCTGCTTGAAGTGCGGGAGACCTGGGTTTGATCCCTGGGTTGGGAAGATCCCCTGGAGAAGGATATGGCAACCCACTCCAGTATTCTTGCCTGGAGAATCCCACGGACAGAGGAGCCTGGCGGGCTACAGTCCATCGGGTCAAAAAGAGTTGGACACGACTGAGTGACTGAACTGAACTGAACTGAGGATAGGGCATCATACTTAGTTCTGTAAAGACCTATTTTTTTCCACTATGGTATGTTTCCCTAAGGTGAAGGTCAGCATCTTATTCAATATTTTAATGCTTGCCAGGCCTTTTTCTCACAGATCCTAGTACTGATAGTGCCTGGCACACAATAGAAAATGTTTGTAAATTTGATAGTGATGAAATGAATGTACATAGTTGGAGCAGCTGAGTGAATCACACAAGACATTTCTTTTAAACTAATACTAATTTTTCTTTTTTCCAACATCCATCAGCCACAGGGATACATATGTCCCCTACCTGTTGAACCTCCCTCCCATCTCCCTCCTAATCCCACCCCTCTAGGTTGTCACAGAGCACTGGGTTGAGCTCCCTGTGTCACACAGCGAGTTCTTGGTGGCTGGCTATTTAATATATGGTAATGTATGTTTCCATGCTACTCTCTCAGTTCGGCTCAACTTCTCCCTCCCACACTGTCTACAAATCTGTTCTCTATGTCTGCCTCTCCATTGCTGCCCTTCTAAAAGGTTTATCAGTACCATCTTTGCAGATTCCATGCACATGGATTAATATACAGTATTTGTCATTATTTTGAATTATATCATTGGGAAAAGCATAATGAAAAACTTTATACACCTGGAATTAACACAACTTTGTAAATTGACTATACTTCATTTAAAAAATAAACTTTATAAAGAAGGAAAAAAATCCCTACACTTAGTACTGTTAGTAAGCATATTAGTCACTTATTTTCATGCACACATGCATAATACACACACATACACACAACATATAAATATATAAGTATGAATATACAAACATAAATACATTTATACATATTTATGTGTAGATAGATATGTGTATATATATTCAAATTTGTGTATATCAGTGAAACTAGATTAAACTGGAGTTTGACTATAGAAATAATTTTGAGCTTTATTTTTTCTCATTATTATATAGTGAAAGACTTCCACATGTTTTAAGATATTTCTGGAGATATATTTAATAACAATATAGTTTTTTACCACATGGGTGTACATTGTTTATTTTAAATTGTTTCTGAATCCTCTCAACCTACCAGGTACAACATTGTACACAAATCTTAATGCATATCTCTGTTTATGTGTTTACAAGAAATTCTTAATTTATACTATATTTTAAATACAGGATATTTTACCTCAAAAGGTAAGAATATTTTTAAGACTTTATCTATGATATCAAGTTGCTTTTCTTAAAAATTATACTGATATATGATTCCCTCTATAGAGCATGGGCTTTCTTTTTCCTGTATTGGTTTTAATGGTACATTTCAATGTTAGAGAAAAAGTTGGTGTCAGTTTTAAAGGAAAAAGGTAGAATTTTATTGTGTTTTAATTTGCATGTGTTTCTCCATTTTGAATGACATATACATCTTCTGTTTTATTATTTTTTCTTTTTACTATTAATGTTCATAATTTTCTTATTGATTTGGCAAGAAGGGCTTCTTATAGATTGAGGATATTGTTTGTTAATTTTTTTCCAGGTTGTCATTTACTCTTTATGTTAGAGTTGACAAATGTATTCAAATTTATGTGAAATCAAATACATCAATTTTTCCCCAGTGTAGCTTTTTCCTTTGAAATTATCCTTAGAAATTTTACTACAATATATATACACACACACACACACACACACACACACACACCAAGAATCCCATCCTCCTTTTGCTTTATTTCTTATATCTAACTTTAATTCAAAAGGCATTCTTTGGTGTAACATTTGAGTTAAGGGTGATATAACTTTTTAAACTTGAAATATTTTTGCAATTGCCTCACTCTGTTTTAATACAGAGTTTTAACTGTCTCATTCTAGTTTAATACATAATCTTTCTCTTCCTCAGTAATTTGACAGTGTGCTAAAATCTAATGTAACTTGAATTTTCCCATGCATCCTGAGCCTATGCATAGTAATTTGATCATTTTAAACAATAGTTAATTAAGTTTCACGATGTGTTTCCTGTTTCAGCAGGAACTCCAGTTACTCATCTGACAAGCCCTCTCCTTCCCACCCCCAGCTCTCTATCCCAGGACCCATTCCTTTTCAAGTGTTCTGGGAATTCTTAGGAGCTGGCTCATTTGTACTCTTGGACAAGTCTGACTGAAATTTTGGAGGGCAGTGCTCTTGCCTCAAAATCAAGCATTTGCACTGGCTTTCCTATTACTCCACTTAAGTGGAACCAAATAGTTGATGAGGTGAAGTTTTTCTTTATATTTGAATTATCAAAGAAGAAAGAATGACAGAATTGAAATGTGCCATCTTGTAACTCCTAACATAATGGATAAAGGTAATATTGTCAATGGCTGCTCAGACTACTAGGTAAACAGCAGATGGAGAACTTTTTAGGGGAGACTATGACTGATAACATGTATAATCCCCCAGTCAATCTTAACATTAAGAAAAGAGACAACACCAAAACTTTACATACCTCATGATGGGACTCTATGGTACAACTTTTTTAAACTGAAGTATAGTTGATTTACAATATTAGTGTATAGCATAATGATTCAGTATTTTATAAAATATTCTCCATTTAAAGTTATTACAAAATATGACTACATTTCCCTGTGCTGTACAATATATACTTGAGACTTACCTATTGTATACATAGTAGTTTGCATCTCTTAATCCCACACCCCTTTCTTGCCTCTCCCCACTGGTATCCACTAGTTTGTTTTTTTTTTTTTTTCTGTATCTGTTTCATTATATACATTTGTTTGTTTTATTTTTTACATTCCACATATAAGAGATAGTGTGCAGTATTTGTCTTTCTCTGACTTATTTCACTAAACATAGTACTCAGGTCCATTTACATAGTTGCCAAGAGCAGAATTATATCCATTTTTTTTATGGCTGAGTAGTGTTCCAGTACTCTTGCCTGGAAAATCCCATGGATGGAGGAGACTGGTGGGCTGCAGTCCATGGGGTTGCTAAGAGTCGGACATGACTGAGCGACTTCACTTTCACTTTTCACTTTCATGCATTGGAGAAGGAAATGGCAACCCACTCCAGTGTTCTTGCCTGGAGAATACCAAAGACAGAGGAGCCTGGTGGGCTGCCGTCTATGGGGTCGCACAGAGCTGGACACGACTGAAGCGACTTAGTAGCAGCAGCAGAAGCAGTATTCCATTATATATCTATCTCACCTCTTCTTTATTCATTCATCTGTTGATGGCCACTTGTGTTGCTTACACATCTTGGCTATTGTAAAAAATGCTTCTAAGAATATTAGGGTGCATGTATTTTTTTGAGCTAGTGTTTTGAGGTATTTTTGGGTATATACTCAGGAGTGAAATTGCTAGAACATATGATAATTCTATTTTTAGTTTTTTAGGAACCTCCATACTGTTTTCCTTAGTGCTTTACCAATTTACTATATCATCAACAGAGTAAAAGGGTTCCCTTTCCTCCACATCCTTACCAACATTTGTCATTTGTAGACTTTTTGATGTTAGCCATTCTGATGTGTGAGGTGGCATCTCATCATAGTCATGAGCATATATTTTTTCAAAGAAGACATATAAATAGCTAACAGACACATGAAAAGATGCTCAACATTGCTAGTTATAAGAGAAATGAAAATTAAGTATACAGCACAACTTTTCTTACTAACAACATCCAACTTGAATGCACTGGAGCCTCAAGACCTAATTACTAGCTTTCTATAAACAGGGGATATGGCAACATGTTAAACAACACCATAAAGATATAAAACATAATATTTTGTTTTAAGTAGTCACTTTTTCTACTAGGATATTTTAGCATTTAATTCAGAAGAAACTATGTTAAGATCTGCTAGGGGCCATTTTTAAATGGAAACACAACCACAATATTTTGGTTACCTCCTAAGGACATTTTCTCTGTTTATATAGGAGTCATATTGAGAAATATATCTGAAGTTATCACTATAAGGACAAATAATATAATTACTAGGTAAAGAAGCCTGGTTTTTTGTTCTAAACAGCACTTTTGAATACTCAATACCCAGTATTCAAATTTGATAATTCACTGTCTTACTTTTTCTTCAATATTAAAATTTCATTTTGCTAATATGAGATACTACATTTAAATATCTCTTTGAGGATAGAGAATGGAAACAACACACACATTCTATTCTCTAAAGTGCTGTAAACATCTGGGTTTAGATCATGAAGTTTCTTTTTAAAAAGCTGAAAGTATTTTTATCATTTTACTAATAGTATAATTTACAGTAGAAGAAAAAATTAGCTCATAATCACACTAAGATGTAGCAGTTATTACTCTTTGGTATATTTTTTCTGGCATTTATGAATATGCATGTATATACTTTAAAAAGTAATTATGGGATAATTCAATTTATAACCTGAAATTTTTGTTAAATAGGAGATAATGAACAACTTCTTACATCATTATTTATGCTTCATTTCATCAGAGTATTTTGCTCTACCAGAGCATTCTCTCAACTTACCACCAGTGAAAAGTGGACCTCCATGTAATGCGACAAACTATTTGCATCCTGCATACCAGCTGGGATGAAGTCCTCATTGTCAGCTGGGCAGTGAGTGATCTGTCCCCCAAATCCCAGATTACTGCCAGCTTTCTGGGTCACTCCTGGTAACAGCTCTGACGTTCAGGTCCTTCAGGAATCAGACACTGAGAGTAAGGAGGGCAAGAGGTTCACTGGGGATTAATGACTGAAATAGGGAAAAGGGGGCCAAGCAGGATTGGACAGGGAAAGCCTACAGACCATGTGGCAGGTCTCACAAAATCTCAGCCAATACAACAGGAGCTCTAGAGCTAGGATTACCCACAATGACTCTGGTGTTGGGCAGAAATTGCCAGTCCTATGGTTCTGTATACTCAGTCATTGGCTGGAGATTGCCTGGGAAGGATGTGGTCTCAGTTTGAAAGCTGAGATGTGTCCTGAAGGTGGTAACACCAGGAGGCTCTCAGTCACCTGCATTCCTTGCAGGTTGAATAGCAAGTTCTTTCTCAGTGGGTGATCTGGACCACCTCTATGATAGATTTGTGCCTCAAAGTCATGCTACTGATTTTTGTGGTAAAATAGACATAACACTTACTATTTTAACCATTTTATTTGTATAAGTTAGTAGTTTAAGTACATTCACATTGTTGTGTAGTCATCATCAGTATCCATCTCCAGAAATTTTTCATTATTCCCAAGCTGAAACTCTCTACTCATTAAACATTCTTCCCGCATCTTGACCCTGGTAACCACTATTCTACTTTATGTTTCTATGAATTTAACTACTCTGTGTGCCTCATGTAAGTGAAATCATGCAATATCTGTCCTTCTTTCACTTAGCATAATGTCTTCAAGGTGCATCTATATTGCAGCAAGTATTGGAATTTCATTTCTTTTCAAGGCTGAATGATATTCCATTGCATGTATATACCACACTTTGTCCATCTGTCGATGGACATTTGTGTTATTTCTACTTTTTTGGTTATTCTGAGTAATGCTGCTGTGGCTATTGGTATATAAATATCTTTTTGAGTCTCTGCTGTCAATTTTTTTGAGTATATACCTAGAAGTGAAATTGTTGGTATACATGGTATTTTTGTGTTTAACTTTTTGAGAAACCACTATACTGTTTGCCACAATAGCTGCACCATTTTACATCCCCATCAGCAATGCACAAACATTTTGATTTCTCTACATCCTTACTAACACTTGCTATTTACTGTTTTTTTTTTAATAGCCATTTTAATGGATATGAAGTGGTATCCTGTTGTGGTTTTGATTTGCATTTCCCTAAGACTCTTGAGAGTCCCTTGGACTGCAAGGAGATCCAACCAGTCCATTCTGAAGGAGATCAGCCCTGGGATTTCTTTGGAAGGAATGATGCTAAAGCTGAAACTCCAGTACTTTGCCCACCTCATGCGAAGAGTTGATTCATTGGAAAAGACTCTGATGCTGGGAGGGATTGTGGGTAGGAGGAAAAGGGGATGACAGAGGATGAGATGGCTGGATGGCATCACCGACTCAATGGACGTGAGTCTGAGTGAACTCCGGGAGATGGTGATGGACAGGGTGGCCTGGCGTGCTGTGATTCATGGGGTTGCAAAGAGTCGGACACGACTGAGCAACTGAACTGAACTGAACTGAACTGAAAGATTAGTAATGTTAAACATCTTTTCATATATCTATTGGCTATTTATATATCTTCTTTGGAGAAATGTCTGTTCAAGTCTGTTGCCAAGTTTCAAAATCACCTTGTTTGATTTTCTTGTTGTTAAATTGTAAGAACTCTTTATGTAATCTAGGTAGTAACTCTTTATCAAATGTATGATGGGCAAATATCTTCTCCCATTCTCTGGGTTGCCTATTCACTCTCCTGGTGGTTTTCTTGGATGCACAGATGCTTTAACTTGGGTAAGTTCAGTTTTCTTTTTTTCTTTATTGTCCGTGATTTTGGTGTTATATCTAAGAAAACATTGCCAAGTCCAACGTCGTGCTTTTTCTCTGTGGTTTCCTTTAGGAGTTGTGTGGCTTTTTTCTCTTCCATTAGGTCTTTGACCCATTTGAGTTAAATTTTGCATATCATAAAAAGAATGTCCAATTTTATTCTCTTACATGTGGATATTCATTTTCCCACTAATTGTTGAAAAGACTGTCCACTTCGCATTTGTGTTAGGATCCTAGTTGAAAATCATTTGACCATGTATGTGTAAGGGAGGAATGACTTTTTTCTACTGTATTAGGTTTTGTGGCTGTGCCTAAGAATTAAACTGACGTAAGACAGATTCATAGAAGGAAAGCACACAAATTTTGTTTAATATTTTTTTGTGTAATGGGTGTTTTTAAAAGGAAAATGAAGACCCGAAGAAGCTGTTAGGTCTAAAAGCTTATATATATACTTCTAGAAATAAAGAACAATGGATTGTGGGGATGTGATAAGACAAAGGGATTTGAATTACAGGCAGTAAATTGTGGGATAGTGACTAGGAAATATATGGGGAAACTAATGGAAGATAATTGTTATTTTCTTAAGTTTGTTCATACAGATCCTTTTCAGCATCAGCTGCCAGTCTCTGGTGATAAGCACATCTTTCTCTTCCTGGTACAGACATAGCACCTTTCTTATGGGAAATTTTATGATCTGCTTTTAGGTAGAAAGGGAAGGTCAGAGAGACTTCTTGCCTCTGTTGTTTCTCAAGCATCTTCCACTCAAAGTAATCAGTATGCCAAAGTGGCATATTTGGGGGTGGCATATTCTGAACCCCTTCATATGTGAAGCTTTATTCCTGTACTTTCTATTCTATTCCATGCTACTGATTTTTAAAGCATATTAGTATTCACACATTAGAGTGAAGGAGGTTCCTTTCAGCATCCTTTCCCTGGGAGTCTATTTTCCTCTTCAGGTCTTGCTACTATGACTTAAATAATTTTTTTCTGTCCTTTTATAACGATATTTGGAGCCTGAGGCCACTAGTTCTGGAGAAGGCAATGGCAACCCTCTCCAGTATTCTTGCCTGGAAAATCCCATGGACGGAGGAGCCTGGTGGGCTGCGGTCCACGGGGTTGCTACGAGTCGGGCATGACTGAGTGACTTCACTTTCACTTTTCACTTTCCTGCATTGGAGAAGGAAATGGCAATCCACTCCGGTGTTCTTGCCTGGAGAATCCCAGGGACGGGGGAGCCTGATGGGCTGTCATCTATGGGGTCACACAGAGTCGGACACGACTGAAGCGACTTAACAGCAACAGCCACTAGTTGATGTACTTCCAGTGATGACACACCTTCATCCTTCATGGTATTCTGATCTGGAGGAATGTTCATAAGTTATCTGTGGCCAATCTGCCAAGTAAATTGAATGATGTGGGCAAAACCATTACTTTTAAAAAAATGAAAGGAAGTTCTAAGGTAATGTTGTGAAATTTTGTGTGTGCCATATAAACTGACTTCAGGCCAAATAACTTCTTAAGCTAGCTGCTTAAAAAGGAGGAATGCTTATCTTGAAGATAACTGCTGTAATGATTTTTTAAAAAAACAAATACACAACCCATTTATTACTTTAGTGTCACAACCTGTAGCCTTTATTTATTTATTTGGACATGTACCTACTCTCTCTGTAAGAGTGCTAGTGTTTGTGTTAGTGGCTCACTTGTGTCTGACTCTTTGTGATCTCACTGACTACAGCCCTCCAGGCTCCTCTGTCCATGGAATTCTCCAGGCAAGAATACTGGAGTGGGTAGCCATTCCCTTCTCCAGGGAATCTTCCCAACACAGGGATTGAACCTGGGTCTCCTGCATTGTAGGCAGATTCTTTACCATCTAAGTCACTTGCTGCTGCTAAGTCGCTTCAGTCGTGTCCAACTCTGTGCTACCCTGTAGACGGTAGCCCACAAGGCTCCCCCATCCCTGGGATTCTCCAGGCAAGAACACTGGAGTGGGTTGCCATTTCCTTCTCCAATGCATGAAAGTGAAAAGTGAAAGTGAAGTTGCTCAGTCGTGCCCGACTCTTAGCAACCTCATGGACTGCAGCCTACCAGGCTCCTCCATCCATGGGATTTTCCAGGCAAGAGTACTGGAGTGGGGTGCCAGGAAGCCTGAAAAGCATTATTAAAAAAATAAGATTAGGGAATAATGGTCATGTAACTAAAGGAATCAGAGAGGCAGAGTTGGAAGACCTGCTCTCCTTTACAAATGAGGGTTAGAAAACTTCTGTGTTCAGGGCCACACTTCAAGTGAGGAGCAAGATTGGTTAAAACCCAAATCTGACTTCTAGCTCAGAATTCTCTCTGCAATAGATGGGAGATGTAGAGCTGGGTCACCAGGAAGTGTTGTGGGCTCTTCTTTCTGAATATCTATCAGGATATAGTAACTTCCTTTCTGTAGAAAATAATTTAAATGTAACCTCACCTCGAATGGAGTACATTTAGCCTTTCTAAGCCAATGATCCTATACCTATCATCTGAAATTTCTGCCAAACATGTTTAAACCCTAGACTGCATTTCATGTGTCAAGACCTGGGAAGTGGGTTTTCAAAATTCCTTTGAATGAAATACTTTCCAGAGTTACACATGCTATTACAGTCTCCAACTAACATTCAGGAGAAAAGAAGGAACAAATTTTGATTATTTTAATTCAAGTGGCACAGTTTCATTTGGTGATGAAAAACTAAAAATTCTGCTGGTGTGCTTGTGTAGAGAGAGAGAAAGAAAGAGCGTTCGGGGTGTCTCTTAGGCAAGTGGAAGCTCCCTGAGGGCCCCAGTTACCTCCCCAGAATGATGGTGCTGGATCTGTGATCACCACTATTTAGGCATGTGGCTTGGAAATACATCTAACCTATCTGGATTCCTTAGTCTGAAAGGGAAGGGTTTTTTGGCAAGATATTCCTGAAGTTTACTTTTAGTTGGATAACTCCTTGAAATAATTCCAAGAAAGAATGTTGGATTTAAAATAGTTAGCTACAATATTGTGAGATGACAGCAAAAGGCTGGCATTTTGGCTTAGTGTGATGCCATGTTGGAAGCAACATCTATTTAAATCTGAACTCTAAATACAGTTGTCTGAAAACTGAGAAAGTAAGTTGACAGGACATCCACTGTTTGTTAGTACCTTTATCAAAGACTTTATCAATGAATGCTTGAACTTGGAAATTTATTCTAGTGTGCAATTCTGAGTATTATATATAATCATATATATATATATATATAGAGAGAGAGAGAGAGAGAGAGAGGAGCACATGAGAAAAATTGAGAAACTTCAAATGTTTAAATTTCTAAGTATCACTAAGAGCTAGAAGAGGTTGTTTTTGGTACAAATCCGGTCTTTTCAAATGTGCTACTTGGGAAATTTCCTTCAACTTTTTCTTTGTTCACCATCAGATGAAAGGAACCCAACTGTTCACAATGTAGTGAGTTTGCAAGATTATTCATTTATACCAGGGCAAGAAGAAACATGAGCACCAGAGTTGCTTAAATGAGAAGTTTGAAAAGGTAATTTCACTTATCTGAAATATTACAAAAGCCCCTACACTCGGCCCAGTAGGTCACTCACGTTGATCACCTGTGGAACCTGTCATGCATCCGATGAAAGACAGTCCCCACCACCACCAGTGCTCAGTGCCACAGGCTGCTTGCCTCTCCGAGGACTAGTTAGAGCTGTTTCAGGGTTATGCTGTCCCCGCTCCTTTTCATTGAAAATGAATCACTATCTTTACAAGACATTCTTCTTGCCTTGTCCTTTGTGGTATGGTTTTATTTTGCCCTGTACTTTAGCTTGAAATTCAGTGGCTAATAGGGTGTGAAATGGAACCCCGCATGCTGTGCAACATGTACAGGCTGAGTGGTGCCAGGGACCCTGAGGGACAGGTTGAAACCTTCATTAGCCCAGAATCTTTAGCCACAATGAACTGGAAATTACTGATGCTTCGTACACAATGGCCAAGCCGTCATGAGCAATTAAGGAGCCGTGGTGTAATTGACCTGATTCAAGGATGCAGGGCAGCTGAGCACTTCTCCCTGAGGCCAGCCCTCCCACATGAGCAGAGCAGATGGCCTTCTGAGGGATTACAATAACAAGGGCTGCTGAATAGTCAAGTGACCAGTCAGGGTAACCAAGGGGACTGGGCAGTCAGATTTCTTCTGGATGGATGGGCAGCCCATGCCTCACTGAGCCATGCCATATGTCCCTGTTTGGGGCGCCCCCTTGCCCTCTCCCAGGAGTGTCCCTTCCAGTGCAAAATGGAGGGGTAAGGGATGTGTCACTTTAACATATTCTTCTATTTGGCACTGTGATGAATGCTGGTAATGAATAAGATGGATAAGGAACTAGGAATGACTTCAAGGACCTTGTGATCTAAAGGGGGTGGAGCAAACATGAATGTAGGTGAGTATAATCCAAGTCTTAACTTTCTAAATACTGCCCCAGCACATATGATGTGCAAAACCATATGATGACTGCAAAAGAGAAAGGAAAGATAATTTCTTACTGATGAAGATTTTGAGGAAGGGTGAGAGTTTCTACCATATCAGATCAGATCAGATCAGTTGCTCAGTCGTGTCCGACTCTTTGCGACCCCATGAATCGCAGCACGCCAGGCCTCCCTGTCTGTCACCAACTCCTGGAGTTCACTGAGACTCACGTCCATTGAGTCAGTGATGCCATCATGGCTCTGTACATCATGGTTCAGTACATTTCACAAATCTCACCTAAAGATTTATAATACACATTAGCATATATGGTATAGTCTAAATTTTATTTTCTGAATTGAGAATGCCTAGAAATAATTCACAATTAAAAATATATCCCCTAGGTAACTCAGTCTTCTCAATGGCAACAATCACTTTTGCTAGTTCTAGTGGATCCTTCTAGGGATATATTATGCTTATGCATATATGAGCACATGTATATATAGTCTTTTTTTCCTTACACACAGTGTTGATTTTTTTTCCTGCTTAAAATGCAACCAGAGAATCACTCCTTATCAGTCAATTTTGAGCTTAATAACTGTTTAAAATGACTGCATCTGATCCCATTGTATGAAAAGTTTTCCCATTATTTATTTAGCTTCCTTCCTATGAAACATTTTTGTGTTACAAACACTACTTCAGTGAATACTTGTAAATTATTAATTTGAATATGTACAAGTTTATTTATAGGAGCAATTTCTAGGAGCTGCACTGCTGGGAAAATGAATATGTTTATTCAAAATTTTAAAAATTGAAGTATAGTTGATTTAAAATGTTTCAGGTGTACTACAAAGTGATTCAGTAATACATATCTATTTTTTCCAGATTCTTTTCCATTATAGGTTATCATAAGATATTGAATGTAGTTTTATGTGCTATGCAGTAGGTATCTGTTTTATATATAGTAGTGTGTGTCTGTTAATCCTATATTTCAAATTTATCCCCCACCGCTGTCACTTTTGGTAACCATAAGTTTGCTTTCTATGTCTCTATTTCTGTTTAGTACATAATTTCATTTGTATCATGTTCACTTTTAATTTCAAAAGAGATGGTCCAGTTGTTTTTACTGAAGTTATTCACACTTGGATCTTCCTGCTTTGTATTTTTCACTAATTCAGTTTTTTTTTTTTCTTGGTCAATATAATTAAAAATGGTATTTTTATAACTTTTTTTTTCTTGTGAGTAGTTTAGGGAAGGAGAAACTTTCCCTCTACTCCCTTAGGTTTAGTAACTGGGACCTGCAAATTAAATTGATAAAAGAACAGAATAACAGGAGAAAAGGTATACAATTTTTATTGACTTTAATATTTTTATGTGCATGGAGGCTTCACAGAAAAGAAGTGAAAACCCGAAAAAACAGTTAGATTTGGGAGCTTATATATATCATTTTAAGAAAGAATGATAAATTGTGGAGAAGTCACTTGACAGAAGAAAGGGGGTTTTGGTTTCTAGGGCCAATAAATTGTAGAAGAGAAACAAAGAATATATGAGGTAAACTAGGATATATATGAGGAAATATGAGGGAAATGTATCACAGGTAAGGGTTATTTTGGTAAGATTTATTTGTGTAGGCTTGTCTCAGTATTGATTCCTTTCCTCTGGTGACTGCAGGGCTCACCTCTACCTGGTACAGGCAGGATACCTTTCTTATAAGAAATGCACCTTATCAGCAGATAGGGAGATGCTGGGAAGCTCTTCCTGTGTTTGGTGTATTTCAGTTGCCTTCAGCTCAAATAATCATTATACCAACATGGCATATTTTAATCTTCTTCAGTGGGGTTGAAAAAATTTTCATATATTTAGAAGTTATTTTTATGTCTTATCTGTTTAAATTCTTTGTATTTTAAAAAATCACTTCCTTATGGAATTTTGAGCACTCAAAATACGTTAAGGAAATAGAAATTAGGTCTTTATATAATGAATATTGAATATACTTTTCAATATGTAGTCCCTTTTTGGTGGCTGCAACAGCACAGAAACGTGGCTGAGAAGAGCTACCCCACGTCCAAGGTCAGGGGCAGTGGCTGAGAGGAGCTACCCCATGTCCAAAGTCAGGAGTGGTGGCTGCACTTTGCTGGAGCAGCCATGAAGAGACACCCCAAGTCCAAGGTAAGAGAAAGAGAAGTAATATGGTGGGCACTGAGAGAGGCCATCAGAGGGCAGACAAACTGAAACCACAGTCACAGACAACTAGCCAATCTGATCACACGGACCACAGCCTTGTCTAACTCAATGAAACTAAGCCATGCTGTGTGGGGTCACCCAAGATGGACGGGTCATGGTGGAGAGGGCTGACAGAATGTGGTCCACTGGAGAAGGGAATGGCAAACCACTTCAGTATTCTTGCCTTGAAGCCCATGAACAGTATAAAAAGGCAAAAAGATAGGACACTGAAAGAGGAACTCCCCAGGTTGGTAGGTGCCTAATATGCTACTGGAGATCAGTGGAGAAATAACTCCAGAAAGAATGAAGGGAGGCAGCCAAAGCAAAAACAACACCCAGTTGCAGATGGGACTGATGATAGAAGCAAGGTTTGATGCTGTACAAACAATATTGCTTAGGAACCTGGAATGTTAGGTCCATTAATCAAGGCAAATTGGCAGTGGTCAAACAGGAGATGGCAAGTGTGAACATCAACATTCTAGGAATCAGTGAACTAAGATGGACTGGAAAGGGTGAATTTAAATCAGATGACCATTATATCTACTGTTGTAGGCAGGAGGAGTAGACATCATGATCAACAAAAGAGTCCGAAATGCAGTACTTGGATGCAATCTCAAAAACAACAGAATGATCTCTGTTCGTTACCAAGGCAAACCATTCAATATCACAGTAATCCAAGTCTATGCCCCAGCCAGTAATGCTGAAGAAGCTGAACAGTTTTATGAAGACCTAAAAGACTGTTGGGAACTAAAACCCAAAAAAGATGTCCTTTTCATTAAAGGGGACTGGAATGCAAAAGTAGGAAGTCAAGAAACACCTGGCTTCTGCTGCTGCTGCTAAGTAGCTTCAGTTGTGTCCGACTCTGTGCAACCCCAGAGACGGCAGCCCACCAGGCTCCCCGGTCCCTGGGATTCTCCAGGCAAGAACACTGGAGTGGGTTGCCATTTCCTTCTCCAATGCATGAAAGAGAAAAGTCAAAGTGAAGTCGCTCAGTCGTGTCCGACTCTTAGCGACCTCATGGACTGCAGCCTACCAGGCTCCTCCGTCCATGGGATTCTGGGGTAACAGGCAAACTTGGCCTTGGAGTACAGAATGAAGCAGGGCAAAGGCTAATAGAGTTCTGCCAAGAGAAGGCGCTGGACATAGCAAACACCCTCTTTCAACAACACAAGGAAAGACTACACATGGACATCACCAGATGGTCAACGCTGAAATCAGATTGATTATATTCTTTGCAGCCAAAGATGGAGAAGCTCTATACATAAGTCAGCAAAAACAAGACTGGGAGCTGACTGTGGCTCAGATCATGAACTCCTTACTGGCAAATTCAGACTGAAATTGAAGAAAGTGGAGAAAACTACTAGACCATTCAGGTATGACCTAAATCAAATCCGTTATGATTATACAGTGGAAGTGAGAAATAGATTTAAGGGACTAGATCTGATAGACAGAGTGCCTGATGAACTATGGACGGAGGTTCATGACACTGTACAGGAGACAGGATTCAAGACCATCCCCAAGAAAAAGAAACGCAAAAAATCAAAATGGCTATCTGAGGAGGCCTTACAAATAGCTGTGAAAAGAAGGGAAGTGAAAAGCAAAGGAGAAAAGAAAAATACACCCATCTGAATGCAGAGTTCCAAAGAATAGCAAGGAGAGATAAGAAAGCCTTCCTCAGTGATCAGTGCAAAGAAATAGAGGAAAACAACACAATGGGAAAGACTAGAGATCTCTTCAAGAAAATTAGAGATACCAAGGAATATTTCATGCAAAGATGGGCTCGATAAAGGACAGAAATTATATGGCCCTAACAGAAGCAGAAGATATTAAGAAGAGGTGGCAAGAATACACAGAAGAACTGTACAAAAAAGATCTTCACGACCCATATAATCACGATGGTGTGATTACTCACCTAGAGCCAGACATCCTGGAATGTGAAGTCAAGTGGGCCTTAGGAAGCATCACTAGGAACAAAGTTAGGGGAGGTGATGGAATTCAGTTGAGCCATTTCAAATCCTGAAAGATGATGCTGT
Source organism: Bos indicus x Bos taurus (assembly GCF_003369695.1). Taxonomy (NCBI): domain Eukaryota; kingdom Metazoa; phylum Chordata; class Mammalia; order Artiodactyla; family Bovidae; genus Bos; species Bos indicus x Bos taurus. The sequence goes on along the minus strand of NC_040083.1, from coordinate 57,037,627 downwards.
GAAAGTGCTGCACTCAATATGCCAGCAAATTTGGAAAACTCAGCAGTGGCCACAGGACTGGAAAAGGTCAGTTTTCATTCCAATCCCAAAGAAAGGCAATATCAAAGAATGCTTAAACTACCACAGAATTGCAGTCATCTTACACGCTAGTAAAGTAATGCTCAAAACTCTCCAAGCCAGGCTTCAATAGTACGAACCGTGAACTTCCAAATGTTTAAGTTGGATTTAGAAAAAGCAGAGGAACCAGAGATCAAATTGCCAACATCCATTGGATCATGGTAAAAGCAAGAGAATCCAAGCAAACATCTATTTCTGCTTTATTGACTATACCAAAGCCTTTGACTGTGTGGATCACAACAAATTGGAAAATTCTTAAAGAGATGGGAATACCAGACCTCCTGAGAAATCTGTATGCAAGTCAAGAAGCAACAGTTAGAACTGGACATGGAACAACATACTGGTTCCAAATCGGAAAAGGAGTACATCAAGGCTGTATATTGTCACCCTGCTTATTTAACTTCTATATAGAGTACATCATGTGAAATGCCAGACTGGATGAAGTACAAGCTGGAATCAAGATTTGCAGGAGAAATATCAACAACCTCCGATATGCAGATGACACCATCCTTATGGCAGAAAGTAAAGAAGAATGAAAGAGCCTCTTGATGAAAGTGAATGAGGAGAATGAAAAAGCTGGCTTAAAACTCAACATTCAGAAAAACTAAGATTATGGCTTTCGGTCCCATCACTTCATGGCAAATAGATGCGGAGACAATGAAAACAGTGAGAGACTTTATTTTTTTGGGCTCCCAAATCACTGCAGATGGTGACTGCAGCCATGAAATTAAAAGATGCTTTCTCCTTGTAAGAAAAGGTATGACCATCCTAGACAGCATATTAAAAAGCAGAGACATTACTTTGCTGACAAAGATCAGTCTAGAAAAAAGCTATGGTTTCTCCAGTAGTCATGAATAGATGTGAGAGTTGGACGATAAAGAAAGCTGAGTGCCAAAGAATTAATGCTTTTGAACTGTGGTGTTGGGGAATACTCTTGAGAGTCCCTTGACTGCAAGGAGATCCAACCAGTCCATTCTAAAGGAAATCAGTCCTGAATATTCATTGGAAGGTCTGATGTTGAAGCTGAAACTCTGATACTTTGGCCACCTGATGAGAAGAACTGACTCATTTGAAAAGACCCTGATTATGGGAAAGATAGAAGGTGGGAGGAAAAGGGGACAACAGAGGATGAGATGGTTGGATGCCATCACCAACTCAATGCACATGAGTTTGAGTAAGCTCTGTAAGTTGGTGATGGACAGGGAATCCTGGCATGCTGCAGTCCATGGGGTCACAAAGAGTTGGACACAACTGAGCGACTGAACTGAGGCCTATTGTTTACCAGCTAAGCCAACAGGGAAGCCCTACACATACACAGAAGAATCTATTTTTAAAAACAATTCTTATGAAGAATGTTGTTAAACTTTGTAATGCCTTTTCAGCAACTATAGTTTTTGTGTGATTTTCTGTTTATGAGTTGTTAATATGGTGAGTTATATGCAGATTTCTGGTATTGAAGTATTGCATTCTTTGAATAAGATGTATTGTCCTGGTTTATTTATTCTTTTAAATTGAAGTGTAGTTGTTTTATAATAATGTGTTAGTTTTAGGTGTACAGCAAAGTGATTTGATTATACACACACATATATTTATTCTTTTGTAGATTTTTCTCCATTATGTGTTATTACAAGATACTGAATATAGGTTCTTGTGCTACATAGTAAGTCTTTGTTGTTCACTTTATATATAGTAGGGTGTATGTATTAACCCTATATTCTTAATTTGTCTCTCTCTCTCATGGTTTATTATTTTTTAAAAATTCTAATGCATTCTGCTTGCTAATATTTTTTGATATTTGTATTAGTATTTGTAAATGAAATTTGTTTGTAGTTTTCTTTTTTGTGCATGCTATTTTGTCAGGCTTTGTACCATTGTTACACTTGCTTCATAAAACTTATTTGGGGTATTTCCTTTTAAAATCTTTTTTCTAGAAGAGTTCAAATATTATTGGAGCTATTTGTTACGTAATAATAAGTCATCAGGATGTAATGCACAGAACAGTGACTATAGGTAATAATACTGTATTGTATTTGAAAGTTACTGAGTATTCCCCAGCAGCTTTCACACTTTCCAAGTACCAAACTCTTCTTGTTTGTTCAACTTTAAGTTCTGTTCACAAGAAAAAAAAGTGTAACTATATGTGGTGATGAGAGTTACCTAGATTTATTTTGTTGATCAATTTGCATTATATACAAATAGTGAATTATGTTGTGCATGTGAAACTAATATAATGTTATGGGTAAACTATATGTCAATTGAAAAAAGTTTGGTAGAATTTCTTGATGAAAGAACTGGAGCCAGTTCCTATTTTGAAGAATAACTCTTATACTTTTCCTCTTTTTTTTTTTTTTTTATTTAATTGTTATATTCAAAATATATTCTGCCTATTTCACTTTGATTTCTTTTTGGACTCCAGAGTTGTTTCTGAACGTTTTGTTATCATCTTGTCTTCTATGTCTTTCTCCTTGTGTTTTATGTTGCCTTTGCTTTATGGAAATTGCTGTGTATTATTTACTACAAAGATATAATTTATAATTCAGTTCAGTTCAGTCGCTCAGTCGTGTCCAACTCTTTGTGATCCCATGAATCACAGCACGCCAGGCCTCCCTGTCAATCACCAACTCCCGGAGTTCACTCAAACTCATGTCCATCAAGTCGGTGATACCATCCAGCCATCTCATCCTCTGTCGTCCCCTTCTCCTGCTGCCCCCAATCCCCCCCAGCAGCAGGGTCTTTTCTAATGAGTCAACTCTTTGCATGAGGTGGTCAAAGTATTGGAGTTTCAGCTTTAGCATCAGTCCTTCCAATGAACACTCAGGACTGATCTCCTTTAGGATGGACAGGTTGGATCTCCTTGCAGTCCAAGGGACTCTCAAGAGTCTTGTCCAACGCCACACTTCAAAAGCATCCATTCTTCAGCGCTCAGCTTTCTTCACAGTCCAACTCTCATATCCATACATGACCACTGGAAAAACCATAGCCTTGACTAGACAGACCTTTGTTGGCAAAGTAATATCTCTGCCTTTTAATATGCTATCTAGGTTGGTCATAACTTTCCTTCCAAGGAGTAAGCATCTTTTAATTTCATGGCTGCAATCATCATCTGTAGTGATTTTGAAGCCCCCCAAAATAAAGTCTGACACTGTTTCCACTGTTTCCCCTTCTATTTCCCAAGAAGTGATGGGACCGGATGCCATGATCTTAGTTTTCTGAACGTTGAGCTTTAAGCCAACTTTTTCACTCTCCTCTTTCACTTTTATCAAAGGCTTTTTAGTTCCTCTTCATTTTCTGCCATAAGGGTGGTGTCATCTGCATATCTGAGGTTATTGATATTTCTCCCGGCAATCTTGATTCCAGCTTATGCTTCTTCCAGCCCAGCGTTTTTCATGATGTACTCCGCATATAACTTAAACAAGCAGGGTGACAATATACAGCCTTGACATACTCCTTTTCCTATTTGGAACCAGTCTGTTCTTCCATGTCCAGTTCTAACTGTTGCTTCCTGACATAATTACAAAGATGTAATTTTCAAATCTTCTCTGTGAAGTGTACCCTTTAAATAATATTTGCTGTGAATTCAACCTTGTCTGAAATCTTCCTCTATATGCATTTACGCAAAAGACTTTTGCCAACTTGTTTTATTTACAGCCACTTCTTTGAGGCATGACTATCAGACACAGCTGTGCCCTGCCTCACATTCTTGTGGCCCACTTTTCACTCCAGGGGTTGTTGCAGCAGCTGGCTCTCTGTATGTGTAATCTGACTACCTCACCTTGTCTGTAACATGAAGTTGTGTATTTTTACATACCTGCTTAGTTGTTATTATGGGCAAAACATCATGACTAATGGGGACAGGGGACAGTGATGTGAAATTTTTCCATCTCTTGGGTGGAAAGGTATATTCTGAGATGTATTCACATGGCTACACAGAGCTCCCAGTGGGATCATGCTCAGGTTGCCCATGGGTAATCAGCCTCATGACACACTGCTTCCTTGTTTCACCTTTCTTTGCCCTCCACTCCTGATTCTTGTGGTTATGTCCCCAAATTAACCACCTATTTTAGGCTGCTTTTTCAGGGAAGCCTAAGTTAGGATATCATGACTTTTGAATTTTGCAGTGAACTGATTTTTGCTTTGCGCTCCTCTTTTAACATACTCTTACACTATATGTACAAACATACAGTATGTTTATTTATATGAGCTATATTTTTCTTAATTCTCTTATGTTTAATTCATTCTATAAAAATTAATAAATAGCAACCTCAGCTAAATAGAGTTGGGAGACTAGTGGAGGGAGCTCTCATGGCCTGAACTGATAGCAGAGCCCAATAGGAAGAAGACAGACCCCTCTTCTTTCCTAGCGAGGACTCACCCAGTGAAAAGCCATGGACTCTGTTAACAACAGCCCTCCTAACTTCCTTTTCTCCTCAATAAGCATTCTCCTTCCCTTGTCATGAGGGGAATTCGCTCATAGTTGCAAACTCTGAATTACAGCTATCTGCTGTCCATCGTTGCTAGGGAAATATCTGGCAATTTGTCTGTTTCAGGTCAACACTTCTATATTCCCCTTGTCACCATATGATTTGTATGTTTCTGTGTAAAAATATTTTCAGCGCTTTCTTGGTTTCAAACTAGTTTATTTAGGGGTTCCATTTTCATTCCTCAATAGGTTTTGTGTATTTCTCATATATGTGTTCACTCTATAGTTCATCTAGTTCTAAAAGGTTACTGAGTGTCTTGATCAGCTAACCATCTTCCTAAGAAGATTTGTTGAAAGTCCTGGATTTTCTGCTAGAACTTCATTCAATTCAGTTACTTCTCCTGATAGAGGAGAATAGAGTTCACCAGCAGCTTTCACACTTTCCAAAGCACCAAACTCCTCTTGTTTGCTTAACTTTGTCCCAACCTCAGGCAGACTACAGTAAACATCTTCCAAAGCTTCTTGTGCAAAATTCTTGAGTTATGATACTCCTCTGTCCACCATCATCCATTTCACCCACCATTCCCAACATGCTACATTGGTCCTATTAGTACACAAAAAACTCTTTTTCTGGTTTAACCAAAATACCCCATGTAATCTGCCTTTGATCTATCTCTCTGGTAACCACTATAATCACAGGAGGATTCTCTTTCTCTTTCTCCCAAGTTAAGCTTGCTTTTCTTTTTCTTAATTCATACATATACCCATCTTTAATTTTCCAAAGAAAATTGTACAAGTTTGCACAGATTGCTTTCAACAAAGGATTAGTTTATACATTTTAAAAACGATGGTAGGGGGCAGAGATTGAAAAAAAAAGAACGCAAAGACTATTTCTAGAAAAGCTACAAGTTCATTCCATTTTAGAACACTGTAGGATCTTTCAATATCTTTGTTCAATTTGTTTCTCTTGGTTACTTAAATGTCAGTTTAAATATCACCTTCAGCAGACAGTAACTATCCAATCAAACATATCTGCTCAATTATTCTTTTACATTGCCCTGTTCTAGTTCTCTCTGTATAAGCTTCTACTCACTAATATTCTTTTACATATGTATTTGTTTATTTTTCATTTCTGTCTACTATAATGTAAACTCCTTGAGGGCAAAGACCTTCTAGTTTTTGTTTAGTGTACTGTATTTTTAGCAACACCAATAAACCTGACACATAGAAATAAATGATATTTACTGTATAATAAATGTAAAAATGCTATGCTTGAATACTGTTGATCTGTTTCTTTAGTAAAATTATCCTGAAAGGACACTTGAAGTACACTCTCATTCTCAACAAAGGTTTTATTGTAATTGCTTAATAAATATATTAAATGTGACACCAGTCCCATTTTGTCATATCCTGGGCCCATTTTCATGGGGAAATGAGCAAATGATCTCTGGTGTAAATGTCTTACAAAGATAATGTTATCTAAGAGACAAGCTTAAACGCTAATGAAGTTGCTTCAGTAGTTGGTGGCTGGCCTTTTTGAACTTGGTTTAGAGGTCACGTATTTATTCTTCAGGGCACTGTATGTTGAAGCATCTAATTGGACTTAAAAGTTTTGTTTATCTTTTTGCTATTTATAAAAATTATTAATTATAAAAAAGGTATAAATTGTTCTAAGGAGCTAGCTTGGAAAATATGTGTGTGCTTATTAGAGAATAGATTAGACCATGCATCCTTTCAGTTCAGTTCAGTCGCTCAGTCATGTCTGACTCTTTGCGACCCCATGGACTGCAGCATGCCAGGCTTCCCTGTCCATCATCAACTCACAGAGCTTACTCAAACTCCAGTCCATCAAGTCAGTGATTTCACCATCTCGTCCTCCATAGTCCCCTTCTCTTCCTGCCTTCAATCTTTCCTGGCAGCGGGGTCTTTTCCAATGAGTCAGTTCTTCTCATCAGGTGGCCAAAGTATTGGAGTTTCAGCTTCAGCATCAGTCCTTCAAATGGATATTCAGGACTGATTTCCTTTAGGATGGACTGGTTGGATCTCCTTGCAGTCCAAGGGACTCTCAAGAATCCTCTCCAAGACCACAGTTCAAAAGTATCAATTTTTAGGTGCTTAGCTTTCTTTATAGTCCAACTCTCACATCCATACATGACTACTGGAAAAACCATAGCTTTTTTCTAGATGGACCCTTGTCAGCAAAGTAATGTCTCTGCTTTTTAATATGCTGTCTAGTTTTTCTTCCAAGGTGCAAGCGTCTTTCAATTTCATGGCCACAGTCACCATCTGCAGTGATTTTGGAGTCCAAGAAAGTAAGGTCTGTCACTGTTTCTGTTCTTTTCCCATCTACTTGCCACAAAGTGATGGGACTGGAAACCATGATGTTCATTTTTGAATACTGAGTTTTAAGCCAGCTTTTTCAGTGTCCTCTTTCACTTTCATCAATAGGCTCTTTAGATCCTCTTTGCTTTCTTCCATAAGGGTGGTCTCATCTGAATATAGGAGGTTATTGATATTTCTCCAGGCAATCTTGATTCCAGCTTGTGCCTCATCCAGCCCGGCATTTTGCATGATGTACTCTGCATATAAGTTAAATAAGCAGGGTAACAATATGCAGCCTTAACGCATTCCTTTCCCAATTTGGAGCCAGTCTGTTGTTCCATGTATCGTTCTAATTGTTGCTTCCTGACCTGCATACAGGTTTCTCAGGAGACAGGTCAGGTGGTCTGGTATTCCCATCTCTTTAAGAATGTTCCACAGTCTATTGTGATCCACACAGTCAAAGGCTTTGGCATAGTCAATAAAGCAGGAGTAGATGTTTACTGGAACTCTCTTGCTTTTTCCATGATCCAAAGGATGTTGGCAATTTGATATCTAGTTCCTCTGCCTTTTCTAAATCCAGCTTGAACACCTGAAAGTTTTCAGTTCATGTACTGTTGAAGCCTGGCTTGGGAAATTTTGAGCATTACTTTGCTAGTATGTGAGATGAGTGCAGTTGTGCATTTGTGCAATTCTTTGGTATTGCTTTTCTTTGGGATTGGAATAAAAACGGACCTTTTCCAGTCCTGTGGTCACTGCTGAGTTTTCCAAATTTCTGACATATTGAGTGCAGCACTCTTACAGCATTATCTTTTAGGATTTGAAATAGCTCAACTGGGATTCCATCACCTCCACTAGCTTTGTTTATAGTGATGCTTCCTAAGGCCCACTTGACTTCACATTCCAGAGTGTCTGACTCTAGTTGAGTGATCACACAATGGTGGTTATCTGGGTCATTAAGATCTTTTTTGTACAGTTCTTCTGTGTATTCTTGCCACCTCTTCTTAATATCTTCTGTTTCTGTTAGGTCCATACTGTTTCTGTCATTTATTGCGCCTATCTTTGCATGAAATGTTCCCTTGGCATCTCAGATTTTCTTGAAGATATCTTTAGTCTTTCCAATTCTATTGTTTTCCTTTATTTCTTTGCATTGATCACTGAGGAAGGCTTTCTTATCTTCTCTTGCTATTGTTTGGAACACTACATTCAGATGGGTGTATCTTTCCTTTTCTCCTTTGCCTTTAGCTTCTCTTCTTTTCTCAGCTATTTGTAAGGCCTCCTCAGACAACCATTTAGCCTTTTTGCATTTCTTTTTCTTGGGGATGGTCTTAGTCAATGACTCCTGTATATGCATGCTTTAGTTACTGGCTTTTGTTCCAAATATTTTTGTGGTGTTTTAACAAAGAAGTGTCTCAAGAAGAGAAAGGTATACAGGCCTGTGAAAACGAGGCTGTCAAGCCACGAAGTTAAATCTGTATTTCAGTTGATTTATCTGGAAAATGGTACTAATAATACTTAATCTCTTCTGACTTTAAATGATGACTGTGATAATCAAATTAAATAAATGTGTAAGTGCTTTGAACACAGCATGGTAAAAATGCAAGTTATTACTAGTAGCCACAACAAAATGACCACAGTAATATTGAGTTAGCTTTAGGATATTAAATAAAGGCTGTAATTCCACGGGTGGCATTTCCTTTCTGTCCTTTGAGAGATGATGTCACTGTTTTGAAGAGCTCAAGGACCCATAGCCCTCCAGATTTTCAGTGTATGCTGGATACCATTCGGTGGGCCAGCATTTGAGAATGATAACCGCTTGGTAACCATAAGTAGTGTCTTTCTCCTTATTACTTTCATTGGTAAAGTTTGTTTCAGCTTTATAGCTTAGTTTTAAGAATACTGATTACAGTGTTGAGAGTGCCTCAAATTTCCTATTCTATTCTTTCCTCCTTTTCTTCTTTCTGGCAGTATGAGTTTAAACTCCTTCCCAAAGGTTTTGAGTGAAGCTGATATGATTAGATTTGTTTCTGGAAGTTAAACGGTAATCAAGAGTAAAAAAGTTACTGCCAGAAGTCTTAGTTAGAATATATGATATCTGCAGCAAACTCTAGATGTAGACTGTGCCCTCAGCAGTACTCTTCTGTGATGTAGAACTGTTTGAGAGAAAAGAAGTCATGGATTCCTAGGTATAAGAATTGCATTTTGTTTTATAACTCAGTGGTATATCCATACAACTTCCAAACAGATGAGTTAGTTCAGTAATCACCTGAAAAACTATGAAAATAATGACACTAATAATGTGAGTTTCTCTTATTTTGTTCTTGCCAGTACGCACACTTACAAACATATGTGTAATTTTTAGACAATTGAGAAGGTTAAGCTAATGGTGAAAATTCTTTTCTCTAAAGATGTTCTCTGATGGGGTCTGGATGGCAAAAATGAAACAATATCATTAAATAAGGCAAATTTACTCAGCACCAGTAGTATTTTAGGGTAAAAAAATGTTTATTATAATGATTTTAATAATGCAAATTTACCTGTTAAAAAACTAATTTTTATTACAGAGTATTTTTTCTTTATATTTACTGACACAATATTGGGATCTCTCCATAATTTCTGAGCAATTTTGACATATGTCATAGCATATGAAAAACTGAGTCTTTTAAGTGTACAATTTAGTGGTCTATTATTGTGTTAACAGGTTTTATAACTGTTAACTGTTGTCTGATTCTAGAACATTTTTATCACCTTGAAACAAAACTCCCATTAGCACTAACTCCCCATTCTCTCCTTCTCTCAGCTCCTGACAACCACTAACCTTTCTCACCCTATGGATTTACCTATTCTGGCCATTTAATAAAAAAGAGATCATACAATATTTCACCTTTGTGACTGACTCCCTGCACTTAGCATAATGTATTTAGTGTTTATCATTGACTTACTGATAGTTTATGTCATCACTTTATTCCTTTTTAATGACTGAATAATAACATATCAACATTTCATTCCTTTGTATGGCTGAATAATATTCTGTTGTATGAGGATGATTTATTTTTCCAATCATCAGTTGATGGCATGAAGATTTGCATTTTCTTGGCTATTATAAGTACTGTTACTATGAGCATTAGTGTACAGGGTTTTGTGTGGATATATGTTTCCAGTTCTTCTGAATGTGTATCTAGGAATAGAATTCTGAGTTATATGAAAACACTATGTTTCACTTTTAGTGAAACTGCCAAACTGTTTTCTAAGTGGAGGTGTCATTTTACAATTCCATGAACAATTTAGGAAATCCTTGCCAGCACTTGTTTTTTTTTTTTGTTTTTTCTTTTAGCAATCTTAGTCAATGTGACAGACTGTCTATGGTTTGATTTGTAGTACCATGATAACTAGTGATGTTGAACATTCCTTTGGAGGATATCTTCCTTGGAGAAATGGTTATTCAGATCCTTTGCTTGGGTTATTTATCTTTTAATGGTGGATTTCCAAGTCCTTTATATAGTCTGCATGCAAAATGGTTATCAGATATAAAATTTGTACATATTTTATCATTTTCTATGGATTGTCTTTTCACTCCTTGATAGTGTGATTTAAAAAATAATTGTGATATAACATATAACATTATATTGGTTTCAGGTATACAACATAATGATTTAATATTTTTACATATTGGGAAATGATCATCACAGTAAGTCTATTGATAGCATGCTTTGAACAAAACGTTTTAATTTTGATAATCTCTGATTTGTCTAATTTTTCTTTTTTGCTTGTGTTTTTGGTTTTCATTTCCAAGAAATCATTGCCAAATCAAAGATAAAAGAGATTTACTCTGAAGATTTGACTAAGAGTTTTATGGCCTTAGAGATTCTTCCATTTGGGTCTATGATTCATTTTAAGTTAATATTTGTATATTTTGTGAGGTTCAGTTTAGTCACTCAGTCGTGTCCAACTCTTTGCGAAACCATGAACCACAGCATGCCAGGCCTCCCTGTCCATCACCAACTCCCGGAGTCCACCCAAACCCATGTCCATCGAGTCGGTGATGCCATCCAACCATTTTATCCTCTGTCGTCACCTTCTCCTCCTGACCTCAATCTTTCCCAGCATCAGGGTCTTTTCTAATGAGTCAGCTCTTTGCATGAGGTGGCCAAAGTATTGGAGTTTCAGCTTCAACATCAGTCCTTCCAATGAACACTCAGGACAGATCTCCTTTAAGATGGACTGGTTGGATCTCCTTGCAGTCCAAAGAACTCTCAAGAGTCTTCTTCAACAGCACACTTCAAAATCATCAATTCTTCGGCACTCAGCTTTCCTTATAGTCCAACTCTCACAACCATACATGACCACTGGAAAAACCATAGCCTTGACTAGACGGACCTTTGTTGGCAAAGTAATGTCTCTGCTTTTCAATATTCTATTTAGGTTGGTCATAACTTTCCTTCCAAGGAGTAAGCGTCTTTTAATTTCATGGCTGCAATCACCATCTGCAGTGATTTTGGAGCCCCAGAAAACAAAGTCTGACACTGTTTTCACTGTTTCCCCATCTATATCCCATGAAGTGATGGCACCAGATGCCATATTCTTCATTTTCTGAATGTTGAGCTTTAAGCCAACTTTTCCACTCTCTTTCACTTTTATCAAGAGTTTCTTTAGTTCTTCTTCACTTTCTGCCATAAGGGTGGTGTCATCTGCATATCTGAGGTTATTGATATTTCTCCCAGCGATCTTGATTCCAGCTTGTGCTTCCTCCAGCCCAGTGTTTCTCATGGTGTACTCTGCATATAAATTAAATAAGCAGGGTGATAATATACAGCCTTGACGTACTCCTTTTCCTATTTGGAACCATCTGTTGTTCCATGTCCAGTTCTAACTGTTGTTTCCTGACCTGCATACAGGTTTCTCAAGAGGCAGGTCAGGTGGTCTGGTATTCCCATGTCTTTAAGAATTTTCCACAGTTTATTGTGATCCACACAGTCAAAGGCCTTGGCATAGTCGATAAATCAGAAATAAATGTTTTTCTGGAACTCTCTAGCTTTTTCCATGATCCAGTAGATGTTGGCAATTTGATTTCTGGTTCCTCTGCCTTTTCTAAAATCAGCTTGAACATCTGGAAGTTCACGTTTCGCATATTGCTGAAGCCTGGTTTGGAGAATTTTAAGCATTACTTTACTAGCATGTGAGATGAGTGAAATTTTGCAGTAGTTTGAGCATTCTTTGGCATTGCCTTTCTTTGGGATTGGAATGAAAACTGACCTTTTCCAGTCCTGTGGCCACTGCTGAGTTTTCCAAATTTGCTGGCATATTGAGTGCAGCACTTTTCACAGCATCATCTTTCAGGATTTGAAATGGCTCAACTGGAATTCCATCACCTCCCCTATATTTGTTCCTAGTGATGCTTCCTAAGGCCCACTTGACTTCACATTCCAGGATGTCTGGCTCTAGGTCACTGATCACACCATCATGATTATCTGGGTCTTGAAGATCTTTTTTGTACAGTTCTTCTGTGTATTCTTGCTACCTCTTCTCAATATTTTCTGGTTCTGTTAGGTCCCTACCATTTCTATCCTTTATCGAGCCCATCTTTGCATGAAAATTTCCCTTGGTATCTCTCATTTTCTTGAAGAGATCTCTAGTCTTTACTGTGTTCTATTGTTTTCCTCTATTTCTTTGCACTGATCACTGGGGAAGGCTTTCTTATTTCTCCTTGCTATTCTTTGGAACTCTGCATTCAAATGGGTGTATTTTTCTTTTCTCCTTTGCTTTTGCTTCCCTTCCTTTCACAGCTATTTGTAAGGCCTCCTCAGACAGCCATTTTGTTTTTTGCACTTCTTTTTCTTGGGGATGGTCTTGATTCCTGTCTCCTGTACAATGTCACTAACCTCCATCCTTAGTTCATCATGCACTCTGTCTAATAGATCTAGTCATTTAAATCTATTTCTCACTCCCATTGTATAGTCATAAGGGATTTGATTTAGGTCATACCTGAATGGTCTAGAGGTTTTCTCTACTTTCTTCAATTTAAGCCTGAATTTGGCAATAAGGAGTTCATGATCTGAGCCGTAGTCAGCTGCTGGTCTTGCTTTTGCTGACTGTATAGTTAGGTCACAATTTTATTCTTTGCATGTATATTCAGTTATTTCTGTGCCATTCTCACCCTCTTCCCCTTCATTGAATTGACCCTTGCAAAAAGTGTAAGAAGTTATTTCTGTTCTCTCAACTCTATTGATGTTTGTTTATCTTGACTACTGTAGCTTCATGATAAAATATCCCAGCTTTTTTGAGATAATAGATATATAACATTATGTGAGTTTGAGGTGTACAGTATGATAACATGATACATATATATGTTGTAAAATAATTACCACAGTAATGTTAGTTAGCACATCTATCACCTAATGTAATTATTGTTGTCTTTTGTTGTGAAAACATTTAATATTTACTCTCTTAGCAGTTTTAAAGTATGTAATACAATATTGTTAATTATAGCCACCACGCTTTGTGTTAGATCCCTCATAACTTATTTGTCTTATAAATGGAAATTTATACCTTTTGACTATCATCTCCCTACTTTCCCCAACTCCCTGTCCCTGGCAACCACTGTTCTACTCTGTTTCTATGAATCTGGCTTTTAACATTTAGTATAGTATTTGTCTCTCTGTCTGACTTATGTCAAGTACCATAATGCACTCAAGTTCATCCATGTGGCCACATGTTGAAGGACTTTCTTCCTTCTTATAAATAAATATTTTTTCTTTAGCAGATTCTTTACAAGCTGAACTGCCAGGGAAGCCACATAGTATTTGTCTTTCTCTGTCTGATTTATGTCACATACCATAATACCCTCAAGGTCCATGCATGTTGACACATGTGGCAGGTTTTCCTTCCTTCTTATGAATGAATAATATTCCTTTATAGGTATATGCATATATGTCACATTTTCTTTACCATTCACCTGTTGATAAACACTTAAGTTGTTTCCATGTTTTGGCTGTTGTGAGTAATGTTGTGATGAACACGGGAATGAAGATATATCCTTGAGATTGTAGTTCCATTCATTTCAGAAATATATCCCAAAATGGATTGTTGGGTCATATGGCAGTTCTAGTTTTGTGAGGGACCTCCATACTGTTTTCTATAATGGCTACATCAATTAACATTCTCACTTTCAGAGCTCCAGGTTTCCCTTTTCTCCATATCCTTAACATCATCATCTGTTATCTCTTGTCATTTTGATAATACCCATTCTAACATATGTGATGTGATATATCATTATGGCTTTGATATTCCCATATAATTAACGATGTAGAACCTCTTTTCAAGTAGTTATTGCCCATTTGTATGTCTTCAGGTCCTCTGCTCACTTTATCTTGCATTGTATTTGTATGTATGTGTGCTGTTCTATAAGTTCACTATGCATTTTGAATATTAACCCCTTGTCATCTATATGGTTTGTTAATATTTTCTCCCATTCTGTAGGTTGCTTATTCATTTTGTTGATTTGTATTGCTGTGCAGAAGTTTTTTTTATTTGATATAGACCCATCTGTTTGTTTTTGCTTTTGTTGCTTGTGCTTTTTGTGTCATATACAAAAAAACTGTTGTCATATTCAAAAAGTTGTTCCCAAGACTAATATCAAGGAACGTTTTCTTTGTTTTCTTCTAGGCATTTTACATCAGATCTTAAGTGTGTAATTCATTTCAGTTAATTTTTGTGAGGTGTGCATGACAGAAGTTCAATATTATTCTTTTGCATGTGGATATTCAGTTTTCTCAACATCATTTATTGAAATGACTTTTCTCTGTTGAGTATTTTTGGCTCCTTTATTATTTGACTTTATAAACATGGATTTGTTTCTGGGCTTTCAGTCTGGTTCCATTGGTCTATGTGTTTGTTTTAGTGCCATTACCATATTGTTTTCATTATGATAGTTTTGATGTATAGTTTGAATTCAGGAAATGTTGTATTCTCAGATTTATTCTTCCTTCTCAAGATTGCTTTGCTATTTGAGGTCTGTATAAATAGTTATTTGGCTATTTATTCTGTACAAATTTTAGGATTGTCTTCTATTTCTGTGAAAAAAAAAAAAACACAAACACTGGAAGTTTGGTAGGGATTTCATTGAATCTATGGATGGCTTTGAGTTATATGTACATTTTAACAATATTAATTCTTCTGATCTATGAACAAGGAATTTCATCATTCCATTTGTGTCTTCAGTTTCTTTTATCAGTGTCTTATAGTTTTCAGTGTGTATGTCTTTCATCTCCTTGGTTAAATTTATTCCTAAGTATTCTATTGTTTTGAAACTATTGTAAATAGGATCATTTTCTTTATTACTCTTTCAGGTATTTTGTTGTTAGTGTTACAAATTCAACATTTTTTGTATGTTGATTTTGTATCCTGCAACTTTACTAAATGTGTGTATTAGTTCTAACAATAGATGAAATCTTTAGGATTTTCTATATATAGGATTATGTCATTAGCAAACAGATATAATTTTACTTCTTTTTTTCCCCAATTTTCTTGTCTTTTTCTTGCTAATTACCAATTACTCTGCTCTGGCTAACATGTCTGTTACTATGTTGGAGTGGTGAGAGAAGACATGTTGTCTTCTTTCTGGCCTCATAGGAAAAGCTTTTAGCTTTTCACCATTGAATATGATATATATAGGTTTGTCATATATAGACTTTATTATGTTGAGGTATGTTATATCCAATTTGTTGAGAGTTTAATCATGGAATGATTTGTTTTCTTCATCTACTGAGAACATCTTATGAATTTTATCCTTCATTCTTTAATGTGTATGCTTGTTTATTTGCATGTATTGAATCCCACTTGTTCATGGTGTATGATCCTTTTTATATAATATTGAATTCGATTTGTTGGTATTCTGCTGAGAACTTTTCCATCTATATTCATTGTGGGTATTGACTATAGTTTTCTTCTCTTGTAGTGTCCTTACCTGGCTTTTAGTATCAGTAATTGTGGCCTTGAAAATGGGTTTGGAAGTGTTCCCTCCTTTTCAATTTCTGGAAGAGTTTGAGAAGGACTAGCATTAATTCTGTTTTAAATGTTTGGTAGAATTTGCAAGTGAAGCCACCTAGTCCTGGGTTTTTCTTTGTTGGATATTTTTGATTACTGATTAATCCTCCTTAGTCATTATCGATATGTTCAGATTTTCTATTTCTTCCTAATCCACTCTTAGTAAGTTGTGTATTTCTAGACATTTATTGATTTTCTTCTAGGTTATCTACCTAGTTATCCACCTATAATCCAAGCTGGTTATACACCAGTTTTGTGTATAATTGTTCGTAGTAACCTCTTTTAATCCTATTCCTGTGGTGTCGATTGTTATGTCTCCTCTTTCATTTATAATTTTATTTGATTCTGTTTTCTTTTGTCTTGATTAAGTCTAGCTGAAGTTTTAGCTAGAAGATTATAATAAGAATTTTGTTTATCAAAAAATCAGCTCAGTTTCATTGATTTTTGTTATGTTGGTTTTCTACTCTTTATTTCATTTGTTTGCTTACTTCTAAGAATATGTGGAAGGAACTAACATAAAATAGGTAGAAATCTAAGTTTTAAAAAATGTTAAGCAATTAATAACCCTAAGAAAAAAAAGTAATTGCATGAGAAGAAATGCATAATAGTATACTAGTTGGTTAGCAATAAACAATATTTATGCAATAGTGATGATGTAAGTCATAAATATTAATTCAGCAAAGGTAAATTAACTATATCATAGAAAGGAGGAAGGTAAATGAGAGTGGTAGTAAAAAAAAAAGTTAATATATCTATTGTAATAGGAAATGGATTATTTCCTATTTGTGCAAAGCAAATTATAACAGTTTGACTGTATTAATTGGCAGTATGAAGAGAAACATCAAAAGAAACAGCTGAAGATTTGAAAAGGAGCCTCTCTTGGAATAAGGACTGGGGTGGAAGCTGCTTTTCATTGTGAGCCTTATAGAATAATTTTACTTCGTAACATAAAATATATATTTAAAAAACCCATCTTAAGTAATGTAGATTCATTTGTACCTCTTACAGTTTGATTCTTAGTGGAATCATTGTCATCATTATCATTATCATCATTTTCATCATCATCAGTAACATCTGTATAACTTACAGGCATAAAATTTTCCCACATTTATCATTTCCATTTCCATCAATCTTCATTAGTCTGTGAGTTCAGTAGAACATATTTCTATATCTCCAAGTTTTACCATAAAGAAATTTAGACAATGAGACTTGCTAAAAGTTGAAAAATTAGTAAATGGTAAGTCAGTAACTAACAAGTGATAATCCTTAAATTCAGAATGTTTCAGAGTGATTTCTTTATATCATAACTATGTCTCTCCACAGTCCTTTACTGGTAATATAGAGATTAATATTTGTATTTTAACTTACCTTGGAAATATATAAGAACTTTACATAGAGTTCATGTACTAGAACCTCAAAATTTTATCCATTTCTTCTCTGGTGGCTGTTGGTAAAGAGTCTGCCTGGAATGTGGAAGACCCAGGTTCAATCCCTGGGTCGGAAAGATCCCCTGGAGAACTGGCAACCCACTCCAGCATTCTTGCCTGGAGAATTCCATGGACAGAGGAGCCTGCTGTGCTACAGTCCATGGGACTACAAAGTCAGACATGACTGAGTGACTAAGTCAGTAGGTAAGAAAAGAATTGGGAAAAAGCATTTAAAATTTTTTTCCATTTTTCTTTTATTCTCTCAAAAAACTCTTGGCACAAAAACACACTGGTGATGGCTGTCACAGCTTTTCTAAAAAATCACTTTGGAGAACTTCATTATTTCTATTATTAATACAACTACTATTAATAACAACAATAATCATGTTGTGCCCTTCTCCACAGCCTCTTGTCCAGGGATCTCAGAATGCTTTTCAAACATTAATTAAAAATCCTCTCATCATCCCTGTGAGTTCCTAGGGCAAGGAGAGAGGAGGAAATGGTATCTGCTCTGATGTTAATTAAGCTCTCCCTTGGCTTGCAAACTAGGTAAATAGCTTTTCTTCCCCCAGCCCTGCCCCCACCCCCTCTTAACAAGCAAAGCCGCTCTCTACGATGATGATCACAGATGTTCACAAGTGAGGGGAGAGATGACTTCCACTGGGTGTAGAGGAGATGGACTGACATCCTTGGCAGACTTGGCTGCCAAGGCTTTACTTTCTAACAGTGGTTTCCTAAACCCGGGCCATCAGCAGCATCACCTTAGGGGCTTTGCAAATATACCTGTATATGGGCCATTAATACCCCCTTTACACAGGTCTGATTTCATAGATAAGGAACAGGGTTCAGGAATCTGTGTTTTCAAAAATTTCCCTCTACATTTTGAGAATAATCATGTTTAAGTGGCATTTTTACTACTGGTTTCTTTCAAATAGTAAAGATGTCTTTTCTTGCCCTTTGCTTTCTTCCTGTTTAATAGTTTGAGAATATGCATGTATAGACCAGAGGTTCTCAAATTGTGGTCCTTGGATCTTTTTCTAATCTGAAGTACCTGGGAAACTTGTTACAATACAGATATGTTGAAATACATTGTTCTTGCACAAGTTTATATTTTTCTCAGGGAGATAAAACTCATTCTTACCTCTAAGAAGTGAACAATGCCATCTCAGAAGCTGTGAAGATAGTAATAAATCTCTGGGCTTATGGGCCCTCAGTGCTGTGAATATAAAGCATGTGTTAGCCTCTATGTACATTACTCCAGGATTCATAGGAGTTTAGTTCTGTAAACATATAGGGGACAATTCATTCTTATCTGGCTTATGCAGAGTTTGGGAAACTGAGTCTGAGTTCACTGAGGAGTGCCATCTCCTGGAGATCATCAGGCAGGCCGCTGGCCTGAAAGCACCTTTCCCATCTCAGCATCCTGAGCTCCTTCTGCATCACAGAATGACACAGACCACCCATGTGTAAGCTTGTTTCTTATTTGTCGTTTGGAGTCCCTTGTTTTTAACAATGTTGGCTAACAACAGAAGCTTGATATTGGAAAATGTTATTCTTCATATCTCTGAAGGGGAAGAAAAGGAAATAAGCTGAGATAAGATATTTGCCTTGTTGGTAAACTGCCTTCTTTCCCTATTTTTGGTCTCTTTGTTCTCATCCTCTGGTTTCTATGGTTGACCCTGCTGCTGGCATGACAGGGACCAGCTGACGGACAAGGAGGCTGAAGTGTTTATTCAAAGAACTAGAGACATTTAAGTGTGACATGAAAGACTGCTCGTTAAAAATCACAGCACTTCGTCTACATTTTATGTCCAACAATGTATAAACCTTTCACAGACCCTTTCTTAATTATAAATTGGAAGACTCTTCCTTCCAGAATATTCCCTGGGACAATTTAATAAGCCTTAATGTTATGGATGGAGACGCAGGGTCAGTTGTTCATTTCTTAACGATCCAGCATATCATTAGTGAGGATGGAACTAGAGATCCCAGGGGGTCCTGTAACCCCACAGACGATGGACTGCTTGTGTTAGCAGCCTGTGGTCATTCTTCTTTGGATGACAGTAGCAGGGGGCCTTGGTCGTAGATGGTATGGTGTGTGGAAAGGGAATGCCTCTTTGCTTCCTCTAGAGGGTGAAGGGAAAGGTGCTAATTAATTGAGGAACCATAAAAGGGAGTAACTGCCATTTCTCATAACATATCATCCTTGCGAGAGTATTGTGGGCAAGTCTACCAATCGCATTTTACACATAAGAAAACCGAGATTCAAAGAATTAAGTGTCTTGCAGAGCTATGAGTGGAATTGATTCTTACACACCTTTATCCTTTTTATGCTTTCTTAATACCTAGAAAAATGTTTGCTCACAAAACAAAGGTGAGTATCTCTTAAAGTCCAAACGCTCCCCATGTACCATACCTCATTGCCTGCCCACACAGAATGTTCTTACGTGGTTTGTTGAAGTAAATAGAACTCTTTTTTAAATCCAGTTGTATTAGCACTAGTAGCAGGGAATCGTTCAGAAAGAATGCAATCATGAATGTTTTTCATCTATCCCAGAATTAAAAAAAAAAAAAGCAAAACATCTGTATGCTCTGGCAGAGCCCTGTGGCTTGCTGTCCTGAGCTCAGGTCTACAACTGGGATGTTCATGCATTTCTAGTCTCTGCCAGACCACTGCTTCTGGTGAACAGAGGGTGAGTCATGGAATCCTTCTGTGCCTTCCTTCCACCTCCAGCAAAGCAGGGTAATTAGAGCTTGTCACCGATTCTATGTCAAAAGGGTGTGGTGATGGTAACCTTGTAATTATGGGGTTCTGGGAAAATATAAAAAAAATAAAACCTAAATAGCAGTAATATATCACCACTCATCCCCGGTTGGAGATTGGCTTATTGAGTTGGAGAATTTGCCGCCCAGCAAATGGTTACCACTTGGAGGCTTTTAAGTCTGGAATGTTAGCACTGGAAGGAATTCCTAGAGATTACCTAGTGTGAACCCCACAGTTGCAGCTGGAGAAACAGAAACCTGGAGTGGTGCAGGGATTGTATCAAGTCACACAGTGAGCGGGAGGCAGAACCCAGGTCTCCCGCCTCCCGCCATGGGCCCCCCTTTTCCTCCTCTGTCTTTGACCATCCTGCTGCTTTGGGGGAGGCTCTGACTCCTGTCTGGAGAGAGGGGCTGCAGATGACGGGAGGCTCAGGATGCAACAGCTGCTGGAGGCTGCCTTTCAGGTCGGACACACACCATTCACTTTGAGCTGAAAACCCTCATTCAAATACAACTGGGTGAGCCAGGCAAACCAGATGGGTAATTGACTGGAGTGTGTAGGGAGATGGTGGAGAGTGTGGTTCACTGAGTACCCAAGGAGGTTTGGCACATTATCGTTCCAGCCATCCAGAATATGAATGACCAAACCCCAGTGGTCTGATCCTGTCACATTAGTTTTACTTAATATTGCTATGCCTGAGCTAAGCTGTACCCTGTACTTTTTACACATCAACTTGAAGAGATAAAATTTGGTTGAAGGAGTTGGAAAGAGATGTTAGAAAAACTGTACAAGTAGTTTTATCATTACTTTTATGAAAAAAATCATTAAGCCCTATTTTCTTCCTTCCTTCTCTCCTCTGTCCATCTCTCCCTCGGAACTTCCTACTTTCTGCACAGATTTTATTTAGTGTCCATTATGCTCTAGATGGGATTCCCAGGTGGTGCTAGTGGTAAAGAACCTACCTGACAGTTCAGGAGACATAAGAGATGTAGATTCAATCCCTGGGTCGGGAATATTTCCTAGAGGAGGGCATAGAAACCCACTCCAGTATTCTTGCCTGGAGAAGAATGGACAGAGGAACGTGGCGGGCTATGGTCCATAAACTTATAAAGAGTCAGACATGACTGAAGTGACTTAGCATGCATGCATGCATGCTCTAGATAGTCTAGGCTCTAAATATAGTGATGAAAAATATATATACAAAGTCTCTGGGCCAGAGAGAGCTGAGAGATGAAAGAAAGCAAGTGAACTACAAGGAAATGAGCAAGACAGATTTTTTTGTCTTGAGAGTGATCAGTGCTATGAAGAAATGAAAGCAGGGTGATACAGTGCAGACCAATGGGGCCTCTGTGAAGATGGAACTTGAGCTGCAATGAGAAGGAGCCAAGCATACAGATCTAGGAGCAGAGTCCCCCCTGCAGAGGTTAATAGCAAATACAGAACCTTGAGGTAGAGAAGCTTTGTGAGTTTGAGGAAGAAAAGCAGGGGTATAATGAGCTAGGGAGAGAGTGGTAGGTCTAAGGCTGGAAAGGTGGAACTGGGTCATGTCATATTGGTTTTGTGTAGGTGGTGATAGGGACTTTAGATTTTGTTCTAAGTGCAAAGGGAAATAAGTGATGGGGCTTTAAGAGTGTGTGTGTGTTGGGAGTATGTTGTGTTACATGAGAGGATTTGTATTTTTAAAAGATAGTTTAGATTTGTGTGTGTGTGAAAGTAAAGCTTCTACAGTCATGGAAATGATCTCTCTTGAAGGAGACCAAAACAATTATGCAGGTGATGATGATTGAAAGTTCTGGTGCAGGAGAGATTAAAACGAGTGGGTGGATTTAAAATCTATTTTGGAGATGAATCTTACATAATACTTTAAATGATTGCATGTGAGTGAGGAGGGGTGAGGGGAAGAGAGGACTCAAAATGATGCTAAATGTTGTATCTGAGCACCAGGTGCTTGGTGAAGATATTGGTGGTGGGGGAGTGCCAAAGTTGCCGATGCTGGAGACAAAACCAAGGAAATCAAGATTCTGTTTGGCCACTTTAGGTTTAATAAGATGATTAGATATTCAAGGGAAATGTCAGTCATAGGATTATAGTTAATTAGTTTAGAGTTCAGAGCTCAATGGAGCGGTATGATGCAGATACAAATTTGATAGTCTCCCACAGGTGGTATTTAAAATTATGGAGTATGTAAAAACTGGCCAAAGAAAACACTGGAGCTGGAGAACAGTGGAGCCTTGGAGAAACCCTGGCACACTATAGCTTCTCAAGTTTGAACTGAAGGGAGGGGACAGAAAGAGACAAGAGGAAGTGATTAGTGTATAAGGGAGAAATACAGAAAAATGTGGAATCACAAAAATTAAGGGTACATTTTAAAGAGGATTGAATGGCCATTGGTGTCTAATCTTGCCAAGAATTTGAGTAAGATGAACAAATAGAGAAGTACCAAATAAATTTGGAAACATGGTGGCCTTTGATGATTCGCAATAACCTTGACAAGAAGAATCAATTGTGTGGAAAAGGTAACAAGTCCAGAAGAGATGGCATAGCCTATAAGTAAGCCACTCAATGCTTTTTGTCATGCAAATGAGCAGAAAGGTACTTCAGAAACTGGAAGTGGATCACGGGCTAGATGGAGGTTGTACAGCGTCCATAGGAGTAGATGTCATTGGGATGTAATTAAGAAGATGCATAGGCAGATAGGAATGATTTTGTGTAGAGGGAGAAGTTTATTACCAGGAAATGAATAAATATCTTGAGAAGTAGACAAAGGCTGGGCCCTGGAGTATAAGTGGTAGAAAAGACACATTTCATACATTATAATGGAGGGATAGCCAGAGACATGGGAGGAGATCCAGGGAGGTGATGGACTTGGTGAGGTAAGAGGAAGTAGTTCTCTTTAGCGGCTTCATTTTCTCAGTCAAATATGTGGCAACATCATTAGCTGAGAGTATACATGTCTTAGAGAAATAGTAATGCTGGAGGTTTAAGGAGAGAGAAGATATTAAAACTCCATTTTCATAAGTAGGTGAGTGAATATATCCTGAAAGTATGTTTGGGTTGTTTAGAGACCTTTTTGATTCTCTGGTTATGATTTCCATGTAACTCTGGTTATGATTTTCAAATTTAGACCTGACAGTGCAGTTCTGTGTTTTTCCCCAATACCATTCAGCTTTATGGAGAGAAGCATAGATCAGGGAGATAGTTGGGTTTAACCAAGATTGGCATTTACCCAGATGAAATACTAGAGGGGAACTGGACAAGAGTTGAGTAAGTAGCAAGTGAGTGATTATAATGATAAATCAAAGGCTGTCAATGGGGTACCAACATAAGAAGTGATGGATTGGATTGGATGTATTAATGAGGTTGCTGCTGCTGCTGCTGCTGCTAAGTCGCTTCAGTCGTGTCCAACTCTGTGCGACCCCATAGATGGCAGCCCACCAGAGTCCCTGTCCCTGGGATTCTCCAGGCAAGAACACTGGAGTGGGTTGCCATTTCCTTCTCCAAAGCATGAAAGTGAAAAGTGAAAGTGAAGTCGCTCAGTCGTGTCTGACTCCTAGAGACCGCATGGACTGCAGCCTACCAGGCTCTTCCGTCCATGGGATTTTCCAGGCAAGAGTACTGGAGTGGAGTGCCATTGCCTTCTCTGATTAACGAGGCTCAGTTCAGTTCAGTTCAGTCGCTCAGTCATGTCCGACTCTTTGCAACCCCATGAATTGCAGCACGCCAGGCCTCCTTGTCCATCACCAACTCCCGGAGTTCACTCAGACTCACGTCCATAGATTCAGTGATGCCATCTAGCCATCTCATCCTCTGTCGTCCCCTTCTCCTCCTGCCCCCAATCCCTCCCAGCATCAGAGTCTTTTCCAATGAGTCAACTCTTCGCATGAGGTGGCCAAAGTACTGGAGTTTCAGCTTTAGCATCATTCCTTCCAAAGAAATCCCAGGGCTGATCTCCTTCAGAATGGATTGGTTGGATCTCCTTGCAGTCCAAGGGACTCTCAAGAGTCTTCTCCAACACCACAGTTCAAAGGCATCAATTCTTTGGTGCTCAGCCTTCTTCACAGTCTAACTCTCACATCCATACATGACCACAGGAAAAACCATAGCCTTGACTAGATGGACCTTTGTTGGCAAAGTAATGTCTCTGTTTTCAATATGGTATCTAGGTTGGTCATAACTTTCCTTCCAAGGAATAAGCGTCTTTTAATTTCATGGCTGCAGTCACCATCTGCAGTGATTTTTGGAGCCCCCCAAAATAAAGTCAGCCACTGTTTCCACTGTTTCCCCATATATTTCCCATGAAGTGATGGGACCAGATGCCATGATCTTCATTTTCTGAATGTTGAGCTTTAAGCCAACTTTTCCACTCTCCACTTTCACTTTCATCAAGAGGCTTTTTAGTTCCTCTTCACTTTCTGCCATAAGGGTGGTGTCATCTGCATATCTGAGGTTATTGATATTTCTCCCGGCAATCTTGATTCCAGCTTGTGCTTCTTCCAATCCAGTGTTTCTCATGATGTACTCTGCATATAAGTTAAATAAGCAGGGTGACAATATACAGCCTTGATGTACTCCTTAAAATAGTAAAATGAGAGTATATGTAATTATAATGAAATGTAATAAGTATGTGTATATCTATCATAAAAGTGCTGGAAGGGTAAGCAGTGGTAGCAGAAGTTTTGAAGGTGGTGTGCTTATTTGATGAGAAGGAAAAGGATGTGACCATGTGAGTTGGTGGCTGAAGTGGGGTACAAGAAAAGACCACAGTATGTGAGGCAGCTGAGGACCTGAGAATTTGGGTTTTTGGATGGTTTAAAGAATAGGGTTGGTATTGATGTCTTCAAGAAACACAACTGGACTTAGGTATTTTAAAAAAAGGAAGGTGTTGATATTTTCAGTGTATGATGTGGAATTTAAAATGGAAAACCAACAAGAACCTACTCTATTGCACATGGAACTCTGCTTAATGTTGTGTGGCAGTCTGGATGGGAGGGAAGTTTGGGGGAGAATGGACACATGTATATGTATGGCTGAGTCCCTTTGCTGTTCACCTGAAACTGTTAAAACATTGTTTGTTAATTGGCTATACCCCAATACCAAATAAAAAGTTAAAAAAAAACAACTCAATTACATCAATGTATAATCTCGTTAACGAATGATCAGCTTATTTTTAGTGCTTTCAAAATGATTTTAAAAATTAGAATTCTGCATGTAAAGAGGGTCCTCCACCATGAAGAATTCTAACAAATATAATTTCCTTGAATCATAATTTGTCATAAAATGATAAAGACAGTCTAATTTCCTAAGCTGTAAGTAATTTAAGGCGGTAAACTTCAAAATTAGTGTGTTTGTTAAAATATTTGGTCTAATTGTTTCATGTTATCTCTGCTCTCTGCTGACACGAGGCAATATTTTCCCCAATTAAAAAAAGAAAACATGCCTAATATCAGTCTCTGTGTTATACCAAGTATTGTTTCTTCATAACAGTGTTGACCTACCTCTGATTAAAGTTGGTACTTAGAAACAGGTCAGTGAGTGCAGGTGTTGAATACTGTTTTCCTGTACTATACAGTCAATATATCTGCTTCTCACTAACATAAGAAAGTGAATCCTGTTTAATGCAGTATTTTACTTGACTAGAAAGCTGCTTAGCATGTCAGTCTCATAAAAATCCAATCTCTTTTCAGTTAGGAGCAGCTCTGCAGTATTGTAACAGCTACAGGGGGACAGTAAAGGATAGTACAATTATATTTTCTTACAGGGGGTGACCTTTAGTGTGAAACAATGGCAGTTTAGAATTCCTTGGGGTTTGAATTAACAGCACTTTACCAATTATGACAACTTTCCTTTTTTTTTTTTTGTCTTCAAGATCATGGTTAATTTGTCTTGGTCTTGCTTTCTTGAGCTGTTATTTGATTTTTGAGGTCAAATGTATTTTCATCTTTTTTTCTCTTACTTGCCTTCAGGTTCCCACCTAGAAGTCTTTACAGTTTTATTTTAAATAGGCAAGAGATCTGTCCCATATTGCTTACCTTCGTTTGTTTGATTTCATTTTCAAGCTCACAAGTACCACACTTCAACAGGTTCTTATTGTTATGTGTTCCTCCTATGTCACTAAAGTTATTACCTTTTATTTGAAAGCCCACCTTTCTATACTCTAATGTCTTTGTTTTGCTGAGGCTTCTGTTTTGCCAGCTGCTACAAGTAGGCTCTGTCAATAGGGGGCACTAGAAGGCCTGGTCGAGGAGGAAGGCATTTGCTCTTTCATGTCTGCTTCCCCTTCCTATGAGCATTTCCCCAGCAGTGTCTCTTCTTCCTGACAGTAGCAGTTCCTTTCTATAGATGCAGCTGAATCCACTTGGAATTGTTTTTTCAACACCAGCTAAATAGGTACACCCTCTCCAGTGTCTGCCAGCTCCATGAGACCCTTCTTTTAGGCTTCTAAGTTTCAATACTGTCAACTTCCTTTTGCTTCTCACAGGCCCTAGGGATGAGGTACTTCTTTCAACTACCACCTTTTTGATATGTTGGCATTTTCTTTTTCTTTTTTCAGTTATCTAGTTACAACTTTATTCCTTATCAAAATTCCTTTTAATAAATTCTCTTTGCTAAAATTAACTAGTGTGATTTCTAGTTCCTGATCTGGCCCTGGCTGCTATTATACTTCAGTTTTCTATTTCTTAATATGTATGTAATAAAAAGCACCCTTTAAGTCTTGAGTCCTTACTCTCAGCTTTATCATTAAGTTTAGTGTAAGATGCAGTACATTTACATTTACATATCTTCTCTTGTGTACAGAACACCAATCTTCTGTTTCTTATTCATTTTTCAAGTATGTGTTTATGATCTAAAATGAGAAAGGCTGGAAGTTTTTTAATTGAGTGGCTCGAGAAAAAAATATTCAGAGAATCTGTTTTCAGGTTTCAAGCAGTGTGTAAGGGAAGACAGGGCAATAACTAAGTGTGATACAGGTAAGAAATGATAATAGCTGTAAGGGAGGCATATTCTACCTTTAGTCAGGAGCTCTAAATATGGAAATATTTCTTTACTTGGAAGGTGAGAGAGGCCTTTTAGGTGGCCCTTGGTTGGGAAGGCAGGGGAAAACCAAAATATGGGAAAATTAAGCCGATAAGGAAGTATTTGGATGACTCGAGAATTGACCACAGTTAATGACGCACAAAGTTAAACAGTTGGATCATTAATACAAAGCTGGCTCCCAGAGGGTCTTTGGTGTCAGGCAAAAGAACTTTCATACAAAAGCATTACAAGGGTTCAAAAGGTTTTGATGAAAAAAGAAAAATTAGAGTCACTTTAAGGAAAGGCAGTCTGATGGTATTGGCGAAATCTGACTGGAAAAGGCAGATGCTGATATCTAACAGTCATTTGAATGATAGATACTGCCAAGGGCTGGGTGAGAGGTACAGAAAGCATCCCCTTGCTGGTAGGAAAGGAGAGGTTACCCACATACAGCATTAATGTACTGTATTTACAGAATTCATCAACTGGAGGAATTTGAGCAGCTGGGGGAAGGGAGAAACCAAACTCCTGTGTAATTTTTGAGCTGTGTTAGCTGTAAGGATAAAAGTTCTATTGACAAAAATATAAACATGGAATAAGAACAGGAGAGGCAGCAGGAAGCTGGACTTGATGAATGAAAGTGTCTATGGGACATTCAGGAAGAATTATCTTACTTCTTTTTGGAATGTAAGACTCTAGACTGGGAGGGAAGGTAGGGTCTGAGGTACAGATTTTGCTGTCTCTGAAATACAAGTGGTAAGTGAGTCACATAATTGGATGAGATTAACAAAGGTGGAATTATAGACAGGGACAGATCCAGGTATAGTGATATTTAGAGCAGGGATTGACACATTGCAGCCTGTGGGTCTAGTTTGGTCTACCACCTTTTTGTGTAAATAAAGTTTTATTGGAACACAGCTATGCTCTTGAATTTACATACTGTCAGTGCTGCATTTGCCCTACAAGGACAGTGTACTAACAGCAGACACTGTATGGCCTCCAGTGCCTAAAATATTTCCAATCTACCTTTTATAGAAAACATTGACTAATCTCTGATTTAGGCAACCTGGAAATAATTAGAATCCAGAGAAGCACTGGTAAAGTATTAAAAAAGCTAAAAAAAAAAAAAAGATACATCATAAAAGGCAAAGAAAACTTTCAGAAGGCAAACCAAAGGAATTAACAACATCAAATCTAGCAATAGCATTTCCCAAAAGATACACAGAGAAAATGAGTTACAGGTATTTGAAGAGATATTGATCTCCTTAGCCCATTCCAGGCTGTGGTCTTGGGCTCACCAGTCTTCAGGACTTAAAGTGGAGTTGGTAAGTTTAGCAAATAATAATAAATGACACCCAATTAAATTTGAATTTCATATAAAAAACAAATGCATATTTTTAGTACAAAAAGTTCCATGCAGTGTGTGCATTACATGGGTATCCTGTATTTTTTTCTGGCAAACTTAGCTTGAGCAACCTCATCCAGGACTTAAAGGGAACTGATTGAGTGAGGAGATCTGATCATCATCCTAGCAGTGAAAACAGATAGCAAAGATGGTGGGCAAAACTGAGCATTTGCCATTCTGCTAGGATACTCTGACCACGGCTCAGAAAAGGTATTATCATTGACCAGCTGCCATGTCTGAGTTTATGAATGGGTTCATGTTTCATGAGCCTTAAGAGGGGTGGGGTCTTCTGACTAACATAGCTATCAGGGTCAACTCTGAGCCCCAATTTCACACCAAAGACTTTTATCCTTTGTAAAGAGCAGTTGCTATTCACAGTTAGTAATGTCAAATTGAGGTACATGATGATAGCTCCAAGAGCATGTGTGCAGTCCACAAATAAGGGGCTTTCCAGGTGGTGCTGGAGGTAAAGAACCCGCCTGCCAATGCAAGAGATGTCAGAGACTCAGGTGCGATCCCTGGATTGGGAAGATCCCCTGGAGGAGGGCATGGCAACCCACTCCAGTATTCTTGCCTGGTGACTCTTGTGAACACAGGAGCCTGGCAGGCTGTGATCCATAGGGTCACAAAGAATTGGACACAACTGAACCTAGACAGCATATTCAAAAGCAGAGACATTACTTTGCCATCAAAGGTTCGTCTAGTCAAGGCTATGGTTTTTGCAGTGGTCATGTATGGATGTGAGAGTTGGACTGTGAAGAAAGCTGAGTGCTGAAGAATTGATGCTTTTGAACTGTGGTGTTGGAGAAGACTCTTGAGAGTCCCTTGGACTGCAAGGAGATCCAACCAGTCCATTCTGAAGGAGATCAGCCCTGGGATTTTCTTGGAAGGAATGATGCTGAAGCTGAAACTCCAGTACTTTGGCCACCTCATGCGAAGAGTTGACTCATTGGAAAAGACTCTGATGCTGGGAGGGATTAGGGGCAGGAGGAGAAGAGGACGACAGAGGATGAGATGGCTGGATGGCATCACTGACTCGATGGACGTGAATCTGAGAGAACTCCAGGAGTTGGTGATGGACAGGGAGGCCTGGCTTGCTGTGATTCATGGGGTCGCAAAGAGTCGGACACAACTGAGCGACTGAACTGAACTGAACTAAACTGAAGCGACTTAACATGCATGCACTCACTACAAATAAAAGCTTCACCATTATTGTCAGTTATTTGGGAAGAATTATTTGATTGGATACAAAATACCTCATGAACTATTTTAATAGTATTTACACAAATGAATGAAAAGATATTCATTTTTAAAAACTAGATTTTCAATCATTGCACATTTTTGGATGGTGGTAAAATTTTGTT
This sequence comes from Bos indicus x Bos taurus, assembly GCF_003369695.1. Taxonomy (NCBI): domain Eukaryota; kingdom Metazoa; phylum Chordata; class Mammalia; order Artiodactyla; family Bovidae; genus Bos; species Bos indicus x Bos taurus. The sequence continues at coordinate 57,007,755 of NC_040083.1, read as the reverse complement.
TAAAAAAATCTATTCTTGTGTGTGAACAAAGTTTCTCTTAGATGAGGATTCACAAATATTTGAAGGGTTCATTATTAAAGTCTGATAAAAAGTTACGAGTAGTCATTTTAACCAAAAATCATGATAGGAAAGGTGAAATCAAAAAGGTGAAATAAGGAAGTCAAACTCAAGTTTCTTAATTAAACGTTTTGAAAAGATTGAAAGTTTCCTACATCAATTTTGAATACTGTTGCAGGTTTGTTCCTCAGAAACAGTTGCTGAAATGGAGTTTGGGGACAGTGTATTTATTAGGGATCCACACCTGTGGAGAGAAGTGGGTAGGGTAGGATTGGGTAGAGGAGATTGTATTATGATGAGTTCAAAGTCTGGGCCAAGTCCCCCTTCCCCATAGGCAGCTCTGGAGTGTTCAAAGCTGCACAGAATTGTTCCCTGTAGGGCCAGTATGCTTGGGTCCTTATACTCTTACCTTGATTGGTCATTAGATACAGGCTTCCCCACAAAACAGGTGTGTTCTTGGGGAAGGTGAGGCAATCCCTGTAGGAACTGGCTGCTGGGAATGTTGAAACCCTTTCCCTAGGAGGGATTGGAATGTGTATCCCCTGCCCCCACACATACTACACCGAAACTGTTTTTTTTTTTTTTTTCAAATGATTTGATGTAAGAAAATGTAATGGATTTTTTCACCATATTCATGCAGAGGCTTCTAAATCCCTTGCAGTTTATTCAGTGTGCTGTACAAACATGATCACTTCCTAGGTGTGCCAGCAATATATATACATCGCACTGTGCGCCTCAGCAGTTGAGAAGAAAGACCTTGAGTCATCTTAGTTTTTATCCTTTCAGTGTCTTGCTAGAGGTAGATATGACTTGGAGTGCATACATTTGATCTCAAAGAAATATGAATATCAAAGGACCCTTGTTGTTTGTTTTGGCAATATTCTGATACTTAAAAGCCACTAGTGACACATAGATTCATGACTTCCTCTTAACTTGGTGGTTCTTGGCAGTAGCAAAAAGTATTAAAAATAGTTGAGTTTCAAATGAAAGCAACTGGTTTCTAGCATCACTCTTACTTGGCTGCAACTTTTACTGGGTTTGTGTAACTCTGACCTGCTATTATTCAGAGCATTTTTCTCATCACCTATGTTTTAGAAACTGACCTGTGGATATTGAAAAGCCTCAGTTGTCTTACGATCATAAATTATTATTTTCTAAACTTGGATAAATATAAAAATTACTTTGGGCGTGAGTGTGTTTGTGTGTGTGTGTGACCTGTTAAAAAGTCAGAACCTGTTTGAAAAAGGTTGTCAGGGACAATCACAGAGCATTTACTTCCCCATCCCCTCCCCTTCTCCAGATTTATGAAATTAGAATCTCCAGGATGAGACCTACATTTTTTATCAAATGCCCAGATTTGGCAAACGCTGATCTAGTGTGGTATTTAAAGCATTCTGTAGTATCCTATGTGTCTGGCCTGATTTCCCACTGTTTATCTTTAATGCATTCCTTAGTAGCCAATCGATTGCTCATGCACAGAGCCCTTGAAGGCTGAGCTGGAGCCTGAACAGAGGACATCCCTGTCTATGACAGGCAGGAGAAAAGGGCACCTCTCTCTGGCCATCCTCACAGCCTCTCAGGTCCTGGAGAGCTCTGCACAGGGCAAGCTGGTGTTTCTACTCTTTTGAGTCCTGTGACTTGTGTGTTTCTGGGCAGTTGTTCTTTTTAGGGTGTTTATTTTTAATAAAGAATTCTATACAGTAAAGTACTTATGCTTCAATTAAAAATAAATAAGTTAAAAAAAAGAAAGAATCGTTTCATAGTCCTAGGTTCAAGGACTGCTAACAAACTGATTCATGCTCTTTTGTTTGTTCTTTATCTGCCATTCTTAGCTCATTTCAGGACTTTGCTAACTTACATCTAGTGTTTTCCTATATTTTCTGAAAATTGTATTTATGTTATCTTCTAATTCTTGTCCTTGATATTTTATCCTATTAACTCTCATTAGCTTGTCTTTTATTTTGCTAGCTTTACCCTTTATCATCTATATTAATTGTTCATTTTGTTATTTTGTAATTCAAAACCTCTTATTCTTAATTTCTTACTTTGAAATCCAGGTTTATGAGTGTATATTGTCCGTACTTTGAACTTCCTTTGAATTTTATTATCTATGTCATCTTAAACATATTTAATTAGTTTAGGTCACTTCTTATGTTCTTGCTTTATGTTTAAAATTATTTGGCATTTATATTTAGAATACTTACTGTTTTTAAAGGCTTTGTTACTTGCTTGTTACTGTTAATATAAATTTATATTCCTTTTCTACACAATTTTTATCAATGCATACTTAAAAAATACCTACTGTGTACTTTTAATAACAACTTTCATTAGATTTTTGTAGTTGTTTTAGTTAGTCCTTGACTTTTGTATAATGGCTGGCAAGAATGGATGCAGCAGAGGCAAGACCCTGCTCACTGCCCCCTGCACACACAAGTTTAATCTCAGATTGTGAGAAGATATACATGAGAAGCCTTCCAACATAAAAAATGGTTTTATCTAGAGAAATATCACACTTGTCTCATGAGGATATTTCTTTTGATGTATGCTATTCAGTCCTAATATGCCTATTATAAAATTTATTCTATAGCAGTTATGGTTGTACACTTTACATACCTCCACTTTCCTTAGAAATAAGATTGCTCACTTAGCTTATTAAACCATGAATCCTACCCTAGTGCATTTAACTTGGAACCCTGATGTCAGTAGATGCCCCCACACTTTAGGACTGGTGTAATATGTGCTATAGTCTTGTCTCTGGATGAGGGTAATTTGCCAGGTATGGGGAGGTATGCCAAAGAGACATCATGGCAAACACCTCCAATGGTTAAGATGTTTTTATTTCTTTTAAAAATGTTTACTTATTTACTTTTGGTTGTGCTGGGTTTTGGTTGCTGCTCTCAGGCTTTCTCTAGATGCAGGGGCTACTTTTTTTTGAGATGCACAGGCTTCTCTTTGCAGTGGCTTCTCTTGTTGGGGAGCACGGTCTCCAGCCACATGGCCTTCAGTAGTTGCAGCATGCGGGCTCCAAAGCTCCAGTTGCTGCATAGCATATGAGATCGTCACAGGCAGGGATCAAATCTGTGTCCCCTGCATTGGCAGAGAAGTCCTGGTTAAGATTTTATATTAGCCAATGTTGCATTGTTTTAGAGACGACACATGTCTTGAAGTAGATATAGGTCTCCTCTCTGGGGTATCACTAAAAGGGTGTAAACACCTGAGCATTTACTATGAGTTTAATATCCAATCTGCAGAAGAAATGCAATTTATTTTTTTAAGACTTGAAATATTTTTCAGCTCCTTAACCTTTGAAGTGGTGATAATGGATTGGCTGTCCAGAGTGGGTGGTGTGAAGAAGACCTTTTTTCCCACTTCTGTCTCAGCTAGCATCTGGTTTGGTGTGATTTAGTTCAATGTATTTATCTTTATTGAGGGACATGGTTTCTGCTGGGTATCTGTTTTCATTTTAAAAGTCTTCCTGAACTCTGGAGAAAAAGTAAAAACAACACCCAGTTGTGGATGTGACTGGTGGTAGATGTAAAGTCCAATGTTGTAAAGAGCAATATTGTATAGGAACCTAGAATGTTAGGTTCATGAATCAAGGCAAATTGGAAGCAAACAGGAGATGCCAAGAGTGAACATCGACACTTTAGAAATCAGCAAACTAAAATGGACTGGAATGGGTGAATTTAACTCAGATGACCATTATATCTACTACTGTGGGCAGGAATTGCTTAAAGAAATGGAGTAGCCATCATAGTCAACAAAAGAGTCCAAAATGCAGTACTTGGATGCAATCTCAAAAATGACAGAATGATCTCTATTCATTTCCAAGGCAAACCATTCAACATCATAGTAATCCAAGTCTATGCCCTGAGCAGTAATGCTGAAGAAGCTGAATTTGAACGGTTCTATGAAGACCTACTATGAAGGTCTATGAACTTCTATAAAGTTCTATGAAGAGAGTTCCAGAAAAACATCTATTTCTGATTTATTGGCTATGCCAAAGCCTTTGACTGTGTGGATCACAATACACTGTGGAAAATTCTGAAAGAGATGGGAATACTAGACCACCTGACCCGCCTCTTGAGAAATCTGTATGCAGGTCAGGAAGCAACAGTTAGAACTGGACATGGAACAACAGACTGGTTCCAAATAGGAAAAAGGAGTACATCAAGGCTGTATATTGTCACCCTCCGTATTTAACTTCTATGCAGAGTACATCATGAGAAATGCTGGACTGGAAGAAACACAAGCTGGAATCAAGATTGCCGGGAGAAATATCAGTAACCTCAGATATGCAGATGACACCACCCTTATGGCAGAAAGTGAAGAGGAACTCAAAAGCCTCTTGATGAAAGTGAAAGTGGGGAGTGAAAAAGTTGGCTTAACGCTCAACACTCAGAAAATGAAGATCATGGCATCTGGTCCCATCACTTCATGGGAAATAGATGGGGAAACAGTGGAAACAGTGTCAAACTTTATTTTTTGGGGCTCCAAAATCACTGCAGATGGTGACTGCAGACATGAAATTAAAAGACGCTTACTCCTTGGAAGGAAAGTTATGACCAACCTAGATAGCATATTCAAAAGCAGAGACATTACTTTGCCAACAAAAGTCTGTCTAGTCAAGGCTATGGTTTTTCCTGTGGTCATGTATGGATGTGAGAGTTGGACTGTGAAGAAGGCTGAGCGCCGAAGAATTGACGCTTTTGAACTGTGGTGTTGGAGAAGACTCTTGAGAGTCCCTTGGACTGCAAGGAGATCCAACCAGTCCATCCTAAAGGAGATCAGCCCTGGGATTTCTTTGGAGGGAATGATGCTAAAGCTGAAACTCCAGTACTTTGGCCACCTCATGCGAAGAGTTGACTCATTGGAAAAGACTCTGATGCTGGGAGGGATTGGGGGCAAGAGGAGAAGGGGACGACAGAGGATGAGATGGCTGGATGGCATCACTGACTTGATGGACATGAGTCTAAGTGAACTCCGGGAGTTGGTGATGGACAGGGAGGCCTGGCTTGCTGTGATTCATGGGGTCGCAAAGAGTCAGACAAGACTGAGCGACTGAACTGAACTGATGAAGACCTACAAGACTTTCTAGAACTAACCACCAAAAAAGATGTCCTTTTCATTATAGGGGACTGGAATGCAGAAGAAGGAAATCTAGGTATCAAGAGATACCTAGAATAACAGGCATATTTGGCTCTGGAGTACAAAATGAAGCAGATCAAAGGCTGACAGAATTTTGCCAAGAGAACACACTGGTCATAGCAAACACCCTCTTCCAACAATATAAGGGAGAACTCTAGACAGGGACATCGCCAGATGGTCAATACTGAAATCAGATTGATTATATTCTTTTTAGCCAAAGATGGAGAAGCTCTATACAGTCAGCAAAAACAAGACTGGGAGCTGACTGTGGCTCTGATCATGAACTCCTTATTTCCAAATTCAGACTTAAATTGAAGAAAGCAGGGAAAACCACTAGACCATTCAGGTATGACCTAAATCAAGTACCTTACGATTATGCAGTGGAACTGAAAATAGATTCAAAGGATTAGGTCTGATAGAGAGAGTGCCTGAAGAACTATGGACAGAGGTTCATGACATTGTACAGGAGGCAGTGATCAAGACAATCCCCATCCCCAAGAAAAGGAAATGCAAAAAGGCAAAATGGTTGTCTGAGGAGGCCTTACAAATAGCTGTGAAAAGAAGAGAAGTGAAAGGCAAAGGAGAAAAGGAAAGATATACCCATTTGAATGCAGAGTTCCAAAGAATATCATGGAGAGATGCTCAACATCACTCATTATCAGAGAAATGCAAATCAAAACCACTATGAGATACCATTTCACACCAGTCAGAATGGCTGCGATCCAAAAGTCTACAAATAATAAATGCTGGAGAGGGTGTGGAGAAAAGGGAACCCTCTTACACTGTTGGTGGGAATGCAAACTAGTACAGCCACTATGGAGAACAGTGTGGAGATTCCTTAAAAAACTGGAAATAGAACTGCCTTATGATCCAGCAATCCCACTGCTGGGCATACACACTGAGGAAACCAGAAGGGAAAGAGACACATGTACCCCAATGTTCATCGCAGCACTGTTTATAATAGCCAAGACATGGAAGCAACCTAGATGTCCATCAGCGGATGAATGGATAGGAAAGCTGTGGTACATATACACAATGGAGTATTACTCAGCCATTAAAAAGAATACATTTGAATCAGTTCTAATGAGGTGGATGAAACTGGAGCCTATTGTACAGAGTGAAGTAAGCCAGAAGGAAAAACATAAATACAGTATACTAACGCATATATATGGAATTTAGAAAGATGGTAACAATAACCTGGTGTACGAGACAGCTAAAGAGACACTGATGTATAGAACAGTCTTATGGACTCTGTGGGAGAGGGAGAGGGTGGGAAGATTTGGGAGAATGGCAATGAAACATATAAAATATCATGTAGGAAACGAGTTGCCAGTCCAGGTTCGATGCATGATGCTGGATGCTTGGGGCTGGTGCACTGGGACGGCCCAGAGGGATGGTATGGGGAGGGAGGAGGGAGGAGGGTTCGGGATGGGGAGCGCATGTATACCTGTGGAGGATTCATTTTGATATTTGGCAAAACTAATACAATTATGTAAAGTTTAAAAATAAAATAAAATTGGAAGAAAAAAAAACAAAAAAAACAAAACAAAAACAAAAAAAAAAAAAGAAAGCCTTCCTCAGTGATCAGTGCAAAGAAATAGAGGAAAACAATAGAATGGGAAAGACTAGAGATCTCTTCAAGAAAATTAGAGATATCAAGGGAACATTTAATGAGAAAACGGGCACAATAAAGGACAGAAATGGTATAGACCTAACAGAAGCAGAAGATATTAAGAAGAGTTGGCAGCAATACACAGAACTATACAAAAACGATCTTCATGACCCAGATAACCATGATGGTGTGATCACTCACCTAGAGCCAGACATTCTGGAATGGGAAATCAAGTGGGCCTTAGGAAACATCACTACAAACAAAGCTAGCGGAGGTGATGGAATTCCGGCTGTGCTATTTCAAATCCTAAAAGATGATGCTGTTAAAGTGCTCCACTTCATATGCCAGCAAATTTAGAAAACTCGGCAGTGGCTGCAGTTGGTGAAAAAGTCCGTTTTCATTGCAATCCCAAAGAAAGGCAATGCCAAAGAATGCTCAAACTACCACACAATTGCACTCATTTCACATGCTAGCAAAGTAACGCTCAAAAGTCTCCAAGCCAGTTTTCGACAGTATGTGAACTGTGAACTTCCAGATGTTCAAGCTGGATTTAGAAAACCAGAGGAACCAGAAATCAAATTGCCAACATCTGCTGGATCATTGAAAAAATAAGAAAGTTCCAGAAAAACATCTATTTCTGCTGTATTGACTATGCCAAAGCCTTTGATTGTGTGGACCACAACAAAGTCTGGAAAATGCTTAAAGAGATGGGAATACCAGACCACCTGACCTGCCTCTTGAGAAATCTGTATGAAGTCAGGAAGTAACGGTTAGAACTGGACGTGGAACAACAGACTGGTTCCAGATTGGGAAAGGAGTACGTCAAGGCTGTATATTATCACCCTTCTTATTTAACTTACATGCAAAGTACATCATGAGAAATGCTGGGTTGGATGAAGCGCAAGCTGGAATCAAGATTGCTGGGAGACATATCAATAACTTCATATGTGCAGATGACACCACCTTTATGGATGAAAGCGAAGAAGAACTAAAGAGCCTCTTGATGAAAATGAAAGAGGAGAGTGAAAAGTTGGCTTAAAACTCAGCATTCAGAAAACTAAGATCCTGGCTTCTGGTCCCGTCACTTAATAGACGGGGAAACAATGGAGACAGTTACAGATTTTATTTTTTTGGGCTCCAAAATCAGTACAGAGGATGACTGCAGCCATGAAATGAAAAGATGCTTTCTCCATGGAAGAAAAGCTATGACCAACCTAGACAGCATATTAAAAAGCAGAGACATTGCCGAGAATGGTCTGTCTAGTCAAGGCTATGGTTTTTCCAGTAGTCACATATGGATGTGAGAGTTGGACTATAAAGAAAGCTGAATGCCGAAGAATTGATGCTTTCTAACTGTGATGTTGGAGGAGACTCTTGAGAGTCCCTTGGACTACAAGGAGATCCATCCAGTCAATCCTAAAAGAAATCAGTCCTGAATATTCATTGGAAGGACTGATGCTGAAACTGAAGCTCCAGGACTTTGGTCACCTGATGTGAATAACTGACTCATTGGAAAAGACCCTGATCCTGGGAAAGATAGAAGGCAGGAGGAGAAGGGTTCGACAGAGGATGAGATGGTTGGGTGGCATCACTGATGGAATGGACATGAGTTTGAGTAAACTCTGGAGTTGGTGATGGACAGGGAGGCCTGGCGTGCTGCAGTGCATGGGGTCACAAAGAGTCGGACACGACTGAGTGACTGAACTGAACTGAACCGAACTTGAATTTACTCAAAGTCTAGTTAATTATTTCTAGGGATCTGTAGCCAAGATTGAAAATAAAATTGCTAGAGATCTAAGTGACATGATTACTTTCCTGAGAACTGGGCTCAGCAAACTGTTGCTCTAAAGGTCAGATAGTAAACATTTTAATCTTTGAAGGCCTTGAAGCCTATTGCAGTTATTTGACTCTGCCTTTGAAGGATAAAAGCAGCCATAGACGACAATTTGTAAATGAATGGGTACTCCTGTGTTCCAGTAGAACTTTATTTACAAAGCAAAGGTGGATTAGGCCTGCTGGCTGTTTTCTGCTTAGGCATAATTTGCTGACCCTTGATGTAGACCTTTGCTTTATTGAAAGATATGTCACCTGATTAGAAACTTTTGCACAACTCTGAAGGATTAAGGATGGCTACACATTCTTGCTACTTCTGCCATGGAGGAGTGGGGACTAATTCTCCCCACCTTGAATCTAGGCTGGCCTTAATGGCTTGTCGACTAGAATGAGGTGGAAGTGAAATTATGTGTCTTTTGAAGCTAATTCTTCAGAGGCTTTGCAGTTTCCACTAGGGCCTCTGGGAACTTTCCTTAAGCCCTAAGCTACCATGTAAGACCCCCATCCATTCAGACTCCATGATATATTCAAAGCCATTTCCATGTTTAGTTCAAGTCTCTTAAAAACTACTTCTTGAAAATGGCATTCTTTGACTGATGTATCTAAAATAGCATGTCTTCACCTATCCAGTGTAGGGAAGGGTAAAAGAGTTTTCCTCTATTCTCTTCAGTCTCCAGCTGGGGCCATACAAATTAGACTGACAAAAAGACAGGAGAAAAGGTATGAAAAAAAAATAATATTAATATTAACTTTTTACTTGACATGTTGGCATACCTAGAAAAGAAATGGAGAACAAAGAGATAGCTAGGCCTGAGGGCTTATATACATTTGTAATAAACAGAAATAAATTTTGAAAATGTGACAAGACAAAGGAAAAAAGTTTCAGGCTTCCAAGGGCGACAGATTATGGGAAGGGTAGGTATATGGAGGAAAGTGATGAGAGATAAGGATCATTTTAGTAAGACTTGTTTGTGTATGACTCTTCTGGTGCCGACTTTCAGTCGTCTTCATGGCTGTAAAACTGTCCTGGGAGAGGGGCTTTATGGCAGGCAGTGCTTGTTTCTCAAAAGTTGCTGTTTTTTGTCATATAAGGGAAGCTCTAGGAAGGCTTCTTTCTGTATCTCTTGATTCTCAATTGCCTTCAGCTCAAAATAATCTATATGTTAAAGTGCTGTATTTTAGGATAGCATATTCTGTTCCCCTTCACTAGTAATCTTCTTTCTTTTTCCTGTTGTATATTTCTCATAGCATTACAAATTTGTTTATGTATTTTTCTATATTGTGAGTCTCTCACACTAGATAGTAAACTCCATGAAGGCAGAGAATTGTTTTTCCTTACTAGCTTGGCACATGTGAGATACTCAAAACTTTAATTTTTTAAATGAATAAATCTTCTAATTCTTGTTTATTAATTTTATGTGCATTTAATTGAATTACCTGTAATATTTTAGAGAATGAGTTGATGCATGAATAACAAATAAGGTAACAACTTTCTTTTATTAAATATCTTATTTCTCTGTTGCAGACATTTTTGCAAGCTAGGAGTATTTTCTTTCTGCCACCTCTGTTTTTGGACCTCTACATGATTATAACTAGAGTGAATTTCACCTTTTCCTTAATTTTGTTGGGGGAGTTTGTAATTTGTTTGGTTCTGTCTTGCCGCAGCAAAAGTTTGAAGTGATGAACGGACCAGTGTTATAGCCTGGTTACAGTTCAGTTTTATTTGGTAAGCAAAGGAAAATACATCCTGTACACTTAAGGGTGGGTAGACCCAAAAGAAGCAAAGAGAAGAGAAGAGAGGCCTAATTTTGGCTCCTCTTTTTATATGTTTTTTCTCCTCCCCTGAGCCTGCCCTATGTAAATTGGGCTAGCCAGGAGGGCTGTTTGTTTTACCTGAGGTTCTCACTCCAGTCCTCAGACCTTCCTTTGTTCTATTTTTGTGGGCTTTTCCCCTGCTTTGTCTTTTAGCCACCACCATTCTGGACTCCTTTTTCCTATTCTAACTACCTAACAATTTTGACCCTGATTTTTCATTTCAAGAATACTTTACATCTTTCTCCGTGCTCTCAGAAAATCCTCCCCCCTCCCGCCATGAGCCATGGAAAAATCTTATTTATAGCTCATCTTCTAAAAAATTTGCATTAAAATAATTTATCAACACCTTTTATTTCCTTTACTACAATAATATATGACTTGAATGTAAAAGCCTGTGTCTGAATATCTTTGATCTTTATAAAACCACCATTCTGACTTAACTGACATATATATAATGCACTTTTTCTCTCTCTACATAAATATAAATATGGAGAGTGTATGTGTATGAAAACTAGAAAAAATGCAGGCATGTATTAATAAAAGCAAAAGAGACTCTTGAAAAAGGTGAAAACTTTGTTGGCTTTTCAATATTACTTTATTTCTTGTTGCCTCTATATTTCTTCCTTCCTCATACTGTAATTTCAAGATATGAAAATCATCTTGCTAGAAATTGGTGGAAATTTTATGCAAATTATCCTCCCCCACCCCCAAAATTCTAACATCTGCATTTACTTTCTTCTCTACTCTGATAGTTTATAGACCTGCTGGTTGATTTCTGATAGATTCATCCTGATTTTTTTTTTTTTTGGTCAAACTCAAATAGTTTTCATTCTATGAGCATTTGAAGTGGCAATCTCATGCTGTAGATGTTCATCCTACATCCTTACAATGGCACAGATATTTTCTGCTGTAAGATTATGTTCTATGGAGAATCTAATTGTTAAAAATTATTCATATGTCTGTGTTAAATCTGTGGAAAGTGTAAATCATTATCAATATTAACTTTCTCCTTTGTGTAGAAAAAATATAAACTCATTATAATTCTAATGGTGTTGTGTTATCACTGTCAATAGAAAAGTCACTATTAAGATTATTTTAAATTAATTAACAAAAAGAATTTTATTATGAAGTTAGTCTGGTCTTAGCCATATTGAAAATAATTTACCCATGCTTTTATTCTATAATTAGAGTTTTAACCAATACAGTCTGGTTAGAAAAAGCAATATCAAGAAAAGAAAGAGGGGATAAAAACTTAATATTAATCTCTGAGCCAAAATATTAAAAATAATCTGAAATAAATGAAGTTTTTGAACCTTCTGAAATTAAACCAAAACAGAATGTTAAAATCATTTATATTGTGCAACTTTTTGAGGCTGACTTCCATTTGTATTTTCCTGACAGCCAGTGGATATAACAAGGAGTGAGAGAACTAACATGTCACCCACAGGAGATTTCTGGGGCCATGGATAAGGGCGTATATGGTCTTTTACTGACAATGTTTGGGGCTGAATTCAGAATTTACCATGGTTGGAAAACAACAGATAGTGTCCATGGGCTTCTTCATTGGATTGGGAACCTTATAGCAGTGACCATTTATCATCAGTCACATCCATAGATATTATTTAGCCTTCCTTTGCCCAAAGACCTCCATGCTTGATAGGGTACTTCAGGCTGCCTGAATATGAAAGGAATTGAAGTAGTTACTTCCTGGAGGAGTTTAAAATCTTATTTCATCCTTATTCTTCACACAAATCTAAAGTATTCATATATAATTAAAAATTGCCTAGCAATTAGAATCATCAAAAAAGAAAGTGGTCTTGGGATAAGTCTAATGTGGGGAGTCTGGAAGAGACTTCCATGATAGTAGTGATAATTTGTTGTTCTTGAGAAATTTATAATCAGTCAGTGAGAGAAAACCTAAAGATTTGAGGGCACTGTGTTATTTATGTACTGCTACATGACTGAAGTTGTGTTAACAACCCCAAATCCAAAATCATTTATTCTTAAATTACCCTTCTGCATGTTGGTTTGGGTTCAACTGACCTAAGCTGAGTTTGGCTCCAAAGTGCTAGATGGGTAAGTGTTTGCTCCTTGTTATCTTGTCCTCATTGGACTAGTGGCTACCTGGGTCTTTTTCTTTTCAGAATACAAGGAAACATGTTGAGCTGTACTAGTACATTTAAAACCTCTGCTTGTAGAATTCTGCTAGTATCTCATTAGCCAGAGCAGACCATGTGGTCACACTGAAAGTCATTGGGTGTCAAGTACTTTCTTCATTGTGAGGCCATCACAGGGACATGTATGCATATCCTCTAGTGAAGACAGGCAAAGAGTATAATTTACTTTAAGCACCAACAGAGTAACACACAAATAGGCAGCTGATACTGGGACAGTGAAAGAAATAACAGAAAATTGTTTGAAAAAAATAGACACCAAAGTAAACCAAGAAGAAAATACAGTTGTAATTTCTGTCTTTGTTGATTTTTAAAATGTTTTAATAGGCCCAGCACAGAAATGGATCATGTGACCTAGACCTATCAATCACTATATCATGTCCTCTAGTCATCATTTTTAAATGATATAAGCAATATCTTTATACTCTTGATGAGCATCCCTGGGAAGAAAACATGTAGCTGTGTTTCACATTAAAACATTAGCCTCAGAGGAGTTAAGAAACATAATCAGGGTTGCAAAGCCACAAGAAGTTCCAGGATGCCCCTCAGGTTTGTATGACTCTGAATCCTATATTCTTTTCCAACATGGTTTCTTTGAAAATGAAGAAGTCAGAGCTAATCTATATTGTCACATTAACTGGTGTTCCTAGTGATGACCTTGTTTTTAGAAAAAGATTAAGTTATATTGGGTTGGGCAAAGAGTTCGTTACAGTTTTACTATAAGATGGTATGGAAAGGTACTTCCCTGGTGATCCAGTGGTTAGGAATCTGCCTTGCAAAGTGGGGGATGTGGCTTTGATCCCTGGTTGGGGAACTAGGATCTCACATGCCATGGAGTGACTAAGCCCATGCACCACACAACTAGAAAGTCTGTGTGCCACAACAAAGGATCCTGCATGATGCAAAAAAGATCCCATGTGCCACAACTAAGACCCGATCCAGCCAAATCAATATAAATATTTTTTTAAAAGATGGTATGAAAAAACCCAAATAAACTTTTTGGCCAACCCAATATTTTCTATGGGTCAAGCATACTTTGGAAAGATTTTTAAGGAGAGTCAGGCTGTGCTATCCCAAACAGGCCATTTTGGCATACACGTTATTTGTACTGAAAGCAATTGAGAATCAATATATGCAGGAAGAGTTCTCTGCCTAAAAGCAGGGCATGTATTTCCCTTGGTGAAGGTGTTCTTCACCTATACCAAGAAGAGGAGCAGGACTCTTATCACCAGAGACAGTCAACCCTGAGATGAGTTCCCGTAAACAAACTTCACTAAGATAACCCCATTGTCCATTACTTTCCCCTATATATTTTCTAGCCACTTCCCCATGATGTATCATCCTTTGAAGCCCAAACTCCCTTTCCTTTGTTAGAATGGTATATGAGCATCTAAGTCTAGCCACTTCTTTGAGTTTTGCTTCTTTTCTGGGGACTCCTGTGTATGTAATACATTAATAAAAATTATATGCCCTTTCTCTTGTTAATGTCTCTTTTCTTAGTCTAATTCACAGGTTTCCAGTCAGTGAGCATGAGAGTAGTGCCACAGTTTTTCCTTCCTGACATTTTTTTCCCTCAAATTAAAATAATATTCAGTTTTATTTCTGTTTAAAAGAATAAGATTTGCTATAATTTGTGCATTCCCTTAGGGTCATTTGTTCCCTTGGTACAGCACAGACATGATTTTTCTAATTGTTTTATAAAATAATTAATTTAGAATTTTCAGTTCTGTGACCTCCCATCTCCCAGGTCACCATAAAAATGAGTTGTCTGTAAAATTGTGTAGGTGTTGAGTAAGTAGCTATGGGAGTTATGAATTAGCAAGGAAATCCTGGGAGGAGATGAGTTTTTTGTTGTGAGTTTGTTTTCTTAGAGGGAAAGAACAGGGACTGATAGGGTAGAAGGGAGGAAGAAGGACTATCTTGTTTATACAATTGGGAAGTGAGTTCTATTTGGAGATTTCAAGATCACCTATTTAGGGAAAGGAACTCTGTTTTGAATTTTTGAGACAAGAAGTAGTGAAATGATAGAGGTAAAACCTTTAACTCACATTTACCTTGATACGGCTTACATTTGGATCACTCTTGGAGCACTTTGGGATTCTCTAAGGATTTGCAGATGGTGACTGCAGCCATGAAATTAAAAGACACTTACTCCTTGAAAGAAAAGTTATGACCAACCTAGATAGCATATTCAAAAGCAGAGACATTACTTTGCCAACAAAGGTCCATCTCATCAAGGCTATGGTTTTTCCTGTGGTCATGTATGGATGTGAGATTTGGACTGTGAAGAAAGCTGAGCGCCGAAGAATTGATGCTTTTGAACTGTGGTGTTGGAGAAGACTCTTGAGAGTCCCTTGGACTGCAAGGAGATCCAACCAGTCCATTTTGAAGGAGATCAGCCCTAGGATTTCTTTGGAAGGAATGATGCTAAAGCTAAAACTCCAATACTTTGGCCACCTCATGCAAAGAGTTGACTCATTGGAAACGACTCTGATGCTGGGAGGGATTGGGGGCAGGAGGAGAAGAGGACGACAGAGGATGATATGGCTGGATGGCATCGCTGACTCGATGGACGTGAGTCTGAGTGAACTCCAGGAGTTGGTGATGGACAGGGAGGCCTGGTGTGTTGCAATTCATGGGGTTGCAAAGAGTTGAACAGGACTGAGTGACTGAACTGAACTGAAGGATCTGCTGGACTTCACGTTCTTTATCATGTGGTAGTAGAATAAAGACAGACAGTGTCTTTACTTCCTTGATTTGAGACAGGAATAATATGGAAACATTTCCAGATACTAGAAAGTGGGAACTCATTTAAAAAAAAAAAATTAGGCTTGGTACACCTCCTTCATTTACCACTAAGGTGTTATAGAAATGCTGAGCTCCATTTCTGAGATCCAGGGGAAAAAGGCTCTGTTGTTCCTTGTTTTTCTTTTCTTTCTCTGTTTTTATCTGCCTGTGACCTTGTACTACATAGGAAATGAGGCACTGTACTCTTATAGAATAAGATGAGATTAAGTTGGGCCATGAAGGGAGAAGTCTGGCCTCCCCTGCCAGGGGTCACCCACAGCTCTCCATGCATCTGCTGACTTTTCCTAGAAATATGCCACTGCTGTCCCCCACTTCTTACTCTATTCATTTTTATCAGAATGTTCTTCTTTTCTCCCTAGTTCTCTTTTTAAAGATAGAGCCAGTGCTTTTCTTTGGTGATGCACAAAGGGTCAAAGATGAGAAACTTAAAAGCATAAGGGTGTGTGTGTGTGTGTATATATATATATACACACACACGAATATATATATTTGGTTTTAAACTCAATGTAACTGTGGAAATGCCTGCTTTTTAAAAATTAATAAGAGAATAACAGGAACAGAAAAGTAGGGAACAAGGTAGGGTCAGAGTTTGGTTAAGCATTGTGTTTTTAAAGGAATAGTGAGCTATTGTTGACTGGGTTTCTAGAGATAGTGGGTCCTTCAGGGACTTGCCTCTTGATATTCTGAATTTTTAGCTTAGCTAAAAATTTTTATACTGTTGTTTAGTTATTGTGGAAATGATGGCTGAAGGGAAAGAAAGGTGGTTGGATGTGAAAGCCTGACTGTGATTGAGACAGGCATAGAAAAAGCAGCTCCTCTAAGTAGGCATTTTCATGTCAGCATCTCAAACTTGTTCTCATACAGCTGCTGTTTTTTTTTTTTTTTGAACTGTTGACCAATTTATTTGATATCTAGACCTATGAGTTTTGACAAATGCAGAGTTGTGAAAGTACCACCATGAAGTAGATAAACAACTGTTTCTTCACCCCTAAAATTCCTCTGTGCCATTGCTTGGTAATCAACCCTTTCTCCACCCCCTATTGCAATCGCTGTTCTATCTTCTATCGTGGTAGTATTGCCTTTTCCAAAATGTCATACAAAATGATTGTAAGGTGCGTAACATTTTGAATTTAGCTCCCTTCACTTAATACATTCATGATTCATCCTTTTGTTGCATACATCAGTAGTTCATTCTTTTTTTCAGTTTTTATTGGAGTATAGCTGATTTTAAATGTTGTGTTAGTTTTTGCTGTACAGTAGAGTGAATTGGTTATACATATACAAATATCCACTCTTTAAAATTTTTTTACTTTATTTTTTAAGTAGTTGGTTGTACTGGGTCTTGGTTGCAGCATGCAGGATCTTTAGTTGCAGCAGTTGGGGCATGTGGGATCTAATTCCTTGACCAGGGATTGGACATGGGCCACTTGAATTGGGAGTGTGGAGTCTTAGCCACTGGACCACCAGGGAAGACCCTCTACTCTTTTTCACATTCTTTCCCCATAGGTCATTACAGAGGATTGAGAAGAGTTCCCTATGGTATACAGTAGATCCTTATTATCAACTTTATATATAGTAGTGTGTATATGTCAATCCCACTCTCCCAGTGTATCCCTCATTATTTTTTAATGGGTAGTATTTCACTGGATTCAATACCATCCAGTTAATTTATTCATATGACAGTTGAAGAACATTTATTAGAATGTTTTCAGTGTTTGCAATTATGATTAAATCTGCCATAGACATTTGCATCCATGTTTTTGTGTATCAGTTTTCGTTTCTCTTTGGTGAAATATCTGAAGATGGGATTGCTAGGTTATTAGATTCCTCTTGCTGATATAACTAATTACTATGAATTTAATCACTTAAAACAACATAATGACATAGATCTGTTCTTTTACAGTTGTGGAGGTCAAAAGTCTAAACTGGTTTGGCAGGGCTGTGTTTGTTCCAGGGCTGTAGGGAAGAATCCACATTCTTGCCTGTTCCAGCTTCTAGACTCCAACCCTCTTCCTTAGCCAGTGCTCCTGCCTCATTCTGACCTCTGCTTCTGTGGTCACATCTCCTATAACTCTATTCTTGTCTTCCTTATAATTACATTGGGCCCACATGGATAACCCAGGATAATCTCCCCATCTCAAGATCCTTAACTTAATCACAGCTTCAAGCTTCCTTCAAAATCCCCTTTTACCAGATAAGGTAGGGCAGTCCTTGGTTCAGGGGTGTGGATGCAGATATCTTTGGAGTGGAGTGAATGTGGGGATCTCATTGTGCCTACCAAAACTGGGGCATGCAACAAGTGTACATTAACTTTATAAGAAAATGCCAAAATAATGCTTTCAAAAGTATTATCATGCTATAAATTTTTGGTAATATTTCTAGTTGTGTTAATAATATATTGAGCTTGTTAATCAGGGTATGTTTCTGCATCAGTTTGCAAATTTTTTGCTGTATGTCAGAGAAAACCTAATACAAACTGACATTTGAAAAAAGGAAAGTTATTGGCTTACATAAACAAAAGGTCTAAGGCTGAAGTTTTGCTCTTAGCATTTCTGAGTTCAGGACTCAAACATTGTCATCATTAGTTTTTCTCTATCTATTGGATTTGTATCATTTGCAGGCTCTATGCAGTGGCAAGGAGATGACAGTAGCTCAAGATCTTATATTCTCTTTGGCTGAAGTCCCAGGGAACAAATACCCAATTATATCTCAGTGTTTTTAGCCACTGCTTCTTATTGTTGCCAGTGGATCACATGACAATCCTGTGAACCAATCACTGTGACCACAGGATAGGATATGGAAATTGGTCTTGGTCACCTGATCTATCCCTTAGCTGGGCAAGGATCTTAACCCAAAGACTGTGGACTAAAAGATAGATGGAACCCAAACAGAAAACAGAGGCTATATCTAGCAGAAGATACAGATGTTGGAGACATTCTGCAAATGTCCATTCTAATTTCTTAAACTTTAAATAGAGCTCTAGACTTAAGTCTCCTCTAAGGAATTTACTCTTTTGGGTGTGTTTACCTACTTTTGCCAAATAAGAAACCATGTTAACTTCATTTATACCACTAGGGATTGCTTATAGATGCAATGGGGGAAGACAGGGAACTAGAGATGCCCTGAAACCAGTTTGTGTTGGCTCACATGCACTCCTGTTGTATGGATCTCTTCCCAATGCTGAATCTAGTCAGTTTATGTTGATTCCTTGAAATCAGCCATGGGGAAGTATTTACATCACAGAAATTGGCAAACGCACGTATCAGGGCTTTATCCCCTAGAGGGCTATTTGCTAAACATTTACCAATACACTGCTGGCAGCTAGTAAATAACAATACAATGAATATTATAGCTTTGTGAGAGAATTTTAAATTAATTCAGTCATTAATTGCAACAGGAATTGAGAGAAGGGAAATATCATTGTGTGTGTGTGTGTGTGTGTGTGTGTGTGTGTGTGTGTGTGTGTCTACCCCTCATACTTACCTCCCAAGAAAGCCTTCATGGAGAACCAGAGAGGTTGAATTGGACATTGCACTGGAAAGAACACACTTAAGTTTAAGTCTGCGGCTTGTGCTTTCATGGTTTGTACTTTTTTCTGCCATCCAAGAAAAAATTTTCGTTTCACAAAATACTCTATTTTCTTCTAAAAACAGCATAGTTTCTCAAATTAACTTTTGGGTGTGTTGTGAGCTAGAGGCCAAGATTCTTTTTTTTTCCCAATGCCTTGAGAATTAGAAAAAACCCTCTTCTGGCTATCATCAAGATATTATCACCAAATGCTGCATATTCCCTTTCCTTTTTTCATGGATTCTTGATTCCCAGCATGAGTTCTGTTAAATTCATGAGTCTTCAGCCTATATAAGAACAGAGGTCTAATGTTCAAAACCTCCTGTGAGTGTGCTCTGTGAGTCTTGCTGTGTAGTCCATTCTACCACTAGCTTCTTCTTGACCTGGGCACCTTCTCCCCCATGAGGAACATGGAGGAGTTCCTGAAATACTAGCTGAACAAGAGGCATTCATTTTAACGTCAGCAGGTTCTATGCAGATGTTCAGTTTTTTAAAATATATCTTGTTCTCATTCGCACTGCACCAAAACCCTACCTCATTTCCTCAGATTGTCATCTCCAGGTTTATTCCACCCCTTCTCTTCATCAGGTCAACTGAAAATGAAAGATGATTTTCCTCCCAAAGAAAAACTTCCGTGTTTTGGGCCTCATAACTTCTTGTGTAATTTCCTGTCAGTTCTCTCTTAGGGCACAGACTCCAAGAGCTGATTGATGTGTATGAGTTTCTTGCAGTAGAGATGCTCACTAACAATTTGCTGCCTGGCTCTATCATATCTTTTCACTTGACTTTTTGGAGAAAAAGGTTTTTTCTTGCGCTTATTTGCATTCTAATGATTTCTTTCTGGTAAAGCCCAATGAAAAGATAATTTCATGGTTAGAATAAAGATGCATATTTTAATTTAAAACATAAGTCTTTGTTTCCTGGTTATGAGCACACTTTTACATGCTAGAGTTTAGATAGGTCTGGAGGGACATTGTGAAGACACGCCATAGTCATTTGGCACATTAAGGAATAAAATAAGAGTAAAGTCTTTGAGAAGATTTAGCCTTCATTTTATGTACTTTCAGAGATGACACATGCTGTGGGGCTCAGGGATGCTTAGGTCATAGAAGAGTCCTTTAGAGGATGAAAGTAGGACAGTCTAAGTGTAGATATATTGGCATATTGGTGTAAAATTTTAGAAGATAAATACTGTGTGAGGTTCCCATCTCTTGGTGTTTAATTTCCATGTCATTACAGTCAAAGAAAGAAAGACTTGATTCAAGAAAGGACTAAACTCAAAACCACATATTGCAATTTATTTGGAATTTCAGTGAAAACATTAGGTGCTGGCACTAAGTTATTAGGATATTTTTCAAGGAAGGTTAAAAACACCATTGCTTAGAGTGATTTAATATAGAATAACCAACTGTTTGTGTGAAGTGGTTTAAAAGCTTTTGGTCTGGAGTTGAGCAAAAATCTTCAGAGGGGATTATTCATGGAATAGGGAACTGGGCCTAAATATTCAGGCCATGTAAACCTAGATCTGAATTCCAACTTTTGTAGTTGCTTGTGATGTTACTTTGTGCATTTAACTTACACTTTCTGGATCTCAGACTTAATTTATTTGTCTAATGGACATCCTGAAGCTACCTCAAGGTGTTGTTATTATGAATGAAATGAATGAATGAAATATAAATATGTGAACCTGTTAGCCTATTGCTTGGTACTCAACAAATACTGTTCATGGGATTCTTAAGACAAGAGTACTGAAGTGGTTTGCCATTCCCTTCTCCAGTGGACCACATTTTGTCAGAACTCTCCACCAAGACCTATCCGTCTTGGGTGGCCCTATATGGCATGGCTTAGTTTCATTGAGTAAGACAAGGCTGTGGTCCATGTGATTAGATTGGCTAGTTTTCTGTGATTGTGGTTTCAGTCTGTCTGCCCTCTGATGTCCTCTCTCAGCACCTAGAAAACTAAGATCATGGCATCTGGTTCCATCACTTCATGACAAGTAGATGGAGAAACAGTGGAAACAGTGGCTGACTTTATTTTCTTGGGCTCCAAAATCACTGCAGATGGTGAGTGCAGCAATGAAATTAAAAGATGTGTACTCCTTGGAAGGAAAATTATGACCAACCTAGACAGTATATTAAAAAGCAGAGAGATTACTTTGCCAATAAAGGTCCATCTCATCAAGGCTATGGTTTTTCCAGTGGTCATGTATGGATGTGAGAGTTGGACTATAAAGAAAGCTGAATGCTGAAGAATTGATGCTTTTCAACTGTGGTGTTGCAGAAGACTCTTGAGAGTCCCTTGGACTGTGAGGAGATCCAACCAGTCCATCCTAAAGCAGATCAGTTCTGGATGTTCATTGGAAGGACTGATGTTGAAGCTAAAACTCCAATACTTTGGCCACCTGATGTGAAGAGCTGACTCATTTGAAAAGACCCTGATGCTAGAAAAGATTGAAGTCAGGAAGAGAAAGCAACTACAGAGGATGAGACGGTTGGATGGCATCACCGACTCAGTGGAGATGAGTCTGAGTGAACTCCGGGAGTTGGTGATGGACAGGGAGGCCTGGTGTGCTGTGGTCCATGGGGTTGCAAAGAGCTGGACACGACTGAGTGACTGAATTGACAACAAATACTGCTCACTATCCTTCTTCCTTAAGAGGAGGACACAATTGTTATGGGAGAAGTTTGGGAAAATTCTCAACTGAGACTTATTATGCTCTAGTAGGACCATGTAATACTTTTTTTTCTTTTGGGGGAGCTGATTGGGACTAATGTCATGATACCTGTTCCATCTGCCCAGTAAGGAAGGGATGACACATTCTGTGGAGCTCAAGGATGCTTAAATCATGGAGGAGTCCCATAGAGGATGAAAGTAGGCCAGTCTAAATGTAGATATATTGGCATAAAATTTTAGAGGATAAATGCTATGTGAGGTTCCTAACTCTTTGTGTTTAATTTCCATGTCATTACTACCAAACAAAGACTTGATTCAGAGAAAGGAAGAAACTCAAAGCTTTGGAAGACCTGAAAAGAGGCCTCTACTTTACAAAGGAATCCCATCTATAGCAGACCCAATGGATCTGGTTGATCAAATTTGGTTACAAGGAGTAGACCACCCTTAAGGGATCCTATTTCATTTCTGAACAACTGTAACTGTTAGAAATGCCTTTATATTTAGTCAAATGCAACACCTTTGTGCTGTGATGTTTATCATTTCAGTACTAAAGTCAATTTCAGCTACTTTATGTTCTTTTCTCCCAAAGTTTTCCTGAGATATAATTGACATATAACATTGCATTAGTTTAAGGTGTACAACATAGTGAATAGTATATATATATATATATATATATATATATACACACACACACACACACACACACACATATATATAAATGATTAATAGTAAGTTTAGCTGACACTCATTTCCTCACATATTTGTAATTTTTTTCTTGTAATGAGAACTTTTAAAACCTACTCTATTAGCAACTTGAAACTATAGAACACAGTATTATTAACTGAATTCACCAAGCTGTACATTAATCCCCAGAACTTATTTATCTTATACCCCCAAATCTGTGCCTTTTGACTACCTTCACTTATTTTGCCCACCCTCTACCCCCTACCTCTGGCAACCACCAATCTGTTCTCTGCGTTCATTTTTTTTTTTTTTTTTAGATTCCACATATAATAAGTCTGTCGGACTTATTTCACTTATCATAATGCCCTCAAAGTCCATCTGTATCACAAATGGCAGGGTTTCCTTCTTTTCTATGGCTGAATAATATTCCACTATATATTGGGTTGGCCAGAAAGTTCATTTGGGTTTTGTAAGATAGTACAGAAAAACTCTAATGAACTTTTTGGGCAACCCAATATATTTATGTGTGTGTATATATCTCTCACATTTTCTTTATCTCTTGATGGACTATTACGTTTTTTTTTTTTTTCATATATAGCTATTATAAATGCTGTTAGGAACTTGGGGGTGCAGATAACTTTCTAAGATAGTGATTTTGTTTCCGTCTGATAAATACCTAAAAGTGGAATTTCTAGATTATGTGGTAGTGCTATTTTTTAATTTTTTGAAGAACCTCCATACGATTTTATATAGTTGTTGCACCAATTTGTATTTCCACTAACAGTGCACAAGTGTTCCCTCGCTCCACATCCTCATTAACATTTGTTATTTCTTATCTTTTTGATAGTAGCCATTCTAATAGCTGTAGGGTGATAGGGCTTTGCAGTTTGATTCTCATTTTCCTGAATGATATTGAGTACTTTTTCATGGACCTTTCACGATCATATGTATATTTTCCTCAGAAAAATACCTAATCAGTTTCTCTGCCCATTTTTCAGTCAGGTTATTTGTTATTGCTTGTTTTAGTTTTTTTGCTGTTGGGTTGTATGGCTTCTTTACCTATTTTACATATTAACCAGATTTATGACTTACAAATATTTTCTTCCATTCTATTGATTGCCTTTTCATTTTGTTGATGGTTTCCTTTGCTATGCAGAAGCTTTTAAGTTTGATGTAGTATCACTTACTTTTGCTTTTTTCTGCCTCAGCTGTCTTGTATTTCTTCAGAGGAGTACAAAGCGGACATTGGTAGGCTTAATTCCTCTAATGCTCCTTTGCACACCCCAGAAAGAACTCTTTTCTTACTATAGGCTGTTGCCCTGAGCAACAGTGTTGTAAAGAGTATTTTGGAGTTAATGTGAGTATGAGGATGGGGCAGGAGGATAAAGAGGTAACTGTGGGAAGCTCATTCAGTACAAAGTCATCACCACTGTTGAAATAGCTACACAAAGCCCAGGCAGCCCACTTGGTACTTGAACACCTAAATCTTTCAAAGCACCTGCAGTTCAGTGATATTTTCTAAGAAGATCTCAGTAGAGATAGCTTTTTTTTCAGTTAATTATCTATAGGAGAATATGATAATTGCATTTCTGAAGGTCTCCTGTATTTCAGTGTTTGCATCCTTGACATTGATTGCTCTTTGAAACTTCAAATGCTGATAAAGGAAATATGCTTGAAAGAAATGCCAATTGAATTCAGGCCTGTTAAAGACCTGGCTGTGAGAAGACTAATCCTTCAAATAATACTGATTTATTAATGTACTGTATCTGTTATCTGCCCTTTTTCAGAAGTCCCCCAAAAAAACAGGAATCTTAAGGAAACATTTGCAGCTTACTTAAGAGAATAATAATAAACTAATAAAAGCCATTTTTCTGAGGAGAGAGCTTTCTGAGAAGCATTTTATTAAGTGTCATGCTTGAATGGGATTCTGATTTTTGACACTTGCTAGTTGGGGGAGGCAATTCCAATGGTTTTCTTTCATAAAATAATTAGCTTCAAATGTAATAGAGTTATATAATTGGAAGGAAGCTTAAAGATAGTTTTGTTCAGTCTTTTTCATTTTCCAGGTATGAAAACTAAAATAATTTTTTACTGGGTAATTGTTACATTCCTATTATATTCCAGGCACTGTGGTAGGAACTAGGGATATTGTGGACAACAAGGCAAAGTTGAGTAGTTAGACCAATTACAGGGAAGTCATGGATTAGTTAGCGCAGCTCAGGTGTAGACTAGCATTCAACCCACAGTTGCTTTGACCATCTGTCTTGCCTCCAACCCTCACCAATTCATTCAACACCGTCAGTTGCTTATTCCCATTTGCTCCTTTACCTGCTCACTTCTTTCATATTGTCTGAGAATGGCGGTTCTCACCACTTTTGGTCTTCTCTCCTCTCCCTCAAATGCACATGTTGAGTGTACACATGTGATTTATACATTCTCGGGGCATGTGCAGCTCTCTTGAACTCCACAGGCATCAGGAAAAGAAACTCTATCTTGGTGATATATATTGAAACAGTAGCCACACAAAGAACTTTATTGACCATCTGCTTTCTACTGGGGAATTTTGTGGGGCCTGCAGTATTTTTACTATTGGTGAGAATTTTATCAATCACTCAATAAATCAGTCAAATCAAGGAGTAATTGACAAATCATATTCCATGCCCTGTGGAAAGATAAAATTTTAGAATGTGATCCTTGTTTTACCCATGAGGAAACTGAGCTTTAGAGATGTTAAGTAAGAAGTTCCCACAGCCTCGAGGTAGAGACCAGGGTTTGAACCCAGAGTTTCAAACTCTACTTCTAGGTCTTTTCTCTCCTAAGAGTAGCTACTTTAAGTGTTAGAAATACCTCTGGAGTGGAGACACTTTTTTGGTTTGTTTGTCTTTAGTGTATAATAGACCACATGTGTTTTAGGAGCCTGGAAGCAAGGGAGATGGGTAAGAGCTGGAGAACACTGAGGAAACTTCCCCCATAGACACTTCATCAAAGAATGGGTAAGATATGGTTAAGTGGAATAGAATCAAAAATGGTTAATATTAACTTGACTCAGGTGTTTCTAGAAGGATGGGAATTAGTTTGAAGCATAAAGAGCTTAATATAGTATACATAATATAGTATATTATACTATATATAATATAGTAATTTCTATGACTTCAAATCCAGCTTTAAATATAGATGTGTTTAGGTAATCAGTGAGTTTCTTTTCTATATATTATATAGAAAATATAATATATAATATATTCTATTATATCTGATATTTTAAGGGGGGTAAAAAAGGTATCTTGTCAATTCATCACACATTTATTTATTTGTTACTTAGAAATAATAGAGAATAATGACCAGTAGCCCTTACTCTTAGAGAGCTTAGATTCTGATTGTGGAATTGTGATTTCAGCTATACCTGAAGAATTTAAAATATAAAAATTCTTGACAGTTTTTGATCTTTTTAATACCTTTTTTCAGACTTTAGTTAGAAAGTAAAATAAGCCAAATTAAACCACTATTTTTACAATGGTTTCCAAATACATTTTCAGTTGAAATAGGCAAGTATCGCTCCAGAATTTTAATTAAGAGACTAACAACATGCTATACGTCCTTTAAGGTACTAGACTGTCTGTGGTGCTTATTTTATTTGAAGCAATTGAACTAGTCTATAGCTTTGTATTCTTTCCTGGGAAATCCCATGGACAGAGGAGCCTGCCTGACTATAGTCCATGGGGTGGCAAAAGTTGGACATGACTTAGCGACTAAACCACCACCGCTGTAACTTATGATGATCACACTGAGAGAAGTTTTAAGCTTTTCTTGCCTCGATCCAAAGTACTATTGTATGAATATTGGAGTACCATGATCAGTGCTTTAGAAGAAGAGTTTTTTGGGTCTACATAATGGTGGCATTCTGCACTCTTGTTGTTCCCATTCTACAGATGGGAAAATAAGCAAAGGAAACTGTTAGGACAGTCACATTAGGGGGAAAAAGGCTTGAGGAATTTTATGCTCCAGATATTCAAATACAAAGAGTGTGTAGTAATGACAGATAATTTCTTGTGACCATTTTATCTAATAATCTTTCATTTGTTCTTAATTAAAAGAAAGAAGAATTGAAACTGCTGTAGTGCCTTTGGTTCACTCCTATATTTGAATCTACAGATCTAGAACTTCTCATCTGGAAGTTCTGTCCATATTCTTACATATTGTGGACTCTATCATAAGCCATTCCACTGTATAGTAATACAATAATTCTTAAAATATAATTTTATATCTTAATTACTTACAATATTATATATGCTATGTGTAAATGCATTATATACATTATATGGAAACAATGTGTTGCATTCTGTCATCATATTTGACTAGCTAATTTTGAACCTGTTTCCATCATTTGAATTCAGCTTGCTTTCTTGGCAGCTCAGACACCCTAGTAAGTGAAGAGCCAAGTATACTCAACTTGACACACTAGTAGTGAAGAACCAGGATTCAAATCCAGGCCTGAATGACTCTAGAAGCATATGTCCTTCACTATGCTTTGCTTCTACCCTGATTTAAGATTTACTTTTTATAACTCTAGTTTCATCTAAGTTTGAATTGTAAGTCTTACATGTATTTTGGAATCACTGTACATGTAAGAGCATAAAGAATACACCTTGGGAAGTTACAGGCCAGAATAAACTGGATGTACATAGTTCATCAACATTAGCTAGAGATTCATCACCTTGAAATGTGGTCATGTGAAATTATTTGTGGAAACTCAGCTAAACAAAACATAGCAGTGTATGTAGTAACATGTTAAATGAGATAACCTGTTTTGTTTTGGTCAAACACTCAAGAAAATTGGAGGCTCTGATTCTTACTTTCCAAAGTGAGGTTTGAATCTACCTGACCTAAACTGCTAAAGAAGAAGGTAAAAAAACCAGTTGAAGTCTTCAGTTTCCTGCCAAGATGGGATAAAAGGGATTAGTTTTACTCTCCCTCCTGGGAGGCTGGGAATAGTATCTGTTCCCACCAACCTCCCTGGAAAATCTCATGTTCTATGAGGCTTTAAATAGAGCCTTCAGAAGGCCCAGTGATGGGGAACCATTCAGTTCAGTTAAGTCACTCAGTCGTGTCCAACTCTTTGAGACCCCATGAATCACAGCACACCAGGCCTCCCTGTCCATCACCAACTCCCAGAGTTTACCCAAACTCATGTCCATTGAGTTGGTGATGCCATCCAACCATCTCATCCTCTGTTGTTCCCTTCTTCTCCTGCCCTCAACCTTTCCCAGCATCAGGGTCTTTTCCAATGAGTCAGCTCTTCGCATCAGGTGGCCAAAGTATTGGAATTTCAGCTTTAGCATCATTCCTTCCAAAGAAATCCCAGGGCTGATCTCCTTCAGAATGGACTGGTTGGATCTCCTTGCAGTCCAAGGTACTCTCAAGAGTCTTCTCCAATACCACAGTTCAAAAGCATCAATTCTTCAGTGCTCAGCTTTCTTTATAGTCCAACTCTCACATCCATACATGACCACTGGAAAAACAATAGCCTTGACTAGATGGATCTTTATTGACAAAGTAATCTCTCTGCTTTTTAATATGCTGTCTAGGTTGGTCACAACCTTCCTTCCAAGGAGTAAGCATCTTTTAATTTCATGGCTGCAATCACCATCTGAAGTGATTTTGGAGCCCAGAAAAATAAAGTCAGCCACTGTTTCCACTGTTTCCCCATCTATTTCCCATGAAGTGATGGGACTGGATGCCATCATCTTAATTTTCTGAATGTTGAGCTTTAAGCCAACTTTTTCACTCTCCTCTTTCACTTTCATCAAGAGGCTTTTTAGTTCCTCTTCACTTTCTGCCATAAGGGTGGTGTCATCTGCATATCTGAGGTTATTGATATTTCTCCCAGAATTCTTGATTCCAGCTTGTGATTCATCCAGCCCAGCATTTCTCATGATGTACTCCGCATATAAGTTAAATAAGCAGGGTGACAATATACAGCCTTGACGTACTCCTTTTCCTATTTGGAACCAGTCTGTTGTTCCATGTCCAGTTCTAACTATTGCTTCCTGACCTGCATACAGGTTTCTCAAGAGGCAAGTCAGGTGGTCTGGTGTTCCCATCTTTTTCAGAATTTCCCACACTTTATTGTGATCCACACAGTCAAAGGCTTTGGCATAGTCAACAAAGCAGAAATATATGTTTTTCTGGAACTCTCTTACTTTTTTGATGATCCAGCGGATGTTGGCAATTAGATCTCTGCCTCCTCTGCCTTTTCTAAAACCAGCTTGAACATCTCAAAGTTCATGTATTGCTGAAGCCTGGCTTGCAGAATTTTGAGGGTTACTTTACTAGTGTGTGAGATGAGTGCAATTGTGCAGTAGTTTGAGCATTCTTTGGCATTGCCTTTCTTTGGGATTGGAATGAAAATTGACCTTTTCCAGTCCTGTGGCCACAGCTGAGTTTTCCAAATTTGCTGACATATTGAGGGGAACCATTAGACTGATGAATACTCTGGTCTCACCTACAAATCTTAAAAAAAATTTTTTTAATTCAAATATAGTTGATTTACAATATTGTGTTAGTTTTAGACACACAGCAATGTGATCCAGTTATATATATATAATGGGCTTCCCAGATGGGTCAGATGGTAAAGAATCCACCTGTCAATGCAGGAGACCCAGGTTTGATCCCAAGGTTGGGAAGACCCCCTGGAGGAAGAAATGGCAACCCACTCCAGTATTCTTGCCTGGAGAATTCTATGGACAGAGAAGCCTGGCAGGCTACAGTCCATGTGGTTGCATAGAGTCACACATGACTAAGTGATTAACCCCCACACACATATAAATATATCTTTTGTACTATATATATATATTTCAAATTCTTATCCCTTATAAGTTATTATAAAATATGGAATTTAGTTCCTTGTGCTATATAGTAGGTCCTTGTTGGTTATCTAATTTATATATAGTAGTATGTGTATGGAGAAGGCAATGGCACCCCACTCCAGTACTCTTGCCTGGAAAATCCCATGGATGGAGGAGCCTGGTGTGCTACAGTCCATGGGGTTGCAAAGAGTAGGACACAACTGAGCAACTTGACTTTCACTTTTCACTTTCATGCATTGGAGAAGGAAATGGCAACCCACTCCAGTGTTCTTGCCTGGAGAATCCCAGGGACGGGGGAGCCTGGTGGGCTGCCGTCTATGGGGTCGCACAGAGTCGGACACGACTGAAGCAACTTAGCTTAGCAGTGTGTTATGTTAATCCAAAACTCCTAATTTATCCTGTCATATCTTTCCCCTTTGGTAACTGTAAGTTCCTACCTAACAATTCTTAAAAGCAACACCTGAAAGCATAGTACTGTTTTCAAGTGATTTAACCACAATGAGATGCCACCATACAACTATTTGAATGGCTCAAAGAAACATCTGACCATACAAAGTATTAGCAAGGATATTTAGAAACTGGAACTCTCATATACCATAGGTGAGAATGTAAGATGCTATACCCACTTTTCAAAACAGGCAATTTCTTATGAAGTTAAATATACCCAGCCATAACACCCCTAGGTACTTGCCCAGGAGAAATAGAAAATTATCTTTACAAAGATTTATACATGAATATTTATAGCAGCTTTATTTACAAACGGCCTCAAACTGGTAACAATCAAAATGTCCATCAATAGGTGAATAAATAAATCATGGTATAGTCATACAATGGAATACTGTTCTGTGATACAGGAGTGAACCATCACACCTGAATGAACCTCAAAACATGCTGAATGAAAGAAAGTCAAAAAACAGTACACATTTGCACAGCAGTGTGAATGTACAGTCAAAAAGGGTTAAAATGGTACATTTTATGTCATGCATATTTTGCCATAATAAAAAAGAGTACTTGCCCTGTGATTCTTTTATATTTATGAAAGTCTAGAAAATCAACTAATCTATGGTAACAGAAAGCAGATCAGTGGTTTTGGAAGGGATCAGGACACAGAAGGAAGGATTACTAAGGGGGATAAGCAAACTTGTGGAAGTGATGGACACCGCTGTCATTTTTCAACAGCGTTTGCTCAATTTGTGTCCCTATGTCACATTTTGCTAATTCTTGCAATATTTATTGTTTTCATTATTAATGTAGTTGTGACAGTGTTCTGTGATCAGTAATTTTTGATGTTGCTAAGGCAAAACTACTGGCTCACTGAAGGTGGCTTAGATGATGGTTAGTATTTTTTAGCAGTAAAGTGTTTTTTATTTAAGAAACGTACCCTTTGTTTTTCTTAGACAAAATACTATTGCATACCTAATAGACTATAGCATAGTGTAGGCATAATTTTTATATGCTTATATGAGAAACCAATAACCTTGTATGACCCTCTTTATTGTGATATTTGCTTTTTTGCAGTAGTTTAAACCAAACCTATAGAATCTCCAAGGTATGCCTGTTTTAAAATGTGTCCAAGATTTGTTTTGATCAGATATGGTAACACATGCAGACATGGAAATGTCATGAAGAACTTTGTGTACTTACGGTTCCCTGGAAACAGAAGGCATGCCATGTTACACAGGGTGA
Source organism: Bos indicus x Bos taurus (assembly GCF_003369695.1). Lineage (NCBI taxonomy): Eukaryota > Metazoa > Chordata > Mammalia > Artiodactyla > Bovidae > Bos > Bos indicus x Bos taurus. Next base: position 56,976,835 of record NC_040083.1, on the reverse strand, counting down.
CCTGGGAAAGCCATGGAATCAGTCAGGAGGGAAAGTGAGGGGAAACATGGACAAGTGCCTTTCTGGTGATTTCTGTGGGAAAAGCAAGATGAGACAGAGAAGACAGGCTTAGGATTAGCTAGTTTGAATCATCTCAACAGACTCTGGCTTCTCCTACTTGTCTGATACCTAGCACTAGGGTGGTTAGGATGGGTGGAGAGTATCTTGGCATATGAGAGCCCTGTTGAGGGTCTGATAAAGGAAGTGGTAGGGGCCAGGGCCTCTGGAGGCTGGTTTGCTTTTGAAGAGCATACTCTTGGGAAAGTGCTTACTTCACTAGGATTTAGCCAACCCTGGGAAGGGTAATCCCTTCCTGTGTCAGCAAGACCTCAAAATGTCAAAGCAGAAGGAAATACAGAAAAATCATAACTAATACAGTAAATAAGAGTGAGAAGATGAGTCATGTATATATTGCCCATTTAGATAAGGCCCAGGGATAAAATGGGTTTCCCTGGTAGCTCAGCTGGTAAAGAATCTGCATGCAATGCAGGAGACCCCAGTTTGATTCTTGGGTTGGGAAGATCCTTTGGAGAAGGGATAGGCTACCCACTCCAGTATTCTTGTGCTTCCCTGGTGACTCAGATGGTAAGGAATCTGCCTGCAGTGTGGGAGGCCTGGGTTTGATCCCTGGGTTGGGAAGATCCCCTGGAGGTGAGCGCATGGCAACTCACTCCAGTATTCTTGTCTAAAGAATCCCCATGGACAGAGGAGCATGGTGGGCTACAGTCCATGGGGTCACGAAGAGTCAGACAGGACTGAGCAACTGAGCATAGCACAGGGATAGAATGGACCATAATGTTTTAGTAGCTTCAGTTGTGTCCGATGGATCTTTGTGAACCGATGGATTGTAGTCTGCCAGGCTCCTCTGCCCATGGGATTCTTCAGGCAAGAATACTGGAGTGGGTTGCCATTCCCTTTTCCATGGGATATTCCTGACCCAGGGATCGAACCTGGGTCTCCTGCATTGCAGGTGGGTTCTTTACCATCTGAGCCATCAGGGAAGCTCTAATGGATGGGGTAGGTTTAATGGCTAGTAATGCCTTTGGCACCCCATTCCAATACTCTTGCCTGGAAAATCCCATGGACGGAGGAGCCTGGTAGGCTGCAGTCCATGGGATCACTAGGACATGACTGAGTGACTTCACTTTCACTTTTCACTTTCATGCATTGGAGAAGGAAATGGCAACCCACTCCAGTATTCTTGCCTGGAGAATCCCAGGGACGGCGGAGCCTGGTGGGCTGCCATCTGTGGGGTCGCAAAGAATCGGACACGACTGAAGTGACTTAGCAGTAGCAGCAGCAGCAGTGCCTTGGGGGCAATTAAAACATAGATTTTTTAAAGTTAGGGCTTCTGAAACTTTCTTGTGCATGCAAATCACCAGGCGTCTTGTCAAAGTGCAGATTCTTATTTAGAAAGTTCTGGAGTAAGTCCTGAGAATCTGAATTTCTAACAAGCTACAGTGCTGTTGGTGTAAGACAACCCATGATACAGTAAAGTTCTGAGTGCTTGAAAGAGCAATGGGTAGGAATCTGGGCTGAAGTGTTGGTTCTGCTACTTGGTAATTGGATAATTCTGGGGAATGTACGTAACCTATGAAAACCTTATATTACTTACAGATAAGGTGGGAGTTATAACAATATCTACCGCAGAAGATCATTGTGATAGTTAAATGAAGTATTACTTAAGGGTGCTCAGTGAAAGGCAGTCAAAAGTAAGAAAAGTTGGGGTGGGTTTCTAAGACAGCTTACTGTTTCCTAAATTGCAAAAGTGGGATAATTTAGGGATCCTGTTCTTGCAAGGATCTCCTTTGCCATCTGTCTGGTGAGAAGATTTTTGGCTTCTGTATCTAAAGTGATGGGAAGAATTCACTTGGAGGCCATTTTGTTTCTAGACTGCTCTGTTCATTTCAGAGATTTTTTTTTTTTTTTGGAGATAAAGTCAGCTGCAGCCATGTAGTGATAGGTCTATTGCCTGAGGCAACTCAGAAGGAGAAAGGTCTGCCCTCCCAACCCCCTTTCATTTTTCTGATACATCCGGAGTTTCACATTTAACCAAGCCTACCCACAATTACTGTATTCTCTGTGGTCAATACCAATGACTTTGAGTGATAAGAGGTAAGTGGTTATAGTACATCTCCCACAACCTCATTACAATGAGGCACTCAGACAGAAGTATAAACATACTTTTAAACAAGCATGCACAAAAACAATAATACAATCTACAGCAAACTCAAAACATTCTTGACTCTCAGGCTTTGTAAGGGCTCAAAGAGCACTTTGTATGAAAGTGTCACTCAGTAAACATAATATCGCAGAGGGAGGAATCATTTCATTTTCTAGGTTCTGAGAAGCAACAGGACACAGAGGTTGAGAGGTCTGTGCCCAGGATGCTGTTCTGAAGAGTGTGGACTGTCAGGGTTTTATATCTTTTTTCCTCCTACAAAGGGAGAAGGATTTAAATATAATCATCAATTTGAATAATCCTTTGGTTGGTTGTTTATAAGGATCAGAACCTCCTCACTCAGTTTAAGTGAAAGAAGGTTTATGATCAGGAATGTTTCATAGAATTCAAGGGCAGAAATCACAGCTGAGGGTTATGAGAAACTGGAGCTGGAAGTGTAAACTTCAGTGACAAGGAAGGCCTTGGTCACTTCCCACCTCCCTTGGTCAGGTATCTTATGACCTCTTCCCTGAAATTCACTTCACATTTTACTTTTTTATAGAACATATCTTCCATTTAATTTTCCAAAGACCCATCCTAGCCATCTTCAAACTACCTGCAGCCCCTGGGTCTGTGTTACTTTCAGAACAGGACACTCAGCTAAGCAATATGATCCCTACTCCAGTTCCGAGTATAGGAAGATTTGACACAAGATTGATACAACTTGAATCAGTTGTTTCTCCTTGCTCCAACCAGCAGCAGGTAGTGTAAAGTTACTTGACTAGCCATAGGACAGTTCCCAGTTGGTAAGAACACAGGGCATAGGCAAGGAATTTGAATGCCATGCCTGCTCTGGCCTTGCCACCTAATCTGTTAGTCATTGAGACTGTTTTGTTAACCAAGAAATTCATTGAGCACCCATTTGATATATTCATCACAAGCAGTTGGTAAGTAGGAATCAGGACTTTGGCAGAGAGTGGACCTCCTTGTTTGTCATTGACTGCAGTTGATTACTGTTAGTAACCTTTGGAGAGGGCTGTACAGTCAGCTATAAATATACTGTCTGTACCCTTATCCACATTTTTCTACTTTGTCTATAAGGTTCTAAGGAATGCCAGTGATATTTTCCTAGTCTTAAAGTCCTGTGGGTAAAAATGATAGTAGATCAACAGGTGTGAGCATCAGAAAGAGCATGTGGAACAACAGAATGAGCCTTGTTCTGAAAGCCGAAATCTCTGTTTTTGATAGTTACTGTATAGTTAACCTTTTTACACTTCTTCTAGTCTAATCTTTATAAATAAAAAATTACAGTTTTTATTTCAAGTCTTCTTGTGAATACTCAGTGAAAGAATTATATGAGGTTATTTGTGTCTTCTAAGGTAAATATTAAAGGGCACTGAAGATTGAGTAGCCTTGTTGAGGCTTCTTTCATTTCATGCATTCCCCATTTGTGGACTATGATAATGAGATATGATAAAAGGTGTTGAAGAAATTATACTTCGTTCTACCACCACATGTCTCCAAGGACAAAGATTCTTCCAGGGATATGGAGGGCCACATTCTATTTAACTTTTTGATCTTCCATATACTTCAGTTCAGTTCAGTCAGTCATGTCTGACTTTTTGGATCCCCATGGACTGCAGCTCGCCTCCCTGTCCATCACCAACACGCGGAGTTTACTCAAACTCATGTCCATTGAGTCAGTGATACCATCCAGCTATCTCATCCTCTGTCATCCCCTTCTCCTCCCACCTTCAATCTTTCCCAGCATCAGGGTCTTTTCCAATGAGTCAGGTCTTCTCATCACGTGGCCAAAGTATTAGAGTTTCAGCTTCAGCACCAGTCCTTCCAATGAATATTCAGGACTGATTCCCTTTAGGGTGGACTGGTTGGATCTCCTTGCAGTCCAAGGGACTCTCAAGAGTCTCTTCCAACACCACAGTTCAGGAGTATCAGTTCTTTGGTGCTCAGCTTTCTTTATAGTCCAATTCTCATATCCATACATGACTCCTGGAAAAACCATAGCTTTGACTAGACAGACCTTTGTCGGCAAAGTAATGTCTCTTTTTTTAATATGCTGTCTAGGTTGGTCACAGCTTTTCTTCCAAGGAGCAAGCAGCTTTTAATTTCATAGCTGCAGTCACCATCTGCGGTGATTTTGGAGCCCCCCCAAATAAAGTCTGTCACTGTTTTCATTGTTTCCCTGTCTATTTGCCATGAAGTGATGGGGCCAGATGCCATGATTTTAGTTTTCTGAAAGTTGAGTTTTAAGCCAACTTTTTCACTCTCCTCTTTCACTTCCATCAATAAGCTCTTTAGTTCTTCTTTGCTCTCTGCCATAAGGGTGGTGTCATCTGCATATTTGAGGTTATTGATATTTCTTGCTGGAATCTGGATCCAGCTTGGGCTTCATCCAGTCCAGCATTTCTCATGATGCATTCTGCATATTAGTTAAATAACCAGGGTGACAATATACAGCCTTGATGTACTCCTTTCTTGATGTGTAACCAGTTTGCTGTTCCATGTCCAATTCTCACTGTTACTTCTTGACCTGCAGACACATATCTCAAGAGGCAGATCAGGTAGTCTGGAATTCCCATCTCTAAGAATTTTCCACAGTTTGTTGTGATCCACACAGTCAAAGGCTTTGGCATAGTCAATAAAGCAAAAGTAGGTGTTTTTCTGGAACTCTCTCACTTTTTTGATGATCCAATGGATGTTGGCAATTTGATCTCTGGTTCCTCTGCCTTTGCAAAACCCATCTTGAATATCTGGAAGTTCACAGTTCACATAGTGTTGAAGCCTGGCTTGGAGAATTTTGAGCATCACTTTGCTAGCATGTGAGATGAGTGCAAATGTGTGGTAGTTTGAGCTTTCTTTGGCATTGCCTTTTTTGGGGATTGGAATAAAAACTGACCTTTTCCAGTCCCATGGCCACTGCTGAGTTTTCCAAATTTGCTGGCATATGGAGCGAAGCACTTTCACAGCATCATCTTTTAGGATTTGAAATAGCTCAACTGGAATTCCATCACTTCCACCAGCTTTGTTCATAGTGATGCTTCCTGAGGCCCACTTGACTTCCCATTCTAGGATGTCTGGCTCTAGGCAAGTGATCACACCATCGTGGTTATCTGGGTTGTGAAGATCTTTTTTGTATAATTCTTCTGTGTATTCTTGCCACCTCTTCTTAATATCTTCTGCTTCTGTTAGGCCCATATAATTTCTGTCCTTTATAGAGCCCATCTTTGCATGAAATGTTCCCTTGGTATCTCTAATTTTCATGAAGAGATCTCTAGTCTTTCCCATTCTGTTGTTTTCTTCTATTTCTTTGCATCGATCACTGAAGAAGGCTTTTTTATCTCTCCTTGATATTCTTTGGAACTCTGCATTCAGATGGGTATATCTTTGCTTTCTCCTTTGCCTTTTGCTTCTCTTCTTTTCCCAGCTATTTGTAAGACCTCTTCAGATAATCATTTTGCCTTTTTGCATTTCTTTTTCTTGGGAATGGTCTTGCTCCCTGTCTCCTGTACAATGTCACGAACCTCTGTCCATAGTTCTTTAGGCATTCTGTTTATCATATCTAATCCCTTGAATTTATTTTTCACTCCCACTGCATAATCATAATGGATTTGATTTAGGTCATACCTGAATGGTCTAGTGGTTTTCCCTACTTTCTTCAGTTTCAGTCTGAATTTGGCAATTAGGAGTTCGTGATCAAAGCCACAGTCAGCTCCTGGTCTTGTTTTTGCTGACTGTGAGCTTCTCCATCTTTGGCTGCAAAGAATAAAATCAATCTGATTTCAGTATTCCATATACTTAGCTTGTAAATTGTGTGGAATTTTAATGTGAGCAAAAATAATGGTGTATTTTGGGTGAAGTGGGACTTCCAAAATGTTGAAGAAAGGGGCTGCTGCAGTTGGGATGATGGTGATTGATTTTATGTGCTCAGAATCTCCCAGGGTCTTGGCCCAACTGCTAAAGAACAGATGCCTAAATAGGTTCCTAATGTTGAATATTTCCCACATTTTGGAGTTTTCCCCTGTTCTTGAAAGACTGATAAAATTACCTAAAAGTGAGATGTTTTCATTGCTTTCCTCGAATTGAAGCTCTCACACCTTCAATCTTATACATATTATAGACAACAAAGACTGTTAGTTTAAATGTTACAAAAACTACATGCCTTTTAAAGCAAGCACTTGGTCTTGAAGTGAGCTCCACTGCACTTAATACATTTTTTCTAGAGACTTTTTTTTGTACAGAAAGCCACTTAGGTTTGTAAAATAATGTCAAGAAGATCTGCCTTCTATGTCCTCTTGTTAATAGCCCTGTTGTTGTTGTTCAGTTGCTCAGTTGTGTCCAACTCTTCATGACCCCATGGATGGTAGCACACATGGGGTAGAATTTGCCCAAGTTAATAACCCTGCTAAATCCATTAAATTTTCTCTTCCACAAGAGTTACTGCTCCCAGGGATAGAATAGGAAATAATGCTGCTGCTGCTAAGTTGCTTCAGTAGTGTCTGACTCTGTGCGACCCCATAGATGGCAGCCCACCAGGCTCTGCTGTCCCTGGGATTCTCCAGGCAAGAACACTGGAGTGGGTTGCCGTTTCCTTCTCCAATGCATGAAAGTAAAAAGTGAAAGTGAAGTCGCTCAGTTGTGTCCGACTCCCCGCGGCCCCATGGACTGCAGCCTACCAGGCTCCTCCGTCCATGGGATTTGCCAGGCAAGAGTACTGAAGTGGGGTGCCATTGCCTTCTCCAATATGTCACTTCAGTTGTGTCCAACTTTGTGTGACCCCATAGATGGCAGGCAGCCCACCAGGCTCCCCCGTCCCTGGGATTCTCCAGGCAAGAACACTGGAGTGGGTTGCCGTTTCCTTCTCCAATGCATGAAAGTAAAAAGTGAAAGTGAAGTCGCTCAGTTGTGTCCGACTCCCCGCGGCCCCATGGACTGCAGCCCACCAGGCTCCTCCGTCCGTGGGATCTGCCAGGCAAGAGTACTGGAGTGGGTGCCATTGCATATTGCACATATAGAACTGTTGTTTTCAAGACTGTCTTCCAGAATAGTTAGAGGCACATCAGCTGTCAATATAGCTCTTTGATACAGCCATTTTCTTTGGTCAGTCCTTTCTAGAACTCCAGTAACTGAGCAGATTGCTATTGGATGGACCATCTTGAAAACCTGCCTGAGTCATTTGGAAAGGAAACATGTTTCAGTACTGACTTCAATAGAAACACAAAGTTTCTACATGAAAAGCCCTTGCTTTTAACTTGCACAGCCATAGGGAGACTGAGAGGGTGGCTGATTACTCTCAGAACTGGTAGAGCATTCAAAGGATATCTGTCCAAATAGAGGTATGTGTGATGTCACCTGAGCTAGCCTTGTTTGGCATTCTATGGATTGAGTCCTTTACCTCTGCCCTCTGCTGCAAGCTTCAGAGCCTAGCACACAAGGTGTTTGTCCCAAGATCTTCAGCCTTTTTAACAAACAGCAACTGAATAGAAGCGATACGCTGGAGGTGTGATGTTTTAAGATTCTTCGATGGCAGGTTTCAAAAAAACCTACTTGTATTTGTATACAAGAAACTGCCTTGTATTTGTTCAGATAAAGCTTGATATTATGTCACTTAGAGCCTGAAATCTCTGTAAAGTCTTAACATAAGGTGAATTTTTTCCTTGAGCTTGTAAAGTCTACTTGGTGAGAGCGGCTTGGCTGCTCCAAGCATTCTTTTAGGACCTAAGCTAAGGAGGTGCTGACATTGTCAACAGGAGACTTCTGCTATTGTCCCTAGTGTTGACTTTTAACTGGCCTATGAGGAAAGAGTGCTAGTGGAGAATCACAGGGGAGGTTTTATTGCCAATTCTGAAAGTAGAGAATATCACTTCCTCTCCCATTTTATTATTCAGGGCCCGGTCACATGACCGCAACTAACTACAGTGAATTCTGGGAATGTAATTTGTCTGTGTGCCCTGAATGAAAGGGGCTGGCTTGGTAACAGCTGGCCAGTCTGCCAACTAGCTGAAACCAAATGGTGTTTATGACAAGAGTGCAGGGGTTCTCACAGAATCCTAAGTCTTCAAGAAGAGTGTGGGTCTAGAAATCGGACAGTGCCTCTGTCTCTTTCTTTCTTTTGCTCTTGATCTCTTTATTTTTGTGCCACTGGTTCAGTCCATTCTCTGTTTCTCTGTGTACGTTTTAAAGGCTGCTCCTTCACCTGCAAGGCTGAAAATGGTTATTCCACAGCCCAGTTTTCATGTTATGATCTTGGCTATCCAGAGCTTAACTATTTTCTGAATTCCAATTCCAAATTTCTAGGCAAGAGAATTTGACTGGCCCAGGCTGCCTCAGTTCCAGCTAACTGAGGCCAGCAGTTGGGGACCCAAAGTGTACACCTGGCTTTGAGATCCCCAGCCCACTACCACTGTGACCCTGAGAAGGAGACAGTGTTCAGAAATGGATGATTTTGAGCTGGATCACCCAAACTATCCATATGTTTAAATGGCAGATTTCAGAAGTGACTCAGGAGTTTTCAGCCACAGTGTTTGCACTGCAAGAAGGCAAGAGGAAGTTCTCATGCCTGAGTCCTGATACCCCCACTTCTCTCCTCTATCACTCATATCATTGTGTTTGCCGTTTTGTGACATTGTGTACATCCCAACTCAGGTAGTCACACCACCACTTCTCTGTCTTTGAAAGGAAAGGGTCACCTTCATGTATATAAAATCACAACAGGCCTAGCTTTAATTTAAAGTGTTTTTCATTTTCTGAAACTTTCTATATAAGCTCTATGTGGTAGAGCTTCTTGAAGCCTATAAAACCAGTGACCTAAATATTAAACTGATGATGCATGCAAGAGAATAGAGAAGCTAAGGAGGATTTCTCTTATCCGGAGTCTGTGATATTCTATCACTGTTATGGAATGTTTTATTTTAAGATTCATCATATTTTTAAGGTAGAGGAAAATATATCTAGATATAAATCTGTCTCATTTTGGTTTTCACTGTGGTCTTATGACGTGCTTATTATAGGAGGGTAAATCAAGGCTTAGTCTGGTGATTCACTTAATGCCTTTCTTTGAATGTCCCTCATTTGTAAAATGGAGATAGTAGTACATTACACAGGGATGCTGGGAAGATTAAATAAAATAATGAATGTTAAAAAGCTTACAGAGTCTTCAACAAATAAGCATAGAGTTAATGTACGACCCAGCAATTCCACTCTTAGATATGTGCCCAAGATAGTAGAAAAATAGGTGTTCAAATAAAACCTTGTCTGTGAATGTTTGTAGCAAGTCGATTCACAACAGCCAAAACAGGAAACAGCCCAAATGTCCATCAGGTGATAAATGAGTAAATAAATGTGATATATCCATACAACAGAATACTGTCTGGCAACAAAATGAATGAAGTGCTAGTACATGATATGGCATGGATAAATCTTGAAAATATGCTAAATAAAAGGAGTCATAAACAAAACAAAACAAAAACACCACATATTATTAATATATCACTTCCACTTCTGTTAAATATCCAGAATAGGAAAATCTATAGGGATATAAAAAGACTCAGGGTTTTTAGGGTCTAGGGAGACAGGGAATGGACAGTGTTTTAATGGACAAAGGTTTCCATTTGGATTGAGAAAAAAGTTCTGAAACTAGATACTGTCCAATGTCTTGAATGTACTTAATGCTACCACACTGTATGCTATAAAAAGGTCTGAATGGTAAATATTATGTTATTTCTATTTTATCACAATAAAAAATCATACCTTATGCCCCCACCCCCATTTAAAAAAAAGCTTTGTAAGCGCTAAAGTGCTATATGAGATTAAATCACTCGTGATTTTTTTTTTCTTTTATTAAAGTGGCTGTCCTAGTCAGGTGACTCCAAGCACTTCATTACTCTGTGATACTTGTATTCTCAGTGACCTCTCATACCTCAGTCAAGGACCAGTTCCAGTCTTTTAACTTAAGGTTTTTCTTCTCAATTCTATGAGGAAATATCCATTATAGTAATTTAGTTAAGAAGCAAGCAAGGTAGATACATGCTGCCTCTATGTTTTTCAACGAATAAGAACCTTTCTTCAGCTGGTAGCTACCTGGCTTTCTGAAAAGTAATCTAAAGATTAGGTTGCAGAGTCAAAACGAACCAAGAAAGAAAACGTCTGGGTTCTGGATTATGGTAGGTTTCATCAGTGTCGGTTACCCATTTCCAGTTCTCTTTTTTGTAGGCATGTGGGGAGGCTGAACTTCCCAGCTCCCTCAGTGCAGAGGCAGAGTGATGTGACTAATTCTAACAGATGACGTGGAGACATTTAAGAGACAGTGTGGCACCTCCTGCTCTCCTTTCCTCTGCTGCAGTAACCCTTCCACAGGGTACAGAGGGGAGTGGGAAAACCTTGCTAGTATAGGGATATAAATGGGAGTGATTTAGATTGGTCTTTGAGCCTGAGAAGCAAAGAAGGAATCTGACCATCTAGGACCAAACAGGATCCCTAGGGGAGAAGGCTTCCAGGAGATGCTAGTACCCACACTCATCTGTTTCCCCAACCTCCTTGGAACATTCACCCATTAAGACCAGTCAGTTAGAGGTGGTACATTGCTAGATATGTCACTGGGGATCAAATAAAAAAAACAGCACACAGCCCCTGCTGTCAGGAAGCACACAGCCCAATGGAAGAGACAAAAAAGGGAGAGATGCTTATAACACAATGGGTAAGCATGGCAAGGTAAGTCCAGAGAACAGTGAAGGACAAAGGTGGGCCCTGCAACCTGGTCTGATGAGCAGGGGGTTAGGGAAGTATTATAGAGAGATGGCTACTGACCTGAGACTGGAATGGGTTGGACTGTGAAGAATTTGGAAGAGAGGTTTTGTTATCACTCTAGAGATAATATCAGAAGAATGTGGGGCTTGGGCATTTCAAAGTGGAAATCAATTCATTTTTCATCAGACATCCTTATATGTGGTGGACACTCCAGTCCTATTGGGAGGGTAATTTTCTTAGTACTAATTTTAAGAGAGGGTAGAGCATCGTGGTTATTAGTTCTCCTGCAGGATTAGACAAATCCTAACTTCAATGTTAGCTTAGTCTTATTTTTTAACTGTGTGATTTTGGGAAGATTATCTCTTTATGTCTCAGCTTTTGCTTGTTTGTTTTTTAAATCTGAAAATGTGGGTAATAATTTGTTGTTGGGATTGAAGGTTAATCCCCAAAGCTTGATAGCATCAACAGTGACATGGTTAAAAGGATGATGGCAAGTTATTTTAAGACCTTAAGTAACATACTGACATGGTTTTACTAGAAAAGTACTTTCCAATTTCCAAATAACTGACCCCAAAGAAACATGGAGGAACCAAATTACTTAGGAGGGAAGACTACAACTTCAGCTTAGCAGTGTTAAATGATTGTGGTCATTTCCTGGCTCCCACTGAAGAGGAAGCTTGTCAGTGGGGTACAAGGTATGCTTTGTAGATAGGAATATAGTGCTTCTCTTATAGGCCTCTGTCCTCATTTACCCTGTTCAGAAATTCATAGCCAGTGAGTTACATTTATTCTCTGTCTTTGATCTTTGGCTTTGACTAATAGGAACATCCTTGGGACACGGTTCCAGACAAGGATTCTGAGCACACATTTCCTTCATGGGCCTGTGGAGCCCTCTGCTTCTGTTCAGCCCTGAGAAGCCCTTATGAAGAAGTGACATGGGGCAGGCATGTCAGTGCTCCTGGAGAGAATGCTTAAGGACAGAAACTGGTGCTTCTAAAACTTGTGTGCAGGCTGAGAACTGACTGTACTGAAATCTGAAATCTCTTCACCTTTGGGTATCAGACAGGCTACTGCAGTGGGCAGATGGGAGGGAGATTCTATACCTCAGACTGCCAGGGCTCAAGAAACTTCCCAAACTGTATAATCAAGCCCTTGAATAAGCTCTTAATGAGGCTGTCAGTCTGTAGACCACATACCTTGGCAAAAATTGGAACATTTTAAGTGGAAGGAATTAATCAAAATTTGTGGATTTGACGGTGGGGTCACTTACCTCCTAATGTTTGAAAAGGAAGGAGGAACTGAAAGTGAGTATCTTTTGTGACACTTTGGTTTCAAGGTAAGTGAATATTAAAATATGGGGCCCTCCCTGACAGCTTTAGCTGCTTTGCAGAGGGCTAAACTTATAGGATGGTGTGGTAATTAATGTCAAGGAGCTGTTATAAGTTGACACCATTCTGAAAAGCATGGGGTCTGAAAGGAGAGAGTATATTTCTGGGAAAGATATTTTTCAGGAGGTTTAGTGGGCTGTGTTCTTTCCAGGGGGTGCTTTATGGTGTCACATTATTCAAGCGGGGTCACTGCGCACCCACAAGTGTGAGGTCAGTCAATTGCAGGACTGTTCTCTCTGCCTGGTAGAGCCCCGGGGATAAGGAATATGCAATGTCTAGTGGATCCTAACTATACAAAGGTGTCCCAGGGTGATTGTTACGCTGATACTTGCAAAATAGATGACAGAAGGTGTGTATCCTTCCCTCTTTAGTGTTCTTAGGTTTTAATTTCTAAAAGGGGGAAAAGAATCCAGTCAGTGACAGAAAGAAGTTCTGTGTTTACATTTTCAAGTTAACTAAGAATTAAGTTAATAAGATGATTAGATGGCATAACCAGCTCAGTGGACAATAGTTTGAACAAGCTCCAGGAGATGGTGAAGGAGAGGGAAGCCTGGTGTGCTCCAGTCCATGGGGTTGCAAAGAGTTGGACACAACTGAGCGACTGAACAACAAGAAATAAGTAACACTTGCTTTTTAGAACTCTCTAAAATTTTCTTCCCAGCCCCCTTTGGCCTTACCCTTCAGTGACTTCTTAATGAGGAGAAGAACGCCTAGTCGTCTCCGCCTCCTGCCTTCCTTAGTGCCCAAATCTATAATTACCCTGTTTTTTTCTCCTTCTTCTTTACCAAAGCTCTGGCAGTAGATATTCTGGGCACACATGCAGATCCCATTGTCAGTATACACATGCTGCCTGCTGCTTCCAGTGCTAAGATTAAGGGTTAACATCAATCACCTTTCTCTAGGGAACTGCCTGTTCCATGCCCAGAACTCTGGGGATGACACTGTCTCAACCTGATACTGATGACTCCCTGATAGTACAGACCGCTCCTCCCGGCTCTAGGCAGGGCAATGCTGGATTTGGCCGTAACTGGTCATTACCTGAAAGCGTTTCTTCTGTTGCTTATTCTGCTTCTGTTAGTCCCTTGTAGGGCTCTCCTGAGAAGCATGTCCTCACTAAATCACAGGTGTCTAAGATTCTCAACTGTTTTCAGGAACTCAACTAAACAACTCTGTGGGCCAGTTGGAGCTTTTCAAAGTATTTATCTCAGGAAAGTGATTTCACATAGATGTCTGAGAGTTCACAGTTCACTTTCAAAGGAGGCCCTTATTAGCAGCTGGTCCTCCCTAATTGGTGAAATTTCACTTATTTCAACAACAGACTGGACATTTTTAGACAGTGAGAGGATAATTCTCATGGAGATTGTTATTGATTCTACTTATCTGTTTAGAGCAACCCATTATATGCTTTGTTAAGGCCACAAAATGGCTGATGATGAGTATACATGTCATAAAAACTTTAAAAAGAAAAGAATTATGAAAATACACAAGAGAATGTAGTTATGAGGACTTATCCTTTAAAACCCTAGGACAGGTTAATACTCACTGTGTAATAAAGATGGTCTTGCTCCCAGGGGAGGTTTCGGTGGGGTTTCCTGTCAGTCTCTTGTACTCTGCACTTTGGAAGTCGTGTGGAGCATGGCAGAGTTACTATTGGCTGTTCAATGGAAAACTACAATGACCACAAATAGGAATGAGAAATATGACATATGACAAAAGATAGTGTGCCAGTTAAGTAACAGTTTTCACATAGACATATGTAGTTTTCAGTGTTATGGTCAGTGTTGAAGCATGCACTTTTTACAACACAAGAAACTTAGATGAACCGTATGGATACGATAGTTCATCATTAAATTGGATGATTGAGGGAATGTTCCTTTTTTCCTTTTTAGACAAAAGAACAGAATTATTAAGAAGATGCAGACAAAAGAACAGAATTATTAAGAAGGTGCAAACAAAAGACTAAACAGTAAAATCAGAAAACGTTCTTGCCTTTTACTTCGTTTTCCTACTCTGATTTTCCAGAGACAAGAGCCATTTGCTGTACACTTTATATATCCTTCCAAATATTATTCTTAATACTCAGAAGTAAATAATGATATATACATACTTTCATATTACCACAAAGGCACATTATAGATTTATCTAAATCTCTAAATGGAATCATTGTAATTTTATTCTTCAACAATAATTCTTTCTCTACTCAGTACTGTGTATCTTTGTCCTATGTTAGTACATACAGACGTACCAATTTATATTTTAAATTGCTGTATACAGTATTTTAAAGTAATATTTCATTATTTAACTCTTTGGAAGGGGAAGTACTGATTTATGTTTCTCTCAAGGTCTTTAGCAATAGGAAAGTGGTTATTGGCTTACTTAATTAAAATCTTGGTCATATTTCTGGAGACAGTCAGCACAGAAGCCAAATTACCAACCTATAAATTTTTGTTCTTCATTGCAAAACACTGAATGATACTCAAAGGGGTTTGATTTTGTGTTTTTTAAAAATGATGTTCTCTAATCCAAATTGGAGGTCAATATTTACCTCTACTGTGCTGTATTCTGGAAAATTTGAGGAAGAAGTAAGAACTTTAGAGTTGCTGCTGCTGCTAAGTCACTTCAGTCGTGTCCGACTCTGTGCGACCCCATAGAGGGTAGCCCACCAGGCTCCCCCCTCCCTGGGATTCTCCAGGCAAGAACACTGGAGTGGGTTGCCATTTCCTTCTCCAATGCATGTAAGTGAGAAGTGAAAATTAAGTCGCCCAGTCGTGTCTGACTCTTAGCGACCCTATGGACTGCAGCCCACCAGGCTCCTCCATCCATGGGATTTTCCAGGCAAGAGTACTGGAGTGGGGTGCCATTGGGCTAGATCTAACTCTAAATCCTGGTTCTGTCTATTTTGAACTATATGATCTTGGCAAATTATTTAAACCCCGTTATCCTCAGTCCTCTTCTTTGTAAAATGGAAACAACAATCCTTAACTCATTAGATTGTATTTACTATGAAATGAAATACTATATATGACAATAGGATAATGTCTAATTGTTGGTGTTCAATAGTTTTAATTAACATTTATATGTGATGGAAAAATGAAGTTGTTGATATACAATGTTTTTACTTACCAAAAGGCAATTTCATATAGTTTTACCTAATGTATATGTTATGTGTAACATTTCATAGTCATTCTCTTCAAAGAATATTCACTGATGAGACAATATCCTTAGATACATTCTTGAATTGCTACTTAAAGGCTCAGTTCAGTTCAGTCAGTCAGTCTTGTCTGACTCTTTGTGACCCCATGAATCGCAGCACATCCCTGTCCAGCACCAACTCACAGAGTTCACTCAAACTCATGTCCATCGAGTTGGTGATGCCATCCAGCCATCTCATCCTCTGTTGTCCCCTTCTCCTCCTGCCCCCAATCCCTCCCAGCATCAGAGTCTTTTCCAGTGAGTCAACTCCTCGCATGAGGTGGCCAAAGTATTGGAGTTTCAGCTTCAGCATCAGTCCTTCCAATGAACACCCAGGACTGATCTCCTTTAGGATGAACTGGTTGGATCTCCTTGCAGTCCATGGGACTCTCAAGAGTCTTCTCCAACACCACAGTTCAAAAGCATCAATTCTTTGGCGCTCAGCTTGCTTTATATTCCAACTCTCACATCCATACATGACCACTGGAAAAACCATAACCTTCACTAGATGGACCTTTGTTGGCAAGGTAATGTCTCTGCTTTTTAATATGCTATCTAGTCTAAATGGTCAATATAAGACATGACTTTATGAGAAATTATAATATGGAGAAATTTTCACTGAGATAATTAAGGATGACTTAATGAAGGTATGAGATCTGATACTGACCTTGAAAGATGGGTAGATGATGGAGAAGCAATAGAATATTCTAAAAGTTATGACTGAGCTCTCTCTTTCATAGATAGATGAGGGACAGAGTAAACATTTAGACTTTAGAATTTAATTTTAGATGGGACCACTTATTTATTTCAACCATTTCATAATACAGATAAGGGAAGAGGCCTGTAGGGTTTAAGTGACTAGGCAAACATAAAATTAGTTAGCTACAAAACTGGTAGGCTTCCCTCGTGGCTCAGAGGGTTAAGAATTCACCTTTAGTGTAAGAGAGCTGGGTTCAATCCCTGTGTCAGGAAGATCTCCTGGAGAAGGGAATGTCTGCCCACTTCAGTATTCTTGCCTGGAGAATTCCATAGACAGAGAAGCCTGGCAGACTATTGTCCATGGGGTCACAAAGAGTTGGACACAACTGAGCTACTATTACACACAAGCACACACACACATACACACAGCTACTACAAAAAGGTAACAGGTACTATTATTACTCACAAGCAAGAAATGGAGATAGTTTTAGAGTTATGAATAAATGCTCATCAAGATTATTTTTAAAACCTTGAAGAGTAATGTTTAAAAAACACTGCCCATGGAATCAATTTTTTGAAGAATATGCACTATTATGATTGAGAACAAATAAGAAATGTTGATGGAAGTAAAGGATGCAGAAGGAAATGGCAAGCATTTGAACAAAAATTAATATATGCCCAGGGGCTATGCAAACTACTGAATGATAAACACAAAGCAGGCTTTACAGAGACCATGTAGATGAGGGAGGAGGGCTGAGGGTAATCAAGGTTGAGCAAGAGGCATATGTAAGATATAAAACATTTGGGACAGAACAGGCTGGGAAATATTACAGAATAAATTTAGAGAGTGTACAAAAGCTCAGGCAAATCAAAAGTAGAAAATAAAAGGAAGATTGCACAAGAGGATTGATAATAAGATGTGTTTCAAGTACATGGAAACAAGATGTCTGTACAGAAGGCAAGAATCTCTCACAGGTGGAAAAGGTAATTTATTGAGATAAGAGGTAGAATTTCTGAACAAAATGATTTTCCTAAGCATTAGTGATGTCAGGAGTGGACATACCTAGGAGGAAACAAACAGAAAAATTTGGCTAGTATTTGCATAGCTGGAAAAGAAATGGATTGAGAATTTTGGTGACTTATTTAAGGCGGGAATGGAGCATGATTGCTGTCAGGAAATCTAGCAAACTTTGTGATACTGAGTTGGTTGTTGAACTTCTCAAGACCTCCGATTTCTTAGCTGTAATTAAAGGACCTGGACAAAATGAGCTTCATGACAGCTTTACTCAAAGTGTGGCCTATGGACCAGCAGGTCCAATACTATGTGTTACTGGTCTGTGAAAAAATTAGTAGACTTTTGAGAATGTTTAGCAACTTTTATAGCAATTTGACTTTGTTGCAACATCTAGCATGTGATTTTGTATTATACAGATTATTGGTCTGCAGTGAACTTGAAATTGAAAAAAAAATGTCACTGTGATAACATGAGAATCATTGTTATAAAGTCTTCTGATACTAAAGTTATAACTATATATATATTCAGTGATTGAAATTTCCCTGGGTATGGATAGGTCCGACTCATCCTTGTATCAGCTTGCTAGGGCTGCCGTAACAAAATGCCACAAACTTGGTGACTTAAATGCGAAATTTATTTTCATAGTTTTAGATACTGAAAGTTCAGAACTGAGGTGTCAGACTGAGCTCCTCCTAAGTCTCCTCTCCGTGGCTTACAAATGGCAGCCTTCTTGCTGTGTCCTCCCATCTTTCTTCTGTGCCTGTGCCTCACGTTGTCTCCGTGTGTTCTAGTCTAAGGATTCCAGTTGGACCGGGTTTGGGTCCACCTTTAATGGCCTCATTTTAACTTAATCATCTCTTCAAAGGTTTTATCTGCAAATAGTTACATGCCAGGATACCAGGCATTAGGGCTTCAACATATGAATTTGGGAAAAACAATTCTGTCCACAACCTTGCTAAAGAAAGCTGTTTTTTTCAAGACATTATTTTATGACAATGTAACCAACTGATGGGTATTTTGGAGTTGGTTTGTATGCTTGTTTTTGCCAAATAACCACAAATACATGAATTAATTATGGTATGTTTTCATTTGATTTTAATGTATATACATTTCCCCCTAAAATAATGCCTTTATTCCAATAAATTAAGATCAAAGTAAATAAATTTCAGTTATCCAAACCTCAGAAGTGTTTGGATGAACAAATGGCAGAATTATAACATAATTCAATAAATCTATGAACCTTCCTACGTTTCTGAACTGTCACTTTAAAAAAAGTAAATCAAGTCACACTAAACTCTCAGAAACTTAATAGGACATAAATCACTTTTTACCTAGGCACAACAGAAAAAAATTGATGCATTTGATTTTTTTCCATGGCTCTGATCATATACAAATTTACCTGTCTTCTGTTATTCAGATTCCCTGTATCCTGTCATCTTTTCCCTTTAATTTAAGTCAGTCTTTGGGCATAATGCAGATTAATTTCTTGGGTTAAATTTTTAGAATTAGATCTACTGGGTGAACAAATAGAGTATTTCTGAGGTTCTTCTTATCTGCTGCTAAATTGCTGCTGTACATCAGAAGTATGAATCACCCTTGTCACTAGTAATGTGGGAGAATATTTGTTTTGCTGTATTCTTTCCAGAATTTGATTATCGTTAAGCAAATTCTTCTGTAAGTATGAAAGAAGAAATGTGGTATGTTGTTTTCCTTCATATGTTTTCTTACTACAGATGAAGTCGCACCGTTTTTCAGGTTATTTGCCACCTGTATTTCTTTGTGAACTGCTGTTGAGCATGATATACTTTGAAAGAGAGCGAAGGACATATTGCCCTACAATGATGTTACCTCGTATTGAGAAGTGAGCATACGTTTTAAGTACCACACAACTTTACAAACTTGTTTTCATTCTTTCCTTTTCCTCCCCAACTTTTCCTGCTTTCTGTTAGTCTATTAAATCACTTCTCTGTGTTTGCCTGTGGAGGTCCTAGAATTCAGTGTGCTGAGAAACTCATGACAGAGTTCAGTACCCACTCTATTTTCAGTCTAGATCCAAAAGGAAACAAACCTCTTAAGTTCATCAGAAAGAATATGAACTGAATCTGAAAGTTTCACTTTGCTCAAATCTTACTGTACAGTGGAGATAATACATCTCTATATTACTAATTTTGCTCATTAAGAAATAGACATGGAAGCCCAGAAACTGAGGACCAAGGCTGAAATGTACCTTGATTTTCTTTGGTTTCATATACATTTTGCCTAGGTGGTAGTTAATACTTCAGTTTACCTTGCATGGTCTATCTTGAGCATGAAAAATCATGCTCATGTCAGACAGGTTGACTGAGACTGCCTTTTCTTTCATTGTCAGGCTTTCAAAGGTTGCTCTGAGGAATTACACATAAACCTCCCCTCTCCTGAAAAGCCAGCATTGAATCTGTCTTACATTACCTGAAAGAGGGCTGAATTCCTGAGAGCATTTTTCACTGTGTGAATAAACTCCTTTTCACGCATGACCAGGAGAATTTTATGCTGAGACTAGAGAGATGAAAGTTTAAAGATTTGGTAGAAGTAAGGGTGAGGAAAAGGGAGCAGCTGGAGCCAAATTATAAGTAGCGAGTGAGTGAAGTGAAAGTCGCTCAGTCGTGTCTGACTCTTTGCAACCCCATTGACTACACAGTCCATGGAATTCTCCAGGCCAGAATACTGGAGTGGGTAGCCTTTCCCTTTTCCAGGGTGTTGGGGGCCGGGCGTGAGGCACTCTGCCCATAGCAAAGGTCGTGAGGAAGGAGGCTCGACATACGCAAAGGCAGGATCGAGCCTCAGGAGTCCCCCTGGAAATCCTCGAGCATCTACCCCCATAACCAGAGCCTGCCTTCTTTACTACTTTGTGCTCTCCCCTACACCTCTGACTTTACAGGGGGCTGTCCCCCACCACCTCTTTCGGAGAAGGAGTTAACTTAGAGCTCCAGTTAATAATAATTCCTGGGTGTGATAGGAGTGTTTCAACTACAAACTCCTCTGAAGGTTCTCTAGCCTGCCTGACAGGCTTGTCTGGCCACATGTGATTGCTCACAGCCTCCCTACCGTGAGAGGCATGAGATGCTTTAAACCTTCTAAAAACAGTTCCTTAGAAAAGTTAGAAAACTATTAGTATAAGTATAATGGGCTGATTAGAAATTGTATTGGTGAAGGGTTTTTCATTTGTTGAGCCAATGTTTGTTGCTAAGTCTCCATATCCCCTGCCCTTACACACATTAATGAATATATAGAAGAAATAAGTATTAACCTTTGATATTAATCATGTTAGACCTTAGGCTAAGTAAATTCTTTCCTTAACTAAAACCCACTACACCCTCACCCTATAGGAATGTAACTTTATTTGGGTGACGTCTGTTTTAAGAATAATCACCCCTGGAGAAATAAGTGTTGACTGACCGCTGTCACAAGGAGAGGGTCGTAAATTGTCAGCAGGCCCCCCTGGCCAGAAGATGATGTAACACCCCTAAGACCTCTGTATACATTTGTGTGAAGCACCTGACTTTAATAAAATTCAGGACTGCTGTCTCTGCGTGACTTTTGTATAACATCTCAGTGTATAAAAGTAGACCATGGAAAATAAAGAATTGGGATCAGTTCCTCGAAATACTGGTCTCCCCATGTCTCTCTCTCTCTCAAACTCTGGCTGAGTCTCCATCTGGAGCACAGAACCCTCCATGCTTACTAATTATGCCTGGGCTTCTAACATCCGACCAGGGAGGCCTCAGTGTCTCCTCTCCTTCGGGAGAACGGAAGGATGCCTGCGGCCTACGTAAGTGGTGCAAGCTTCTTGTCTTGAAGTTTTATTGGTCTCCTGCGTAAACCAAGCTTCTCAGCCTCTTTTCTCCACTGAATTTTCCTACTGAGCTATCCTCATTCTATTACTCTTTATATCTTTGATGAATATTTAAATAGTCACCGATACCGTCTCCCCTTCGAATACCCTGGATCAGCCGGGGCTGGACCCGGGCACCAGGGGATCTTCCCAACCCAGGGATCTAACCCAGGGCTCCTGCACTGCAGGCAGATTCCTTACCAGTTGAGCCACAAGAGAAGCCCAAGAATATTGAAATGGGTAGCCTATCCCTTCTCCTGGGGATCTTCTCCACCCAGGAATTGAACTGGGAATCAAACTGGGGTCTCCTGCATTGCAGGCAGATTCTTTACCAATTGAGCTATCAGGGAAGCCCATTTAAGTAGAGAGTTATTTAAATAAGAGACAGTAAATTCACAGACCTCTGCCTGAATTAGGGTTATAAATATTTTCAGACAGCAAGATTTCCATTTTTAACATTTTTTATTGTTGTAAAATATGCGTAACATAAAATTTATCACTGTGAACATTTTTAAGTGTGGCAGAATTAAGTGCATTCATACTGTTGTGCAGCCATCACCACCATTCATGTCTAGAAGTTTTTTTGTGATGCAAAACTGAAACTGAAAAAATAACTCCCAATTCCCCACCCCCTCAAGCCCTTGTAAGCTACCATTCCAATTTCTGTGTCTGTATCATTGACTGCTTTAGGTATCTCATGTAAGTGGCATCATATAGTGTTATTTTTGTGATGCCTTATTTCAATTAGCATAAAGTCCTCATCGATGCTGTAGCATATGTCAGAATTTCCTTCTTTTTTATGACTGAATAATATTGCATTTTGCTTAATTCAGTCTTCTGTCAGTGAACACCTTGATTTCTTCCATGTTTTAGCTATTATGAATGATGCTGCTATGAATATGGGTGTACAAATATTAGTATCTCTTTAAGAGTCTGCTTTCAAGTTTGGATATATATACTAAAGTGGAATCACTAGATCATATTTTCAGTTTTTTAAGAAACTGTCATACTGGTTTCCACAGCAGCTGTCTCATTTTACATTCCTATCAACTATGTCCAAGGGTTTCAATTTCTCTACATTTGTTATTTCTGTTTATCTTCTTAAAGTAGATATCCTAATGGTTGCGAGGTGGTATCTCACTGTGGTTTTGATATGATTTTCCTAATGATCAGTTATTTGAACATTTTTTCATGCATGTGCTTATTTTCCATTCATATATCTTCTTTAGAGAAATGTCTATTCAAGCCCTTTGCCCATTTTTGAATTCAATTCTTTTTTTTTTTTTTTTTTTGCTGATGACTTTAGGAGTTCTCTATATACTCTGGTTATTAATCTCTTCTCAGGTATATGAAAATATGTTTTCTCATTCTTTGGGTTACTTTTTTACTCTGATAATACCCTCTGAATGCAAAAAATTAAAAAATTTCATGAAGTCCAATTTGTCTGTTTTTTCTTGTGTTGCCTATGCCTTTGATATCATATTCAAAAATTTTTTCCTAAATTCAGTGTTCTGAAGCATCTGACTTAAGCCTTCTTCTAAGTGTTTTAGTTCTTATGTTTAGGTATATGATCCATTTTGAGTTAACTTCTGTATTTGGGGTTATGTGAACTTCAACTTCATACTTTTGCATGCAGATATTCAGTTTTTACAGCACCACTTGTTAAAAAGGGGCTTCCCTGGTAGCTCAGTTGGTAAAGAATCTGCCTGCAATGAGGGAGACCTGGGTTCAATCCCTGGGTTGGGAAGATACCCTGGAGAAGGGAAGGGTTACCCACTCCAATATTCTGGGCTGGAGAATTACATGGACTGTAGTCCATGGGTTCACAAAGAGTTGGACATGACTTTCACTTTCACTTGTTAAAAAGATTGTCTTTTCCTGCATTGGATGACCTTGGCACCCTTGTGAAAAATAGTTTGCACATATATGCAAATGTTTGTTTCTGGGACTAGTTGTAAGCAGTAATTAGTGATCTTTTAGTTAAAAACTTCTGTGTGTACCCTCGTGTCACAAAAGAGCAAAATAGCTGTTTGCAGATTTATAAGCTATCAATTATTAATATTTCTCTAGTGTTTGAAGTTGTCTGATATATTTTTTATTCTGCCATGTAAACTGAAATGGTCGCTAGATTTCTTAGTGTTAAAAATAATCAGTTTCAATAAATGCTGGAGAGGGTGTGGAGAAAAAGGAACCCTCTTACACTGTTGGTGGGAATGCAAACTAGTACAGCCACTATGGAGAACAGTGTGGAGATTCCTTAAAAAACTGGAAATAGAACTGCCATATGACCCAGCAATCCCACCACTGGGCATATACACAGAGGAAACCAGAATTGAAAGAGACATGTGTACCCCAATGTTCATCGCAGCACTGTTTACAATAGCCAGGACATGGAAGCAACCTAGATGTCCATCGGCAGACAAATAGATAAGAAAGCTGTGGTACATACACACAATAGAATATTACTCAGCTATTAAAAAGAATGCATTTGAATCAGTTCTAATGAGGTGGATGAAACTGGAGCCTATTACACAGAGTGAAGTAAGCCAGAAAGAAAAACATCAATACAGTATATTAACACACATTTATAGAATTTAGAAAGATGGTAATGATGACTCTATATGCGAGACAGCAAAAGAGACACAGATGTAAAGAACAGACTTTTGGACTCTGTGGGAGAAGGCAAGGGTGGGATGATTTGAGAGAATAGCATCATATGTGAAATAGATCACCAGACCAGGTTCGATGCATGAAAGGGTGCTCAGGGCTGGTGCACTGGGATGACTCTGAGTGATGGGGTGGGGAGGGAGGTTGGAAGGAGGGTCATGATGGGTGATCATGTACACCCATGGCTGATTCATGTGAATGTATGGCAAAAACCACCACAATGTTTTAAAGTAATTGCTGCTGCTGCTAAGTTGCTTTATTCGTGTCCGACTCTGTGAGACCCCTTAGATGGCAGCCCAGCAGGCTCCCCTGTCTCTGGGATTCTCCAGGCAAGAACACTGGAGTGGATTGCCATTTCCTTCTCCAACGCATGAAAGGGAAAAGTGAAAGTGAAGTCATTCGGTCGTGTCCGACTCTTCGTGACCCCATGGACTGCATCCTAGCAGGCTCCTCCATCCATGGGATTTTCCTGGCAAGAGTACTGGAATGGGTTGCCATTGCCTCCTCCAATTAAAATAAATTTTAAAAAATCCTAAAAATAAAATCAGTTTCCTTAAAAAGTCAAAATCTTATTCTTTTCTCATTGCAGGATATTTGCCATATATTCCATCATAATATGTGATATAAAGATATGTTTGACATGGTTTCTGGAAAAGTTGTTTTCATGATCCAGAAAAGAATTGGTGTTTACAACTTGAGAATGAGTTTCCTTCTCTTGGCTTCATAGTGTATGAATTTCTCTGAATGTGTGTACTGTGTGAGTGCATGCATGTGTCACATGTGAGTGAAACAGGCACATGTAATTAAGGTAACACACGGTCGTCTGGCTGTGGAGAATACACATGAGCCCATTCCCTAAGTAACAGAAGCTTATGCCCTTAAATGCCAAAATTTGGGATATGTAAAGGCATTTATTTTCTCAAATGTATCACACTTGATTTGAATTTCTTTAATTGAAATATTAAACTCTAAGCATTACTCTTTGGGGGTACATTTCAGCATTTTCTTTAAGTGTTTTTATTCCCTTAATAAAGTACTTCCCCCTCCCCCCGCCTCAATTTTCCTTTTGTCTTTGAATTTTTTCAAGTATTTGTATTTGAATTTTTAAAAATGTTCTTCTGATGTCTTCTTTGCTCAGGTTCTAAAAGACTATTTTTCCCCGGGAGGTATCAGCTGCTAATGGTGCCCATTTCTTCTTCTACTTTGTTGCATTTACTATGCTGTGGGCAAGGTTAGAATTGTGTATAAAACAAAAGTAGGTCTCCTTCTCCAAGAGAGGAGAAAGAGTTCTCTTAAAAATTTGAAGGCTTTGGTCTTTGAAATATGTGTTTTATGAGATTATATGACTCCTGTTACTATAGTATTGGTTGAATTCTGAATGATCTAGGTTGGAATTGCTTTTGTGCTTAAATTTGATTTATTAATTAAAGGATCTTCAATTACCATTAGGAAGAATTTACTGGTTAACTGCAGTTTGTGCAAGTTGCCAGGTATTGCTTTGCTATGCATTCTGCTAAATACTCGGTGTGAAGAGATGTTCTATTTTCAGTCATCAGGTGTTAGCCTGCCTAGTTTCCTCCTCTTACAGAAGGTTACCGCTCAAAGTGGTATTGAAAGTTGTGCTTCAGGGGTGTTGGTAAGCAAATTGTTCATCCCTTTTATTTATAATTGCCCACATTTCAACGTATTCTATATCAGTTCCTTGGAAATTCTGCTTTTAACCCTTTGCAGATGTCTGCTGTGAAGACTAGTACCACTATTACGATTCACTGACTGGCTGGGACAGGGTTTTTTCTTCATTTTTTTTAACTCAAAAGAAACATGTCTTTTGTGTTAACCCTCATATTTACTCTTCATACCACCTTTTCTTTCTTTGTGTATATTCAAGTATCTGTATAGTATCATTTCCCTTCAGTCTTAAGTTCTTCCTTTGATATTGTAGCAAATTTTATCAGATGCCATTTTCCCCAAAATGCTTTTATTTACTATCTTTTCTGAAAGATGATTTCACTGGATAAAGAGTTTTTGGTTGGCAGTTTTTATTACCTTTCATCATTTTAAAGATGTAATTCCATTGTTGTCTGATTTCCATCATACCTAATGAGAAGACTTAGAAAATTCATATCATTGTCATCTATATGAAGTATCATTTTTCTCTGGCTGCTTTCAGGAATTTCTTCTTTACCTTCAGTTTTCAGCAGTTTGACTAAGGTGTGTAGGAATGGATTGACTCAGCAGGCCTAGGCTGCTCAAACCCCACACATTCCTATTTTCAGAATTGGTCCTTGGCTAGTTTCCGTGAGATAAACTCTGAAACCTTAAAATGCTCTGCCTATTAAGAATGTTTTGGCATGCCTGAGGCCTTGAGCCACATGGAATTAGTTTGATCTAATAGTTTGTGTTAATGGTGTTATTTGTGGTGAGTTCTTGGTTTTGTTCTGGGAGGCTGGAATCTGAGATCAGATGTGCAGATTCTGCTGGCCTACTTGAATGACCTCCAATAAAAGCTCTGAACACCAACCAAGGTTCTGGTGAGTTTCCCTGGTTGGCAGCACTCTGCATGTGTGGTCACACATGATTTCTGGGAGTAGGTGTGTGCCTGTGCTGACTCTATTGGGAGGGGTGTCTGTGTGTGTTTTCTCCTGGACTTCCCCCAATGTGTCTTTTTCCATAAGTATGACAAATTTTCTGAGTCCATGACGAGCCTGAGGGTGGTCTGGAGAACTCACAACACAGTAGGCGCCTGAAGTGGGATTTGGTACAATTATCCCTCATACACTAAAATATGGAGAAGGATTTGTTTGGGAAAAGAAAAAATAAGAAATTTTTGATGGTTTGATAGCTATCAAGTCATCCATCATATGAGGCAGCAGCTGCTCTGCAATTAGCTACTGAGGGTAAAAGTTACGCATGAAATTTAGAAATGATCAACTCAACTACTGAGGAATTGGCTTACTGCAAACTTAAGGAAATGCAGAATACTGAGAATAAGGTAAACACTCTCTGATTTTTAATATTCTGTCTAGGTCTGTCAGGTGAAATGCTGGGCTGGATGAAGCACAAGCTAGAATTGAGATTACAGGGAGAAATATCAATAACCTCAGATATGCAGTTGATACCACCCTTATGGCAGAAAGTAAAGAGGAACTAAAGAGCCCCTTGTGATGAAAGTGAAAAAGCTGGCTTAAAACTCAACATTCAGAGAACTAAGATCTTGGCATCTGGTCTCATCACTTCATGGCAAATAGATGGGGGAAAAATGGAAACAGTGAGAGACTTTATTTTGGGGGGCTTGAAAATCACTGCAGATGGTGACTGCAGCCATGAAATTAAAAGACTCTTGTTCCTTGGAAGAAAAGCTATGACCAACCTAGACAACATATTAAAAAGCAGAGACATTACTTTGCAAACAAAGATCTGTCTAATCAAAGCTATGGTTTTTCCAGGAGTCATGTATGGATGTATGTATGGAGAGCTGGACTATAAAGAAAACTGAGTGATGAAGAATTGATGCTTTTGAACTATGGTATTGGAGAAGACTGTTGAGAGTTCCTTGGACTGTGAGGAGATCCAACCAGTCCATCCTAAAGGAAATCAGTCTTGAATATTCACTGGAAGGACTGATGCTGAAGCTGAAGCTCCAGGACTTTGGCCACCTGATGGGAAGAACTGACTCATTGGAAAAGACCCTGATTCTGGGAAAGATAGAAGGCAGCAGGAGAAGGGGATGACAGAGGATGAAATGGTTGGATGGCATCACCAACTCGATGGATATGAGTTTGATGAAGCTTTGGGAGTTGGTGATGGACAGGGAGGCCTGGCATGCTGCAGTCCATGGGGTCCCAAAGAATCGGACACCACTGAGCAACTAAACTGAACTAAAGGTTTGTCATAGCTTTTCTTCCAAGGAGCAAGCGTCTTTTAATTTCATGGCTGCAGTCACCATCTGGAGTAATTTTGGAGCCCAAGAAAATGAAGTTTGTCACTGTTTCCCCATCTATTTGCCATGAAGTGATGGGGCCCAGTGCCATGAACTTAGTTCTCTGAATGCTGAGTTTTAAAACCAGCTTGTTCAGTCTCCTCTTTCACTTTCATCAAGAGGCTCTTCAGTTCCTCTTCGTTTTCTGCCATAAGGGTGGTGTCATCTGCATATCTAGGTTACTGATATTTCTCCCAGCAATCTTGATTCTAGTTTGTGCTTCATCCTGCCCAGCATTTTGCATGCTGTACTCTGCATATAAGTTAAATAAGCAGGGTGACAATATACAGCCTTGACATACTCCTTCCCCAATGTGGAACCAGTCCGTTGTTCCATGTCCAGTTCTAGCAGTTGCTTCTTAACCTGCATACAGATTTCTCAGGAGGCAGATCAGGTGGTCTGATATTTCCATCTCTTGAAGAATTTTCCGCAGTTTGTTGTGATCCACACAGTCAAAGGCTTTGGCGTAGTCAATAAAGCAGAATTAGATGTTTTTCTCGGAGAAGACAATGGCACCCCACTCCAGTACTCTTGCTTGGAAAATCCAATCGACGGAGGAGCCTGGTGGGCTGCAGTCCATGGGGTCACTAAGAGTCAAACACGACTGAGCGACTTCACTTTGACTTTTCAGTTTCATGCATTAGAGAAGGAAATGGCAACCCACTCCAGTGTTCTTGCCTGGAGAATCCCAGGGACGGCTGAGCCTGGCGGGCTGCTGTCTATGGGGTCACACAGAGTCGGACATGACTGAAGTGACTTAGCAGCAGCAGCAGCAGCAGATGTTTTTCTGGAACTCTTTTGCATCTGATGATCCAACAGATGTTGGCAATTTGATCTCTGCTTCCTCTGCCTTTTCTAAATCCAGCTTGAACATCTGAAGTTCTCAGTTCATATACTGTTGAAGCATCACTTGGAGAATTTTGAGCATTACTTTGCTAGTATATGAGATAGTGCAATTTTACGGTAGTTTGAACATTCTTTGGCTTTGTCTTTCTTTGGGATTGGAGTGGAAACTGACCTTTTCCAGTCCAGTGGCCACTGCTAAATTTTCCAAATTTGCTGGCATATTGAGTGCAACACTTTAACAGCATCATCTTTCAGGATTTGTAATAGCTCAGGTGGAGTTCCTTCACGTCCACTAGCTTTGTTCATAGTGATGCTGCCTAAGGCCCATTTGACTTTGCATTCCAGGATGTCTGGCTCTAGGATGACACCATGGTGGTTATCTGAGTCATTAGGATCCTTTTTTGTCTAGTTCTTCTGTGTATTCTTACCACCTCTTCTTAATATCTTCTGTTTCTGTTAGGTCATACCATTTCTGTCCTTTATTATGCCCATATTTGCATAAAGTGTTCCTTTGGTATCTCTAACTTTCTAATTTTCTTGAAGAGATCTCTAGTTTTTCCCATTCTAATGTTCCATTCTAAAAATAGGATACAATGTGTGTAATCTTGTGTTACTGCTGCTGCTGCTAAGTCGCTTCAGTCGTGTCCGACTCTGTGCAACCCCATAGACGGCAGCCCACCAGGCTCTGCCATCCCTGGGATTCTCCAGGCAAGAACACTGGAGTGGGTTGTCATTGCCTTCTCCACTGTGTAAAAGTGAAAAGTGAAAGTGAAGTCGCTCAGTAGTGTCCGACTCTTCGAGACCCCATGGACTGCAGCCTACCAGGCTCCTCCATCCATGGGATTTTCTAGGCAACAGTACTGGAGTGGCTTGCCATTGCTTTCTGCAAATCTTGTGTTAGGCAAACATTTCTTAACCTGAACATAAAAAATACAAACTATAAAATTAAAGTGGGTTAATTATGCTTTATCAAAAATATAAACCTTTGTTCTTCAAAAAACTCTTAATAAAAATAAAATGTCAAGGCATTGGCTGAAAGAAAATATTGCAAAATGTACATCTGGTAATATCTTACATCCAGAGTATATAAAGAAGTGTTACAACTCCATAGAAAAAAGAAAGATTAGTGAAAAAAAAATCACTGGGGCAAAAATTTGCTGACATTTCATGGTCAATAAATATATGAAAAGGATGCTCAGCATCATGAATGATTAAGAAAATGCAAGTAAAAAATGCAATGAGATACCTCTGTACACCGACCAGACTGACTTTTATCTGTAAGACTGACAGTGCCAAGTGTTGATTCAGTTCAGTTCAGTCGCTCAGTCGTGTCCAACTCTTTGCAACTCCATGAATTGTCACAGCACACAACTGTCCATCACCAACTTCTGGAGTTCACTCAAACTCATGTCCATCGAGTTGGTGATGCCATCCAGCCATCTCATCCTCTGTCGTCCCCTTCTCCTCCTGCCCCCAATCCCTCTCAGCATCAGAGTCTTTTCCAATGAGTCAACTCCTCACATGAGGTGGCCAAAGTATTGGAGTTTAAGCTTCAGCATCAATCCTTCCAATGAACACCCAGGACTAATCTCCTTTAGGATGGACTGGTTGGATCTCCTTGCAGTCCAAGGGACTCTCAAAAGTCTTTTCCAACACCACAGTTCAAAAGCATCAATCTTCCATTCTCAGCTTTCTTCACAGTGTTGGTAGGGAAGTGTAATAAGGTCATACACTCCTGGTGGGAATGAAAAATGATACAATTGATTTGGAAAACAGTGTGACAGTTTCTTATAAAGTTAAAAATATACTGGGTGCCTGGTCCTCAGTCACTCAGTCTGACTCTTTCATGACCTCCATTGACTGTAGCCCACCAGGCTCCTCTGTGAGATTTTCCTGGCAAGAATACTGGAGTAGGTTGGTGTTCCTCCTCCAGGGGATCTTCCTGAGCCAGGGATTGAACCTGGGTGTCCTGCACTGGCAGGCGGATTCTTTACCATTGACCCACCTGGGAATCCCCTAAAGTTAAATGTGTGTGTGTGTGTGTGTGTGTGTGTGTGTGTGTGTGTGTGTGTATCAGTGTGCTTAGTCACTCAATCCTGTCTGACTTTTTGCAGCCCCATGGACTGTATCCCACCAGGCTCCTCAGTCCATGGGATTCTCCAGGCAAGAATACTACAATGGGTTGTCATGGCCTCCTCCAGGGGATCTTTCCCACACAGGGATGGATCTTCTGTCTCCTGGGTCTCCTGCATTGCAGACAGATTCTTTACCACTAGCACCACCTGGGAAGCCAAAGTTAAACATCAGTTCAGTTCAGTTCAGATCAGTTGCTCAGTCATGTCCGACTCCTTGTGACCCCATGAATCGCAGCACGCCAGGCCTCCCTGTCCATCACCAACTCCCGTTCACTCAGACTCACGTCCATTGAGTCGGTGATGCCATCCAGCCATCTCATCCTCTGTCGTCCCCTTCTTCTCCTGCCCCCAACCCCTCCCAGCATCAGAGTCTTTTCGGGATTTCTTTGGAAGGAATGATGCTAAAGTTGAAACTCCAGTACTTTGGCCACCTCATGCAAAGAGTAGACTCATTGGAAAAGTTAAACATATGATCCAGCAATTCTAGATTTTTACCCTAAAGAGAAACATACATCTGTCCAAAAAACCAAGTCAAAAATGCTCATAGCAGTTTTATTTATAATAGTTCCAAACTGGGAATAAATCAGATTGTTATCAAAAGGCACATGGATAAACAAATTGTGATATAACCAGATAATCAAAGCTACTCATTAAAGAAAAGGAATAAACTAACACAATATGGATAAAGCACACGTGCATTTTGGCAAGTGAAGGAGGCCAGTCATAAAGGGATACATGATGTATGAATCCGTTTGTATGAACTTTGAGGAAGGGTAAAACTAGAGTGGTAGCAATCAGGTCTACTTACTGCAAAGGAGTAAAGTGTGTGTAGAATGAAGGAAGTCATGATTGTTTCATTCCATGCTTGTGATGTTGCTACACATTTGTCAAAACTCATTGAAATATGTATTTCAAATTGGTGAGTTTTACTGTACACAAATTATGCTTCAACAAAGCTGACAAAAATTGAGCCACCCTTACTGGGAAAATTTTTTTCAGGAAGCAAAAAGTAATCTTTTACTTATTTTGCCTTTCTTTTCACTGACATTAATGCCTGTATTACATCTTATTCATTATGTTTTGTTGAAGTCTAGCATTCACCAAAAGTGAAGAGGAGCATATTAATAAACAGAAATACTCTTTGGGAGGATGGTGTAAGCATCTATTGGTAGAATGAAGTGACAGGAAGAGTAAATAATAATCAGTCATAATCTAATTAATTGCTAAGTGTTAGAAAGCAATGTGAAAAGCTCCATGGAGATGAGGACAGCTCCTTTGGCTGAAAAGTGCTTTGATACCTCTTGAATCCCAGGTGTGAAAAGAAAGAGGAAGAAGGGGGGAAAAAAATCCATCAGCAAAGCTGTCAGACACTTTGGGTTTTTGGCTCTTAGAAAGAAAGGTCACTGCTGCCTTCTCCAAAATGCTAACAGTAATCTTTCTTAGGCAGCGGGAGTAGTTCTGTTATCAGCTGAGCAAGCACCATTTTCAATGATTGACGAGGTTTCCACCTCCAGATTTATTCCATAACCATGCTTAACAACTTGGGGCTTGCAATCTCCTGCTCACAATGAGGATTCAACAAAGCTCACGGAGGCAGAATCCCTGCATGGGCTTCATGTGGCACACACTCCTTCTCACTGCATTCCGCTTTGGAATGTTCTGCTTAGCCAGGCAGGCTGCTGAGGGCAGTGAGAACTTTGGATTTATGCATATGTTCAGCATGGCCCAGATGCTGCTCAGCCCTTTACATGGCAGTCTGCAACAAGTCTAGTGAGAGTGGACGATTTCACCTGAAAGTGAATATGAGGAGGAAGGTTGAAAGTCTGTTTTGTTAGAAATGTCAGCAATTAACGTGCTTCTGTCAGCTGGTAATGGGGTGCTTCAAAGGACTTCGTCTCTAAGCCATGAGCTCATATTGTAAGAGCAGGAATCAATCAGGTCCAGGAGTGTGCAACTCAGAAAGGTCCATGCTTGGCTGAATGTTCTACTATTACCATCTTGAAATTATTGATGATTTTCTGTTTGAATTTGTGTTTGATAAGAGACAGTGGGGCACCTGTGATACATCCAGTATGTGTATCTGACATTGTTGTTGCCCCATTCATGTGTAATGTACACAATGCCACGTGAGCACAGAATTCCAGTGGATCCTCAATGCATGGGAGTCAAGGGAGACTTACAGAGAGTACAAAGTAAGTGTGTTATGTCTAAGATGGAATGGGAGGGTCCATAGACAGTCCTGAGAGGCCATGCTTTCCTTTTTGAAGCATGCTCTTCAAGCTTCAAAAGTAGCGAAAAGGCAATAGGTTTGTTTTTTTTTAAGTTTTTAAAAAAATTTTTTAAAAACAATTATTTATTTATTTGGCTGCACCAGGTCGAGGCACATAGGATCTTCAATCTTTATTGTGGCAATGCAGGGTCCTTTTAGTTGTAGCATGCAAACTCTTAGTTGCGGCATGTGGGATCTAGTTCTCTGGTCAGGGATTGAACTGGGGCCCCCTACATTGGGAGTGTGGAGTCTTAGCCACTGGACTACCAGGGAAGTTCCAAAGCAGTGACATTCTAAGAATGAGCAAGAACCAAGGAATCCTATGCTTTCTTGTGTACAGTCACTTACACTGAAAATGATGGGGAAAAAGGAACAATAGGGCAACTCTTATTTTTCACTCTTCATCAATTATTATTCATCGGTAGATGAAGATAGAGCATGTTGGTAGAATCCATAAATACAAAAGTGGAAGTGAAAATAATTGAGTTACTTTTGTTCATTGTTCCGTTTGTTTTGGTAAGAATGAAATGCATATGCATGTATAAGTTGCAAAATACAAATTGTGTAATTTTGGTGATTTTGCTTATGAATTAAATGCTTTTATATCTGCATGTAAAACTAGCCTTGTACAGTATAAAGATAAATGGTGAATTTTATTCTAATAATTAAAATTTTTAATTTTTCTTTACTTGGAATTATATTAAAAAGCAAATGAAAACACTATGATGAGTAGAGAAAGAGAGTTGCAGAAAAAAAGAAAAAGCTTCCTATTTTTAGTACTTTGGTGGTACTTTTTTTCTGCTTTGGAACAAGTGGCCCCACATTTTTTCTCTCAGCTGTGCCCCACAGATTATGTAGTCAAGGCCCTGCTCTAAAAACTAGTTTCTCTCCCAAGTGAAATTCATTAGTGCTATTTTGTATGTCAAGTATTTGGCTGTTAAAGGCAGCCATCCACTTCATTAATTTTGTGTCTTTTACTACTCAGCCTTCTAACATAGGCTGAACAATCAGATTTCTTCTATTTTAGGTAAGATTGTGTTCTTTGATTTAGTGCATCAAGTAATCTGTAAGCTTGTCATGAAATACCTACTATATGCCACTTACTTGGTTATAAAAACTTTAAGTTGAGGGAACAGATACTTACATGGTAAAATGATATGTGCTATCTACTATAGACAAGAAAATACATAGATAAGAGCGATGTAACTGTGTCTTGCCAGGCAAGAGGACACACTTGACTTTACTGAGCTGGAATTATTTCCTTCCTCAGTTGAAGCAAGAGTTTTTACAGGTAGTTGAATTAATGGCAGGACATTCCAGGCCAAGGAATATTTTATTCCCATAACTAAGTTAATTGCAATGTATTCTGCTTTTGTGCTTTAGAATTCGTTGTTTGCATCCTTTTTTAAATTTTTCTGCTGAGTTTAAAATTGTGAATATACTGACATTTTTAGAGACTTTTTGTATAAGGATGGGGTAACATTTTTGTCTGTGGCAATGTACTTGTACATTTCTTTTTATCTCTTTGTATCTCTATCTCACTCATTATAGTTTAGAAAAAGTGTTTTTTTTTGAAAAATAATCTGAAACATTTTGCCTTCTTCTTTACCATCACCAGTGAAAGAAGGTGTATAAAAGTTGTGATGTGGTAGGGGGAGAAAAATAAATCACTCATGAGTCCTGGAGAAATTCACTCAGAGCATGCATGGCTCTATGAGTAACACGAACAACAAAAATGAGGGACTAGGGTTACAACTCAAGATTTGCTTAGCACCTAGGGTGCTTTTGGACTTTGATGTGATGATGATATGCCAGTGTATCAACTGGGAGCAGTATCCCATAGGAATTAAGGAATGCATCTGAAATTTCTTTAAATCTACTGTAATAATGTTTGTGGTAACTGAAAGTCTTTCTTAACCTTTGGGGGTGGGTGGAACATGCTGGAGATCAGTTACTGTTTTCACTAAATGGGAAGATAGATGCTGACATGCAGAGCAATATAACTTTATTTTCTGTGCCATGTCTATGTTCCCTGTGATTACAAGAGAATTATGAAAGTGGAGTGGAGAAATCCATCAGGAGTGTGGTGTGGCTGAAAGGCAGTAGTAGAAACAACAGTTTCAGGTTCTCATTTTTTGCTGCTCCTTCTCCGTCAATTCAAGTAACTATGAGCCTGGCCCTCCCTTCTCACCTGGGGAAGAAGTACTGGCCACAGAGCAGGAATCAATGCTCACCGCTAAAGAATGGGAAATGAAAATCTGCCTGGAGCTCTGGTGGCTAAAGGTTATAGTTAAACCATGTTTACCTATAAACCTATCCATGTTGGAGGCCAAGGTATGCGCTTTGAGAGATTGTTTTCCTCCAGAGATAAATGTCTTGTAGATACTTACTCCCATCCTGACACTCTCTAAAGAGCCTTTTATAAATGATATTCTCACTTGCCTTTGTTTGGCTTTTAGCAGCAGGAAGCCAAGAAAAGGCCCAACTCTGGTTCTGAGGGCCCTGGGGAAGAGTTGCAAAAATAACACCTGCAGATGTAGAAGGCTGTTCGGTGACCCCCGGTGTGCAGAAGGTCATGAAGAAATTATGAGATTAGAGGATCGGAAGAGTGACAGCAGCTGCCTTTCAGCAGCTTTCTGCTGGTGCCTTGAGAAAGATTCAACTCCAGCAGACTTATTTAGGGCCTGGGAAAATACTGCAAAGTGAAGAAAGAGCTAGAAATGCTAGTTGCCCTCCTTTGGGTGAGAATAGAGATTTGAGCTTGCCCCAGGATGTTGTGAAGTGGAATGACAGAGCAAGTCGTGTTAAAGGAGTAAAAGAACACACTTTTCTGTTGTGCATTTTCATAGGATAAAAGAATGGTTCATCTAAATATTGAGAACATTTTAGATAATTTATAGAGAGTATTAGTAAAGCCAGGGAAGTTTGCAACCCAAACTAAATCTCCAGGTCTTAATAGTAAGCAAAGAATACAATGAAGATGTTATAAATGAAGATTCAGCTATCAGGAATAAGTTCAGTTGCTCAGTCATGTCTGACTCTGCAACCCCCTGGACTGCAGCATACCATGCTTGCCTGTCCATCACCAACTCTCAGAGCTTGCTCAAACTCATGTGCATTGAATTAGTGATGCTATCAACCATCTCTTCCTCTGTCATCCCCTTCTCCCCCTGCCTTTTATCTTTCCGAGCATCAGGGTCTTTTCCAATGAGTCAGTTCTTCCCATCAGGTGGCCAGAGTCCTGGAGATTCAGCTTCAGCATCAGTCCTTCCAGTGAATATTCAGGACTGATTTCCTTTAGATAGACTGGTTGGATCTCCTTGTAGTCCAAGAAACTCTCAAGAGTCTTCCCCAACACCACAATTCAAAAGCATCAATTCTTCTGCGCTCAGCTTTCTTCACAGTCCAACTCTCACATCTATACATGACTACAGGACAAACAGTAGCCTTGATGAGATGGACCTTTATTGGCAAAGTAATGTCTCTGCTTTTTAATATGCTGTCTAGGTTGGTCATAACTTTCCTTTCAAGGAGTGTCTTTTAATTTCATGGCTGCAGTCACCATCTGCAGTGATTTTGGAGCCCAAGAAAATAGTCTCTCACTGTTTCTATTGTTTCCCCATCTATTTGTCATGAAATAATGGGACCAGATGCCATGATCTTAGTCTTCTGAATGTTGAGTTTCAAGCCAACTTTTTCACTCTCCTCTCTCACTTTCTTCAAGAGGCTCTTTATATTCTCTTCGCTTTCTGCTATAAGGGTGGTGTCATCTGCATATCTGAGGTTATGGCAGTCTTGATTCCAGCTTGTGCTACATCCAGCCCAGCATTTCGCATGATGTATTCTGCATAGAAGTTAAATA
Organism: Bos indicus x Bos taurus; assembly: GCF_003369695.1. Taxonomy (NCBI): domain Eukaryota; kingdom Metazoa; phylum Chordata; class Mammalia; order Artiodactyla; family Bovidae; genus Bos; species Bos indicus x Bos taurus. The sequence continues at coordinate 56,939,949 of NC_040083.1, read as the reverse complement.
AGCAGGGTGACAATATACAGCCTTGACATACTCCTTTCCTGGTTTGGAACCAGGCCATTTTTCCATGTCCGGTTCTAGCTGTTGCTTCTTGACCTGCATACAGATTTCTCAGGAGGCAGGTATGGTGGTCTGGAATCCCCATCTCTTGAAGAACTTTCCACGTTTTTTTGTGATCCATGTAGTCAAGGGCTTTGGCATAGTCAACAAAGCAGAAATAGATGTCTTTCTGGAACTCTCTTTTTTCAATGATCCAACGGATGTTGGCAATTTGATCCCTGGTTCCTCTGAATTTTCTAAATCCAGCTTGAACATCTGGAAGTTCACAGTTCACATTGTTGAAGCCTGGCTTGGAGAATTTTGAGCATTACTCTGCAAGCCTGTGAGATGAGTGCCTTACTGGCTTCTTTAAAAAGAATTAAAGCAGCTTTTAGTTTAAAATTGCATCAGGCTAACAGTCCCTTATTATGCCTCTTTTAACTTTCTGCTGAACTGCCAATGAAGATGGGGAGACCAAAGTTCTTAGTACCACCAAAATTGGAAATTTCAACATATTTCTATAATCTTGGCAGTTATGAGTATTGGAAGTGTATTTAAAGATATACTTAATAAAATTTCCCCTAGCTTTATTGAAATATAATTGACCATAACATTGAATAAGTTCAGGTTGTACAACATGACAATTTGAGACATATATATATATATATATATATATACACATATATATATAGTGAAATGATTACTGAATAAGATTAGTTAACATATCCATCACTTCATATAATTATGTTTCTTGTTGTTGTGAGAACTTTAAGATATGCTTTCTTAGCAACTCTGTGCACTGTTGGTGGGAATTTATATTTGTGCAGCCACTATGGAAAACAGTTTGGAGGTTAAGAAATTAAAAGTTAAGACTGTCATACAATTTAGCAATCCCCCTTCTGATACCTTTTATCAAAAAGACAAGAGATAACTGTGCTGTGCTGGCCATTTATTTCTTCAGCGGTGAAAGCTGCTGGGGTGGTCTGCAGAGCAGGTCGCCGGGAACTGTCTCTGTTCCCACTGTATGGTTAATACTGGCAGCTCCTGTTCACCCCCTTGTTTCTTTGCATCTTGCATCTCAACTTGTCTGGACTCTGGGAGGCATGAAACTGAGGTGAGTCCTTCCTGTGGTGCCTCACAAGGCTTGGGAAGCTGGTCACTCACCTTGTTCTCTCCTTCCCTGTGAGGAGAACTCCTTCTAGTTATGGGTTCCCACTTGATGCTGAGGGTTTCCCAGGTGGCGCAAGTAGTAAAGTAAAATAAAGTAAAAGTAAAGTAAAGTAAAGCAAAAATACTGCCTGCCAGTGCAAAAGACATGAGACATGGGTTCACGCCCTGGGTTGGGAAGATCACCTGCAGAAGGGCATGGCAACTGACTCCAGTGTTTTTGCCTGGAGAATCCTGTGGACAGAGGAGCCTGGCAGTCCATGGGGTCAAAGAGAATCAGACATGACTGAAGCAACTTAGCCCACACACACTTGATGCTTTGATGCTGAGCAGAGCAAGCCCGGGTAATGGAATAATGCAGTCTAGTGAAGCTGTCTTCCTTCTCTTTTGGTGTGGTTATTCTCAGGTTTGGTCTTGTACTCTGCTGCTGTCCTTTCCTAAGTGGACTCCTGAGCTCTCCCTGAGCTATCCTTTGTTCATGGATAGTTATCCAGTTGTTGATTTTGTAGGGGGATGTTGGCTGGGGTCTTCTACTTCACCATCCTGGTGGTGTCCGTTTTATGAGCTTTTCAAGAATCCAGTCCTCTGACAGTAGATTCTTTGATATGTCGCTGACTAGCCTCAATTCAGAAGTGCCTAGTTCTCAGCAACCAAATCAATGCAGAGATCAGCTTATTATTCCTGGGTTGCTGCTATTTTATGTAAATGCAATTCCCTTATCCTTTCTTTCTCATGTTCTACCAAGAGAATTTCTCTCAGTTTAGGGAGCACAACTCCAAAACAAAATCCAAACACATCAGCAGGAGAAGGTAAGGAGAGAGTAACTCAGGATACAGGATTGTATCCTGGGAGGGGTGGTCAGTGAGTGCCATGAAGCATGGGAGGATCCCTGCTAGTATTTCATCTGTTTATAATGTTAGAGGATAGGCTGGGTGAGTTGGAAAAAATCTCATATTAGACTACAAGAGCCACAGTCAGAAGGAAAAAAATGTCGTTGAATTATTTATACCACTTCTATCTTAATACCACTTAATATCTTCTTTTTACTGGGGAGTGGTGTCTGTAACACCAGTGTGGGGCTATAGGTTTGCTTATAGCTAAAGGGTCCTTTTAGTGGACAGTGCTAGAAAAAAAATGTGTGTGTATCCAAGTGCACACATATATGCATATAATAAAAAAAAAAGGTTTTATACTGATATCTCAACTGCTATCCTATGGGGATCCTTGTTGTCTTCTCTTGCTCAATATTCCTGTCTTTACTGTGAGAATTGGGATTCTCAACAATATCAATATATTTGTTCATTTGTTCAATCCTATAATATGCCCAAAGTAGTATTGGAATTTTGATATCTATATTAGCAAAAAATAAACCTTACTAATAATTGTTTACTATATATTTTTGTGTTTTTACCCCTTAGACAAAGAGTATATAGTCAAATTATATTGTTTAGAAGTACTTGGGTAGATTTTCTCCCCTTCATTTGAAATATAGATGTGTTTATTTCTCTTGGCATTCAGTTTTAGAGTTCCTCCCATTTTTTTGTTTTAAATTTAGTTTTTGCATATGCAGAGCATTAATATAATTCCAAGTATACAGTCCTTCCCTTATCCCTCCCACCTATCCCCCTCTCCCTAGGTGATCAAATTCATAAGTTTCTGATTCAAACTTCAAGTTGTGTCTTTTTGCAAATATAAGCAAATACACATATGAATTCTGTAGAAAAGTTAGCGTACTATATATAGTCTTTGTACTTTTTTTTTAAACTTAACAATATGTCATAGAAGTTGTTTCACATCCACTGTGAAACAGTGATGTGTTTCACATCACTTTTGGGCCAGATAAGCCTCCAAAAGGTAGAGTGAATAACTAAATTTGATTTGTAAGAGAAAATAAGCAGGAGCTGTGAATAACGATATTATAAAGCCATGATTTTCTCAGCTTGAAATTAAGGGAGATAGGAATATGTAGCTAGGGTCACAGTGTGTTTTAAAAAGAAAAACAAATCAACAAGAATGATTGACATGAAGACTTAAGCTTATAAAGCTTATACAATTCAAAGAAAAGGAAAGAAACATATGGTTATCCAGAAAGATGATAAAAACTTGTCTTTATAAAAGGAAAATAAGGCTGGCTGAGCATCCTTCAGTGCCAGAAGACAATGAAGCAAGGTCTATAGATTTTGGAAGGGGAAATGCAGGATCAAACAATATTATACCCTACCAAGATGTCATCCTCCAGAAAGGCAACAATGAGATTTTCAAATGTGTGAAAACTCAAAGAATATAGCATACATGGAATTCCTATGAGTCTATTACTTGTTAATAAAATCAACCAAGAGAATAATCAAAACAAAACATGGAAATGTGAAAAACATATGAACCTGATTAAATGTATAACTGAAGCAAAACAATTTTGAAATTACTGCTGTGCAACAAAATTTAAATGTTACAAATGTTGAAAGAATCTACATCACATAAAATGTTAATTATAATGGACTCACAAAAGTCTCATTGTGGTAATTTTCTTATCTTCATAATGTGAGTCTGTTGATTCTAGTTCACTTTTCAAGTCGGTGAAAATAAATGGGAATGTGAAAGTGAAGTTTAATAACAGAATATATGCCTTATAAATTTGGGGGAGAGAGTAAGAGGAAGAAAGAGATCATGCTGCTGCTGCTGCTGCTAAGTTGCATTAGTCGTATCTGACTCTGTGTGACCCCATAGACGACAGCCCACCAGGCTCCTCCGTCCCTGGGATTCTCCAGACAAAAACTCTGGAGTGGGCTGCCATTGCCTTCTCAGGAAAGAGATCATACCAGAGATCAAATAATAAAATTATAGGACACAGCAGAAAAAAAAGAGAAAAAAGCCAAATTAAGCCAGGATGCTATTGCAGCAGTGATTAATGGGATAAAAAAATTTTTATCAACCAAATGTTTTATCATGAGAAAATAACAAATTAGAAATATTATTATCCTGTATCTCTCATCATATAGCAACTTATGTAGAAATTATAAAATGAATAGCAACAAAAAATATCATTACTACTTTGTAATTTATAAAATCTCCTCTGTTTAGTTACTTTTGGGTAAAATAAGAGAGTTAAATTTAAAAATAAAATTACAAAGTAATAAGAAAATAATCATAATGAAAATAGTACTTTCAAGACCTATGGCATGCAGGCAAAACTTAGAGAAGAACGGGAAGCCTTTAATATTCATCTTGCTGAACAAAAAATGATATAATAAGTGAATTATGTTCTGCATGAGAAATGAGAAAGTGAACAACAAATTAAAGCAAAGGAAAGTGGAAGGAAGGAAATAATCAAGATGAAAGCAGAAAATAATTTAAAAAGAGAGGAAAAACTCAATTTCAAAATTGATAATCATGAAAAGGAGAAAAATCAATAAAATAAACAGTCCATTAGCTAGCTCAATGAAGAAAACCAGAGAGCACGATATACTAAATCAAAAGGAAAAATGATGAAATAACCAGAGATGCAGAAAAAAAAGTATAACTCTATAAGATATGTTTGAGATCCTGGGATGATTTTTTGGGAAAATAGAAATTGCCAAATTGTAGAAAGGGCAAAGATAAACAGATGAGTAACCATGAAAAAAATGATAGAATTATAAACATTTCTTCTCAAACAGCATTAAGCTTGGAGCATGTGACAAGTGAATTCTTTCAAATAGTTTAAAAGATTGTTCTTGGGAGGTTAGAGAAAACAAGAGAACTTTAAGTTAGATGTTACAGGGTGGTAGGAAGAATTCTGAACAAAGACCCAGAGCTTGAATATCCTGAGGTGTCACTGAGGGGCAATGACTGGATGTCTCGGAGTTTTGTTAGCAATATGAATATCAGTTATTGTTAGCAATATGAATATCAGTTACACGAATATATGCAGTTTGGTTACCATGGGAAACTTCACATCTAGTCACTGGACACTGGCGAGGTCTTGGGTCTCTCTTCAGCTGCAGACAGTCCCTGAAGAGAGACTCATCTGAGAGCTGGCAGCTGCTACTTTCAGCAGCTTGGGGAAAAAAATGCTTAAATCCCCGGGTGGGAAGTCTCCACAGAACTTCACAGTAGCCATTGCAGTCCACACCTTGCACTGCTTGGATCTTCTTTTTTTTTAAATGCTAAAACTTTTGGGGTAAACTCTTCTGTGATTTTGGTAGACCTCTTTTAGTTTATTTTTTAATTGAAGACTAGGAAAAGGAGTACATCAAGACTGTATATTGTCACCCTGCTTATTTAACTTCTATGCAGAGTACATCATGAGAAACGCTGGGCTGGATGAAGATTGCCGGAAAAAACATCAATAACCTCAGGTATGCAGATGACACCACACTTATGGCAGAAACTGAAGAACTAAAGAGCCTCTTGATGAAAGTGAAATTGGAGAGTGAAAAAGTTGGCTTAAAGCTCAACATTCAGAAAACTAAGATCATGGTATCCAGTCCCATCACTTCATGGAAAATAGATGGGGAAACAGTGGAAACAGTGGCTGACTTTATTTTTTGGGCCTCCAAAATCACTGCAGATGGTGACTGTAGCCATGAAATTAAAAGACGCTTACTCCTTGGAAGGAAAGTTATGACCAACCTAGACAGCATATTAAAAAGCAGAGATATTACTTTGCCAACAAAGGTCTGTCTAGTCAAGGCTATGGTTTTTCCAGTAGTCATGTACGGATGTGAGAGTTGGACTGTGAAGAAAGCTGAGTGCCGAAGAATTGATGCTTTTGAATTGTGGTGTTGGAGAAGACTCTTCAGAGTCCCTTGGACTGCAAGGAGATCCAGCCAGTTTATCTTAAAGGAGATCAGTCCTGGATGTTCATTGGAAGGACTGATTTTGAAGCTGAAACTCCAATACTTTGGCCACCTGATGTGAAGAGCTGATTCATTTGAAAAGACCCTGATACTTGGAAAGACTGAGGGCAGGAGGAGAACGGGACAACAGAGAAAGAGATGGTGGGATGGCATCACCAACTCAATGGACATGAGTTTGGGTAGGCTCTGGGAGTTGGTGATGGGCAGAGAGGCCTGGTGTGCTGCAGTTCATTGGGTTGCAAAGAGTCGGTCACAACTCAGTGACTGAACTGAACTGATAGTTGATTTATAATATTGTGTTACTATCTGCTGTACACCAGTGATTCAGATATATTTATAAATACATTCTTTTTTATATAGTTTTTCCATTATGGTTTATCATAGGATATTTCATATAGTCCCCTGTGCTATTAGTAGGTCCTTATTGTTGATCCGTGCAATACATACTAGTTGGCATCTGCTAACCCCCAAACTCCCACTCAGTTTCTCCCCAATCTCTCCTGCCTCCTTGGAAAACACAAGTCTGTTCTCTGTGTCCATTTGTGTTTCGCATGTAAGTAAATTTGTGTCATATGTTAGATTCCACCTAAAGTGATATATGGTATTTTTCTGATTTACTTTACATAGTGATAATCTCTAGGTCCATTCATGTTGCTCCAAATGGCATTATTTCATTCTTTTTCATGGGTGAGTAGTATTACATTGTATGTATATACCACATCTTCTTTATTCATTCATCTGTTGAGGAACATTTAAGTTGCTTCCATGTCTTGGCTATTGTGAATAGTGCTGCTATGAACATTGGGGTGCATGTATCTTTTAAATTAAAAGTTTTATCTGGATATATGCTCAGGAGTGGGATTGCTAGATCATATGACTATTCTGTTTTTAGTTTTTTGAGGAACCTCCACACTGTTTTCCAAAGTTGCTACAATAACTTGGTGGGCCTCTTTTCTTGATGTAACAAGAGGTCAGTTAGTATGATGAACTACCACACTTGCCAGTATTCACTGTCTCCCTTTTCTACTGCTTACTGTAGAATCCTTAGAGTTCTACGGTCTACGTGGCAAATCTGGTAGAGTCACCCAATGCATGCAGTTCATGAATATGAGCCCCTGGTTACCAGCTCCTTCTCAGGCTGTGACTGAAGAAGTTATTCATTTTCCATCAAAATTAAGGAGGGAAATACCAAGAAACATTCATGTAGATCATTTTTCCAAACTAATTATTTCTGATTCCTACTGTGTAACAGAAGCTTTCCCTCCCCCTGATTATCAGTGTCAATTACCCTAGCAGAATGATTCTGATTCCTTTATTTGCCTTTTCTTCTTATATCAAAGAAGAGGTTGACTAGATGACAACCATAGTTTGAAATGTAATGGAAATTTTTGTGGTGTCCTCTGGTGAATATCTTCCTCTTCTGGCAGCCAAGATTTCTAAACATGTAGATTCCAGAGTTGTGGGCACAGGATGCACAGATTCCTCGAGTTGGTCCCTGGAATTAATGTGTTGTTTTACTTATAGGGACAGATTACAAATGTTCATTTACAGCATTGGTTCTTAACTGAGGACAATTTTGTCTTCTTGAGGGACAGATAAGAATGTCTGGAAGACATTTTGCTTGTCACAGTGTGCAGTGGGGATGTTCCTTGCTTCTAGCCAGGGATCCTGCTAAACATCCCACAATTCACAAGACAGCTCTCACAACAAATACTTCTGTAGCCAAAAATATCAATCCTTTTGATTGATATTTATTAGAGATTGGATTTATTGGATTGGATTTATTAGAGAGTAGTGCCTTTTGGGGTTTCCTGGTGGCTCAGACAATAAAGAGTCTTACTGCCAATGCAGGAGACCCAGGTTCAATCCCTGGTTGGGAAGATCCCCTGGAGAAGGGAATGGCTGCCCATCCCAGTATTTTCATCTGGAGAATTCCATGGACAGAGGAGCCTGGTGGGTTACAGTCCACGGGATCACAAAGAGACAGACATGATTGAACTGTACACAACTAACGATGCATCTGGAAGGATGGCTGCCTGTCCTTGCAGGGTATCATTTTAAGCTGGAGCTTTAGCTGTGCCTTCCATAAGCTGTTATTGGGAGAAACTCCTGGGTTATGAATGGATGTGATAAATCTTATGATCTTGTGCCCATCTATAAAATAGATTCCTTGACCCCATGTGATACTATTTAGGACATTGTACCAGTGGATCAAACACACTGCAAATCCATCGTGGTGTGTTCAGTGAGGTCCTGTAGAGAGGAAAAGTGGACTCATGCCAAGTTTGTGATAGTTCTAGTCAGAGATTAATTTTCTAGGATTAAAGGAATCTGATGACATCAATTTGCTGCAAAAGGGCTGAGTGGACTCCTTGAGAGGTTTACTTTTGATCTTTATAACTGGCAGATTGAGCTTTCAGCAATAAAAGTAACTAGATTAGGCTTGTTGAATTGACCCCATTGCACTAAAGTAGAAAGTAGCAAAGGCTGGCTGATGTCTACTGGCCAAGTCATTATGTGTACTTGTTTTTCTAATGCTTGTTCTGCAGTGAATGCTCTCCAGTAAGAATTAACATGTGATATAAAAATCTTCCCATTTCTTTTCCTCACTTTCAGATCCTTGTACTCTTTACAGATACTCTGTGCCCCTTCTTGAGCTCCTTCTTCTTCAAGTCTTTGATCAACCAGCTATTCTGCCCTTGTTCATATATATACTCTCCTCCAGACTATACCTCTTATCTGCCAAATTGGATGACTGATCTTCTTCTTCTTCCCTTCTCTCAGTCGTGTCCGATTCTTTGCGTCCCCATGGACAGTGGCCTACCAGGCTCTGCCATCCATGGGATTTTCCAGGCAAGAATACTGGAGTGGGCTGTCGTTTCCTTCTCCAGGGGATCTTCCCAACCCAGGGATCGAACCCGGGTCTCCTGCATTGCAGACAGACGCTTTACTGTCTGAGCCACCAGGGAAGCCCTGTGCATTAGAAAGATTCCTCCTCACAACTGATATTCAACATCATCCCTGAATGGGGCTATAATTCAGTTTTCCATTTTCAGCTTTCCACTCATGCTAGGCTAAGCAGCCCATGTTCCAAGCTTGAACTTCTTATTCTTCCTTTAGCTATCATATGAGAGACCCAGAATAAGAGGTGCTGATTCAGTAGTAATGGATGATAGGAGATCTGGCCATCTGCCTATGAGGCAAATTTTCACCATTTAGTGCTGCTCATGCTGAATCTGGATCTGCCACTTCAGCTTATAATAACTAGATGTTTGGCTCACCTGACCTTGTGTCTTGGTGATGAACACCTGATCAAAATTGACAGTTCTGGTCAGCTTCCTCACCGACTCAATGGACATGAACTTGAGAAAACTCCAGGAGATAGTGGAGGACAGAGGAGGCTGGCCTGTTACAGTCCATGGGGTCACAAAGAGTCAGACATGACTTAGCAACTGAACAACAGGTTTCTTTTGTTGTACTCAAGATTAAGTGACACTTTCCTTGACATCCATAGTTCTTTCCCCTAGGGATGCATGTTTTATTACCTATAATTCTTCAGTTTAGATTCCATTTGCTGGCATCCAAACTTGCTGTTCATTTTAATAATTATACCTACTTCCCTCCCTCCCTTCCCACCTTCCTTCCCGCCCTTTCTCTCCTACTTGACCCTTTTCCTCCCTGCTTCATCCTCCCTTCTTTACTCGTTTCTTTCAATTGAGTAAATGATATACTTTCATTGTAAAAATGTGAATGGCAGCAAAAAGTAAAAAAATTGAGAATTCTCATTACCAACGGCCACTACCAATGCTTTATCTTATCGTTCAAAAGTAAGCATTGTTAATAATTTCTTATGAATTCCAAAGGATATTTTCTGATGTAATATTATATGATATATCTGTCTATTCATTTGCTGTTTGTTTTTGCACAGATGATATAATAGTCTATGAACAGTCTTATAGGGGGCATCCCTGGTGGCTCAGATGGTAAGAAATATGTCTGCCAATACAGGAGACACAGGGACACAGGTTCAATCCCTGGGTTGGGAAGATCCCTTGAAGAAGGGAATGGCAACTCACTCTTGTATTTTTGCCTGGAAAAACCCCATGGACAGAGGAGCATGGAGAGCTATAGTCCATGGTGTCGCGAAGAGTCAGACATGACTGAGTGACTGACACACACACACACAGTTTTATAAAGCACTTTTTTCCTCTATAAGGGTATTTTGTGTTTATTTCCATGCTGCCATGTTTCCCAGTGCTAGCTTCATTGACTCTGTAGTTGAAGTATTAGCACACTATTTTATTGGAACTGAAGAATGAAATAAATAATTTTGTTAAAATACCCCTATTTTCTTATACGAACTTTGAGTGAGTGAAATAATTTTATTGAAATACTAAGATATAGGGACCTAAATGAAATTCATGGAAGTAATATTTTCATGCTATTTCAACTATTTTAATGATTCCTGAACAGAATTCTCTAATAGATGTTGTTGTTAAGTCACCAAGTTGTGTCTGACTCTTTGCAACCCCATGGACTACAGCATGCCAGGCTCCTCTGTCCTCCACTATCTTCTGAAGTTTGCTCAAAATTATGTCAATTGAACTGGTGATGCCATCTAATCATCTCATCCTCTGCCACTCGCTTCTCCCTTTGCCTTCGATCTTTCCCAGCATCAGGGTCTTTTCCAGTGAGTTGGTTCTTCACATCAGGTGGCCAAAGTATTGGAGCTTCAGCATGAGTCCTTCCAATGAATATTCAGGATTGACTTCCTTCAGAATTGACTGGTTTGACCTCCTTACAGTCTGAAGCACTCTCAAGGGTCTTCTCCAGCACTACAATTTGAAAGCACCATTCTTTGGTGCTCAGCCTTCTTTATGGTCCAACTCCCACGTCTGTGCATGACTACTTGGAAAAACATAGCTTTTACTATATGGATCTTTGTCAGCAAAGTGATGTCTCTGCTTTAAAATGCTATCTAGGTCTGTCATCACTTTCCTTCCAAGGAGCAAGCATCTTTTAATTTCTTGGCAGCAGTCACAGTCCACAGTGATTGGAGCCCAAGAAAAGAAAATCTGTCACTATTCCCACTTTTCCCCCTTCGATTTGCCATGATGTGATGGGACTGGATGCTATGATCTTAGTTTTATGAATGTTGAGTTTCAAGCCAGGTTTTTCACTCTTCTCTTTCACCCTCATCAAGAGGCTCTTTAGTTCCTCTTCAGTTTCTGCCATTAGAGTGGTATCATCTCCGTATGAGAGTCAGATACAACTGAGCAACTAACACACTGCATAGAAGTTAAACAAGTAGGCTGACAATATACAGCCTTGACGTACTCCTTTCCCAATTTTGAACCAGTCTGTTGCTCCAAGTCTGGTTCTAACTGTTGCTTCTTGACCCGTACACAAGAAGTTTGTATGTTTCTCAGGAGACAGGTGAGGTATCTGTTACTCCCATCTCTTTAATAATTTTCCACAGTTTGTTGAGGTCCACACAGTCAAAGGCTTTAGCTTACTCAGTGCAACAGAGGTAGATGTTTTTCTGGAATTCCCTTGCTTTCTCTGTGATTCAGTGAATGTTGTCAACTTGATCCCTGGTTCCTCTGCCTTTTCTAAACCCAGCTTGTACATCTGGAAGTTCTTGGTTCATGTACTACTGAAGCCTAGCTTGAAGAATTTTGAGCATGATCTTACTAGCATGTGAAATGAGGGCAATTGTAGTGTAGTTTGAACATTTTTTGGCATTGCCTTTCTTTGGGATTGGAATGAAAACTTATGTTTTCCAGTCCTATGGCCACTGCTGAGTTTTCCAGATTTGCTGATATATTGAATATTGCATAGGAACTTGGAATGCTAGGTATGTAATGGATATAACTTGAATAGTAATGATCATAAGAGATTGGCACCTTACTAGAGTTTTATTCATTTGTTAACAATTGGTTCTACTCATCATCATAGACTCTGATTAGAATGTATCTCAATGTGATACCACTCAAGTTTTCAGGTTTCCATTCAGCATTATCAATTTCCAAATGTGGAGGTGATCTTGGCAAACATACTGCTACTGCTGCTAAGTCACTTCAGTCGTGTCTGACTCTGTGCGACCCCATAGACGGCAGCCCACCAGGCTCCCCCATCCCTGGGATTCTCCAGGCAAGAACACTGGAGTGGGTTGCCATTTCCTTCTCCAATGCAGGAAAGTGAAAAGTGAAAGTGTAGTCACTCAGTCGTGTCCGACTCTTAGTGACCCCATGGACTACAGCCTACCAAGCTTCTCTGTCCATGGGATTTTCCAGGCAAGAGTACTGGAGTGGGGTGCCATTGCCTTCTCCATGGCAAACATACAGCTTAACTCTTTTAGCCATTTGGTTTAATTATGTTGAGACAAAATTATCTTTTTCTCTGAACCTCTCTCATAGCAGCCACGCAATATATTTTCCTCATTGTATGATCCATTTGGTCATTACTTTCAGCTACTATTTTGGGTTTTTTTTTCTTTGGCTTGTATTAGTTTACTTTTTAATAACTTTATTATTTTGCAAAGACTCATACATGCTTGTTGAAAATAAAATTAAGCAATTCAGAACATTATAAAGAAAAAGTTAAAAAAAATCATCCTAGATCCCAGTACCTGGAGATAACAATTTTTCATATTTTAATAAATATGTCACATATCTCTACTAAGGTAATTTGCCTAACTGGTACTATACTGTACCTCCCTCTCTAACCTGCTTTTTTCCTTCAAAGTATGTTGAAAACATTAGCTATTATTCCTCTTTTTCTTGGCATGTCTTTGATTTTAACTCAAACTGCTCCACTTTTAGAAGGAGTGTCAGATTTAGCTCTAGTATTCATTCAGGTTTCCAACATGAGTATGAGTCCAGCAAGTGCCTCATCCCCCTCCATTCCCTTCCCATTTATCTAGGGCACAGAGATACAAAACTAGAGAGCTGTCTTGGTCACTGAGCAGTACAGCTGCAACCACAGAGAATCCGAATTTTGCAAAGAACTCAATCCGCCTGCAATGCGGAAGATCCTGGTTCAATCCTTGGGTCTGGAAGAGCTCCTGAAGAAGGGACAGGCTAACCCTCTCCAGAATTCTTGGGCTTCCCTGGTGGCTCAGATGTTAAAGAATCTGCCTGAAACTTGGAAGACTTAGATTTGATGCCTGGGTTGGGAAGATCCCCTGGAGAATGCAATGGCTACTCACTCCAGTGTTCTTGCCTGGAGAATTTCATGGACAGAGGAGCCTGGTGGGCTACAGTCCATGGGGTTGCAAACAGTCAGACATGCCTGAAGTGACTTAGCACAGGACAGCACATATTGTTTGGTTCTATTCATATGAAATTTCCAGATTAAGTCCTAGAGACAGAAAGTAGATTGGTGGTTGCCTAGGCCTGAAGGGGTAGGGGATAATGGGAGTGACTGCTAATGGATATAGAGTTGTTTTGGGGGGTGATGAAAATGTTCTGAAATTGGTTGTGGTGATGGTTTCTTTTGCTGCATGTGCTTTTGATGTCTTACCTAGGAAAGCATTGCCTAATTCGAGGTCATGAAGATTTATGCCTACAATTTTTTCCTTAAGAATTTCATTCTTTTAGCGTCTACATTTTGATCTTTGATTACAGTTTGAGTTAATTTTTACATATGGTGTGATGTAGGGTGTCCAAATTTTTTTTCTTTCTTTTGCATGTGGATATGTGGTTTTCATAGCACCATTTGTTGTAAAGATTTTCCTTCCCCATTTAATTGTCTTGGAACACGTTGAAAATCAATTGACAATAAAATTAATTGAGGAGTACTACCATCTTAACCATACTGAGTCTTTCTATCCATGAATGTGTGATGTCTTTCCATTTGTCAGATCCTCTCTACTTTTTTTGACAATATTTTTTAGTTTTCAGAGTATATGCTTTACACTACTTATGTTAGTGGTTATCATTTTGTTGTTGCTTTCATTAAAAAATATTTTTTGTGATTCTTTCTATTGTTTGTCCTATTCATTAATTCCTATGTTGCCTTTAATTCTTTTACTTTCCTTAGGTTTACTTACTTTTCAAACATCTTGTGTTGATAATTTAACTAAGATAATATTTAATTCTTCCTTGCTTACTAATATGTAATACCAGGACTATAAATATTCTGCTAAATATGACTTTAGCTCCTTCCCCCAAATTTTGATATTACTCCCATTATAATTCAGTTTTGTACTTCATCACTCACAGTTTAACTTACTCTGACATATCTATGAAAGTGAGGGTAATTTCAATGGCAGTCTCTTCATTGTAGTTCTGTTTCAAGTCTATTCATTATTATAGTGTTCTAATCTTTCCTCATGTGTTCTAGGTTTTTTATTTGTCTCTTATCTACCTATGCATCTTTATAATCATTTTCCAATTATTCTTTTATTTCAAACACTTGAGGATACTTATTTATCTGTTTTCTTCTTCTATTTTAGGTTTTCCCTCTAGTGCTTCCTTGATTGTAAATTTTTATTGATTACAATTATGCAAGTGGGGTAACAATTCTGGAGGAATCCCATGAACTCCGAGATGTGAAAGCGTTTCTTCAGAGGAGGTTGGTTTTGGTTTTGTCAGAGCTGCAGGCATTCCAGTGACCCTGTAGAAAGTGTTATGTTAATGATATAGCTTGTGTTTTACAGAGCAGATGAGTATTGTAAATTCAAACTTCATTCTCAAACTGGGAATAGGCTTTGGGTTTTGATAAATCCCTGTAGATTTTTCCTCATTCCATTCCTAAAATAAGTGGCCTTTTTTCCCTGCTGCTGCTTTAGACTAGTGTCAAGAAGAATTTTTATATATCTCCTCTTAAATGATATTTTAAAACTTGGATATAATTTGTAGATACAGCTCTTCATTTGAGAAAGAGGGAAACTAAATCATTAAAGATGTTATCAAATTCTTGTGAGCCATTTTTACCTGCTGTCCCTCAGGAATTTAGTCACTGCTTTCGAAAACCAGGCTTATTACATTTTTTCCCTTCCAAGTCATCTCCTTTTGTGTTTCCTTTTTGATTTAAGATCCTTACAATCTTCTTAGTCCTTGAGTTAGCAAGCTGGAATCATCAGTTCTTGCTCTCCACCTCAGTTGCCACCACACAACATCAATTCTACCTTTAATACCTCCCTTCCTTCTATATTCATCTCCAGTTTTGTTATTGCTGCCCCAGTTTACATTCTCATTATAAATATCTTACCTGGACTATTGTGGTATCTCCCCCGGAAAACACTCTGCATTCACATTTTCCTTCAGATTACCTTCCAATGTTAAGACAGAGGTATTGTCATGTCATTTACTTGCTTCAGAAACCTTTGGAAGTACCCCATTGCCTAAAGATTAAATGGATACACATTTTATTTTTTCAACTTCTTTTCCTATTATCCACTACATTTGACATATTGCAGTCAAACCAACCTATTGGACTTTCACAGGACACCCTATATATAACCGTACTTTGTTTTGTCTTTGGTGGGATTACTTCCTCCAATCCATGGGTAGTTTCTACTAATTATTTAAAACCCAGATCTAATGCTGTTGTCTTTGCATGTCTTCCCTGTTGCATAATTAGAACTAATCACTTTCTTCTTCGTGTTTCCACTTACTTTTCTCATGCCTCTGTTTCAACAATATCTTACTATTCTGTAAACCTTTACATGCCTGTTTTGCCCTTTTGACTGTGAGCTTCTGCAGGGAGGAGACCATTTTTCATTCATCTTTATCATCTCTCTGCCTAGCTAGCATGTTGCCTGGAACACAACAGATGCTCAATAAATGTTTTTAATAAATTAATGAAATAATGAAGCTATATTATTATATCAAAATAGCAACAGGACAATGTTTTCAATTTTAGATAATGTGTATCTTCTCATCTAGTATCTGCTGCACAGACCAAGACTTCAGTGGGGTACCTAATTCTAAATGATACCTGCTGCTATGGAAGCAAAATTTGATTTTTTTTTGAACCTTATTATCTTTTTCTTTAAAATATAGCTAGAAATCCCTGATTCTTAGTTGCTATAGAACCGGATAAGCAAATATAACCAGCAAATTATTTGTTAACTAATCATGGTAGGGATTTTAAAAATTGCTTTTCTTCTTATTTCAATTACAATACATATTTGAAATAGTAAATTTAGAGTACATAGACACACACACATAAAGTCATGTATCATATCACTATCACTCTGCAAGATAATCAGTATTTTGGATTATATTTGTATAACATTTGATTACAAAAGGAGAGTCAGAGGATATATACTGTTTTGTATTCTTGGTATTGAAAGAAATATATTAAAAAGAACTATTATTGAGGATGCATTTAACTATTATATGTTTTATAGCATAAATATGGTTATGCTATTATAAACGTGATAATCTGTTGATAGCAGAAAGTTTCAAGGCAAACTGTCCTAAGCAGTAAAGAAATTTATTTCTTTCATCATTCTTAAAGGTTAAGAGATGAATCTGGCTGGCTTATACTAAGGATGATCACTCCCTGGAACTGGACAGAGGGTCAACTTTTCTGAGTTACATGGGTGAGGGGTGGCTGGATTAACACATTCAAGAGTTTATTCATCTTATGAGGTGAGATAATATTGACAGTGAGTAACCTGCAGAGTCAGTCATAGTGGCTATAGATCTTTCTCCTTTTTAAGTAAGTGTTGAAGCCTTTTTCACTTAAAATTGCTCAGTTTCCTGTTGTTGACATTTAGGTATTTTTCCTTCAATTTTTCAGTGTTATAAATAACACAGCTGTGAACAATCTCATGGTTGAATCATTGTGAAATCCATGTTTATATGTACAGCTTCAGAATTGTATTAAGCAACCTGTTAAAACTTTGTGAGATGTTGCCTGTGGGGAAATTACACCATTCCTACCAGCAACAAGAGACAATAGCTGTTTCCTTTACCTTGGACAACAACTTTGGGCATTTAAAAGAGTCTGCCTTGGCCAGAGGCTTTTAAACTATATTAGGGAAATCTATTCTTCTGCAGAACTCACTTTAAGCCAATGTGGGTTATTTCACAAGCTGACTTAGCTCCCAGTGCCTGATATGATTCACATGGAGCTTGTATCAGCTTATCACTTTCTCAGTTCAGTGTATGTTAATCCTCACGTTGCACATGTTCTTTTTTCAAAATTAATTCTGAGTACAGTTGTTTTTGCACATGTGTTCTTAGGAGTGATCATTAGCAGACTAGCAAACAAACAAAACAAATACAAAACTAAAAAATACAAACTACTTGCACATTACCAAGTTTGGGAAAAACCAAAAACCATCTGAGAAAGGATAAATTTTAAGGGCCAATCTTTTTTTTTCTAACTCTCAAAATACCTTTCTCCTATAGGGATAGATAATTGGGCCCAAACCAGTTTTTATAAGTGTGTACATATATTATATATATATATATAATATATATACACACACACATACATATATAAGTGTATGTGTGTGTGCATATATATACACACATATACATTTATATATACATACAGTTATTAAAAAATTATCCATTGCTCATGGTTCTGTATTTTAAAGATTCATTGTTTCAAATAGGTTTCTAATCCCTAGGCCAGGTACTGAGTTCATATGAGACCAAGATCTTTTTTACCATCTGCAAAAGCTGTTAAGACATTTAGGTGTCCCAGTGGTGATGATTTATTTTTATTTCTCTGAGAGGTCACTCTGATTTAGGAGTGGGTGACTGTGGGAGTGGAATATTGTATCTCTTCTCCAGCCAATTTTCCAGTTCTACATAAACTTAGAATGTTTGTAAGTTTTCTTGCCAACTATATGATATCATTAAATGTAATAGGTCTGTACATTTGCAAGTGTTACATTTTGGTTTCAGTATGTGAGACTTATTGTAATCCATAGCATAAAACACTCTTCTTGGAAATAGCACCTCTAACTGAAATGTGTTTAAAAGCTCATATAGTGTTCTTTGTTTAGGTGGTTGCCACATGGATGCATTACTTCATTTTCAGAAAGAAACACCAATAGAATCTGTAACTTTAAAAATGTATGTGTAAAAATTTTACAGTCTTTGTTTTTACTTCCTTTCTTTCTTCATTTTTGTTGTTTTCTCTCAACCCTCAGTGAGACCTCAGGAATCCATTTAGATCCTGCTCTACTAAGACCAATTGACTCATTGGCTGGGAGGCCCGTGAAAGCCTCAGGTAAATTAATAGTAGAGTCAGTGCCTGAGAACCATGCCTGGCTGCTCTTGAAATCCCGTCTGAAGCCTGAATTATTTGTATTAAGATAGGCCAGCACTTGGGCTCCTATGAGTCAATTCTTTGTAACAGTTGCCAATATTTTTATACCTGAGAGAGCGGCTTCATTCTTTATTATTGCTCAGGAATCGATACTCCCATTGCCCTCACAAAATGCTATACAAGCATTATTGGCATTTCACTTGGCAGTGAAGAGTATCGACATCAATCTCGCCAACTGCACACTTCACTAACCCTGCTCCACTTCTCCTGCGTCTATTTGTATTCCATCTGGGCTGTCCTCGGCTGCTGAATTTGAATGGGACTCCTTAGCACTGCCCTGACACGTCCTAAGATAAGGAAATGGAAAAGCATCATTTACCCACTCACAGAGACAGTCCCCCCCCCGACCCCTGCCCATTTTGTACCTAGAGGTTTTGCAGCATTTAATAAAACACCATTTCCCACCACCCTATGGTTTTACAAAATTGTCATCTCAGAGCTCTTCATTAATAACCAAATGTCTGCTTCTAATCTACTGTGAATTTTAAAGTAATTTCTGGGCTCTTAAAGTAGCAGATCTTAAAAAATGAAAATTCACACATGAGGGAGTACAGTGTGCACACAGAGCCACGGTGGGAACTGCGGCTGCATTTGTTCTGAATGCTGACCATAGACACACCATGGTTGTTTAGTAAACTTAGTAAAAATGCGTCTCACCCAACATGTGACTTCCCCTTTAAACATGTAGTTCTATGGTAATGTTGAAATGGAAGCCACTGTAGGGAATTCTGTCATATCAGTCTTATGTTGGGCATTATCAGTATGTGACAGATGTTGTTTGATTAAAAGGAATATCTAGAATATATAAAGAACTTTTACAACTCAACAAACATGATCTGAAAAAAGAAAAGTGACCTCTTTAAAAATGGACAGTGGCCACAGTGGGATACCACTTCGTGTCCATCAGGATAGCTATTATCAAGAAAAACAAAACCCAGAAAATATAAGTATTGGAGAGGATATGGAGAAATTCAAACCCTTGTGCTTTGCTAGCGGGAATATAAAAATGGTACAGCTGTTGTGGAAAATAGTTTGGCAGTTCTTCAAAGAGTTAAACATAGAACCACCGTATGATCCAGCAATTCCACTCTTAGATACATAATTGGAAGAATAAAAAGCAGGAACTCAGACAGATGCTTGGACACCAGTATTCATAGCACCATTATGCATGGTAGCCAAAAGGTAGAAACAATCCACTTGTTGGCAGAGTGACTTTGGTTACAATTATTATTACTCTGAGCCTCGGTCTCTTCCTCTGTCCAGCGGCAGTGACAGTGGTGTGGTGATGGTAATAGTGTAATAATGGCGATGATGATTTCATAATGATGTTGATGATAATAATGGTGGTGTTGGTGATGGCGATAATATTTCACAGGATTGTTGTCAAGATTAAGATATAGTATGAATAAGATGATTAAGTGAGATTTGTGATAATATCCAAAACTTTAATACACCATGGTTCTTTAACATTTTAAATCCAAGAATCAGAATATTTTGTATGCTTTATGTCAAGGAGGTATGTTAGAGGTTAATATTTGCCTCAAAGGACAGGCAGATATTTGGAAATTACGTATTCTGTTTGGTTGTAGTCATGCATTTGTGTAAGCCTAGATTATGAAATCTTGTTAATAATATTTAATTTCAGAATTATATTATTTTTAGTGGAGGTAAAATGGCAAAGCTATTCATTCTTTCCCAGGAGAGAGAGTTGGGTTTTTTTGTTTGTATCACTTGCAGCAACTTCCTGCAGAAGTTATATGTTCTGAGCCTATCTTTGTGCTAGGTAAAAAGAGAAAATGATTTTGAAAAGATAAATTCTTCACTAGATTTTTGTTTTTATTTTTTGGTTATCGAAAGGCAAAGTAAGAATTTTTATATAT
The DNA here is from genome assembly GCF_003369695.1 of Bos indicus x Bos taurus. Taxonomy (NCBI): domain Eukaryota; kingdom Metazoa; phylum Chordata; class Mammalia; order Artiodactyla; family Bovidae; genus Bos; species Bos indicus x Bos taurus. The sequence goes on along the minus strand of NC_040083.1, from coordinate 56,919,731 downwards.
TATAGAAGTTATCTTCATTGGATCTTAACTTACATAAATATATCCAGGAAAAAAAATGAATGCATCATTTTTTTTTTTAAATAGAAAAAGCCCTGAAATAGGAATTAGGAGTCTTTGACCCTAGTTTTAGTTTTGCCATGTGTTAAACATGTGACCATAAGCAAATTAATTAACTATTGAGCTTAGTTTTCTCCTCTGTTGTGTGTTTAGTCACTCAGTCCTATCTGATTCTTCGCAACATTTTGGACTATATCCTGCCAGGCTCCTCTGTCCATGAGATTCTCCAGGCAAGAATACAGAAGTCGGTTGCTACTTCCTTCTCCAGGGTATCTTCCTGACCCAGGGATCAGGCCTGCATGTCAGATGTGTCTCCTGCAAAGGCAGATTCTTTACCCTCTGAGCCTAAATGGTTGTAAAAAAATAGACTGCTTATTTCATGTATCTATTGAGGTCAACTAAAATGATATTCATGAGAATGCTTTGTAAATTACAAGTTCTGTATAAATAAAAAGTGTCATATTTTATTGTCTATGATTATAAATCATAAAATGTATCATTAGTTACATATCACTTAGAACAAAAATACTACCAATTAAACTACGATATAGTGCCTTAGTATGCTGTTTGAGGCATGGAAGGATCACACCAGCCTCTTTTTGTTTGGAATATTCTTTCAGCTATTCTAATAAATACAGCCAGTACATCTTGCTTTTAATTGTATCTCTTACCAAGAGATAGGCAATTTTTTTGCATGTAAATCGGTTACAAAACATACCAACATGCTTCATATTTTCCTAAATCTAGTAAAGAATTTGATTGTTCCATTGCAAAAAAACCACGGAATTGCAATTATACCTTCCAAGATTAATATTTACTTTACTAATTAATATTCGCTCCTCAATCATACACATTTTTGCTCTGTTCCCATGCCTTTCTTCATATGCAAGAGTTTCATTTCATTGTTAAATCAAAGTAGAGTATTTCTGAAATCATTTTAAATGACAGTGGAACTCAGCAGGTGATGCCTCGGCAATGCACATTTCTCAACTGAACAGCGAAGCTATGCGCGAGTTTGTCCACGCACAGTTAATGAAAACTCCTTTATGACTATCACCTGTCAATCTTTGATTGTTTAAGACCTCTGCTAATTTCAGGGATGTTAGGATGTGTGGGGAAAGGTGTCTCGGGATTAACTGAAAATTGCATTTATGTGATTAGCCACAATGTGACACTTTAATTATTGATATAAACTGCAGGTAGCACACTGCTTGTTGCACCTTAGTAATAAGAAATGTGAGAGTCATTGAAAACTAGTAAGGCCTCCTGAGGTTACGGAGAAACCGTCTTGTGCTGCTTCAGTGTTTGTAGGCGGTGTGGTATCTGCTTTGAGTCATGTCTTCTCTACACTAAACTCTGTCACTTTGTCACTTTTTTTAAACTTTGATATGGCATGATTTTGAAATCATTTCTTTTGATCACTTTCCTCGGAACTGGGACTCATTTTTCAAGCTTCTTTAATGCATTGTATTTGGAATGAAACATTCTATGCCAGTTCTGGTTGTTAGAATGGTGGAAAGATCCATCATTAATTTATTAAGAGAAAAAATTACTTTTCTTGAATTCCTGGGTAAGAAAAACTTGGAAATGTAAATTCTGCATGTACTTGTGTAGTTCTATTTTTAAATGGTGATGAAACACCCTTAAATGGATTACTTTATTATTTTTATTTAAGTACATTTTTATTCTTACAACGTTTATTCAGTAGCCTTTTTAGCATGTCTATTATCTTCACAGTTCTTTTTGGAATGTTGAATGGACAGAGTCAGAATCAGGCTCCCAATTCTGGGATACACCTGTGATTAGTTTCCTAGGGATGCTGTAACAAAATACCACCCCCTGGGTGACCTAGACAGCAGAAGTCTATGCTCTCACAGTTCTGAGTACTAGATGTCTGAAATGATGTGTTGACTGGGCCATGCTCTGTCTGAAGCTGGTAGAGAAGAATCCTTCCTTGCCTCGTCCTAGTTTCTGCTGGTTTGCAGGCAAGCCTTGGCATGCATTACCTTGCAGGTGTAGCATTTCAGTCTCTGTCTCCATTTTTACATGGTGTTGGTCCTGTGTATCTCTGTCTTCACTCAGTATTAAACGCTTCTCATGCTGAAGCTGAAGCTCCAGTACTTTGGCCACCAGATGCGAAGAGCCAGCTCATTGGAAAACACCCTGGTGTTGGGAAAGGTTGAGGGCAATAGGACAAGGGGGCGGCAGAGGATGAGATGGTAGGTAGCATCACTGACTCAACGGACATGAGTTTGATCAAACTCTGGGAGACAGTGAAGGCCAGGGAAACCTGGCATGCTGTAGTTCATGGAGTTGCAAAAAAAGTTTGACTTAGCAGCTGAACAGCAACAACATAAGGACAGCAGACATATTGTGTTATGGCCTACTCTAATGATCTTATATTAACTTGATTACAATAGTAAATACCCTATTTCCAAATAAGGTCACATTCCTAGGTACAGGGACTAGGACTTCAGCTTATTTTGGTGGGGCAGACAGTTAAACCCTTAACACTTGTCAACATTACTTTGTGGGTGGACACCAACTCATTACTACCCAAATCACTCAGATCAGAGATCAGATTAGTCACTCAGTCATGTCTGACTCTTTGCAACCCCATGAATCGCAGCACGCCAGGCCTCCCTGTCCATCACCAACTCCCGGAGTTCACTCAGACTCACGTCCATCGAGTCAGTGATGCCATCCAGCCATCTCATCCTCTGTCGTCCCCTTCTCCTCCTGCTGCCAATCCCTCCCAGCATCAGAGTCTTTTCCAATGATACAACTCTTCGCATGAGGTGGCCAAAGTACTGGAGTTTCAGCTTTAGCATCATTCCTTCCAAAGAACACCCAGGACTGATCTCCTTCAGAATGGACTGGTTGGATCTCCTTGCAGTCCAAGGGACTCTCAAGAGTCTTCTCCAACACCACAATTCAAAAGCATCAATTCTTTGGCGCTCAGCCTTCTTCACAGTCCAACTACTCTTTTCCTAAAATACACCCTCCAGTTACTAATCTGATAATCTCTTTTAGCATTCAATCCATAGTTCTCCATTCTATGCTAAAGTATCTAAAAAGAAAACTATCTGATTGTTAGCGGGCTTGCGGAAGTTCTCATAGACTTTGTGTCCTACATTCTCATGTTAGACAAGTCCTGTAATCGTCTCAGAGCAAAACATTAAGTAGAATGTGACAAGACATTCTTAGACATTTTATGATGACTGCCATCTCCTCTAGGTACTCACCACCCATTCCTTTAGCAATCCATCCTTGTATCCAGTGGTTTGTTTGCCAGACCTGTCATTTTCCACTTGAAAGTGGGGCTGATGTTGGCTTCCTTCCAGTTTTCTGTTTCCTTTGCCCTTCTTTAAGATTTCCCATAAAACAAGGATGATTTCACTTATAAATTCTCTTAGAGCCTTGGGATACAATTCATCTAAGCCAAATGAGTTGAATTCATATAAAAACAACTTTACTACCCCTGGATTTTGTATTCCCTTAGGAATGCTTGTTCTATACTTGGCAGAGAAATCAGAAGCAAAAGCAGGAATTTAGATGTTCTGTTTTCTTTCTGCCAAACTTCAATTTAACACCTTTTGTCCCTTGCAGTGGTCTTGGCCCTCCCTTGTTTGCCTTATTTGTGAAATTATATTTTTTTAAAGTCTTTGTTGTCCTTAACACTGAACAACTCTAAGTCCACTTTCTTTGGACTTAGGCTCCATAATGCCATGATTTCATATATATCCTCAGTTATTAGTTATTTTTTTCCATTCTTGGGACATATGCTTACTGGATGCATTTCCTTTTTATTTCTTTTACTTAAGATGATTTGCCATTCTGTAACTGGAATTGCATCAGTAAGGGCTTTTTGACTATCTTGAGTCAAGCATCATGCTTAGAACCATGTACAATGGAACCATGAATTATGGTATTATTTTTGAAATATATCTATCTGTCTCTGTGGGCTATTTTTATAGGCTTTGCCCAACACTGTATACTATAGGTATTATGATCTAAGATGACAGGATTTATTTTTTCCAAGATTTTTTATCACTTCCCTATCACTAAATAATACCTCTGCTGGTTGTAATTAGGTCTAGAGTGGTAGTTCTTAGCCATTTTTTTTCTATCATTGGAGAATTGAGATTATCAGAAAGGCTAGATAATAATTTTTTCAGAACTGTTAGTTTTAATCAAATGAGATTTGTTTTCTTTTCCTGGACAAATGAAATCCTTATTACTGCTACCATAGTTTTCTTGTCTCTGTGATAAGGAGGGAATACACTACTTAGCCTCTTCACACAGTAAGGTGACCTATTTTTTCATAACAGTATCACTTTTATTTCCTTCTTATAAGTTCTATACCATGTTTTCCAGTACATGTCCATTAATAACTATTTCTAAACGGGAATATATGAATTAGAATATTTAAATGAGATGTTACCTCTCCTACATTTAACTACATTACTAGTACTATGGCTTTTAGGTTCAAAAGTACACAAGAGGAAAATCCTTTATGCAAAATTATAAATTTCAAGAACTTTTCAAGAATCAGTTCCATGTCCTTGCATCACTCAGCCAAGCCAAGAACAGAAAAACCTGTTAGCAAGTCTCTTTTTAGTTAAGCTTTTACTACAGGGTAGTCTGAATTACATGGAGGGGGGAAGGATCTAATGGGTCAGATTCTATTTTGTGGCCTTCAGCCTGAAGGCAGGCTTTAATCATATTTGAACAGGGTAGTTAAAAATCATAGAAGTTTTGGATGAACATGTACACACTACTGTATATAAAATGGATAACCAGCGTGGATCTACTTTATAGCACGTGGAACTCTACTCAACGTTATGTGGCAGACTGGAGGTGAAGGAGGTTTGGGGGAGAATGGGTCCTTGTATATGTATGGCTGACTCGCTTTGCTGTTCACCTGAAATTATCATAACATTGTTAATCAGCTATACCCCAATACAGAATAAAAAGTTCAAGATTTTGTTTAAATTAAAAAAAAAAATCTTTAAGAGGGAATGAGTATAAACAATGCTGCAACATAAGAAAGTTTACCTTTTACTTTATCTTTGTTTTCTGCTGTATCCCCATCATCAGAAATGCTCCAGAGTGAGAATAGAGTAGTTATTTGTTAATAAAATAATGGTATTTTCCAGATCTTAAAGATTTGGGCTCGGTAGAGGCAACAAATTGTGGGGAAGTGACTAAGAGATACTTATGAGGGTAAGACAAAAACCAATAGATTATCAGGGTTATTTTACTACTAATAAGCTTGTTTATGCAGAACCATTTTAGCACTGGCTCCCTGTTTCTGATTAACAGGACGTTATTCTCTATTCTTTTTGGTACCAGGAAGGCATCCTTCTCATGGGACGTTTTATGACCTATTTTTGGTAGGAAGGGCAAACTCTTCCTGTGTTTGTTCTTTCTCAGGTGTCTCAATTCAAAATATTCAGTATGCCAAAGTGGCATATTTTGAGGTGGCATGTCATAAGCCCCTTCATTATCTTAAGTATGAAATAAATGTACTTAGTTGGAAAGCCCTAGTGACTTATGTTCAACTCTTGGAGATCAGAACCGTTCATTCATTGACATTAAATTTTGAACTTTGCATATTGGGATTCCAAATGTTTAGTGAATTTTACTCTCAAATCGTATTTCAGAACCTATATATGTTTTAATGTACACATAGAATTTTTAGCTATGATATTTAAACTTATTATAGCTGAATATTTTCTCACTTTTCTGTGTCAGTTCTCAAAATGTTTTATATATGCTTTTAAATTTTTAATTAAAAACAAATGAAGTATGAATACTTTCTTCTTATAAAATATCAAACCCCCCAGAAATACAGCAGCCCTGGAAGCATTCTTAGAACCTTGTCTCTTCCTACTGCTTGAAAGTATGAGAGTTATGGGTTTAGCCTGTCACTCCAAACATATCCCCTATACCTATGGCTCTCATTTTTTATCCTATAGAAAGTAGATAACTATTATTTTATGCATTCTTAGCATAAAATTATTTTATGTTTCTTTTGTATGTTCTATAATTTTCTTTAGAGAGTTATCAGTATGTCTTCAGCATTTTTCCATACTTGTATAGAGCTGGTTGTTTTTTGTTTTTAGTTGCTGATACATTTAGAAAAATAACACAAATATATCCCAGTCAGATTATTTAGCCATTTTCTGATGATGGACACTTAGATTTTTCCAGTGTTTCATAAAGTACATCATGATACAGTAAACATTTTGCACATGCTTTCTTGTGTGTATGTGCAACTGCTTCTCTAGGAGGAATATCCAATAGTGAAAATACTGGGTTATAGGGTGTGAACATTTTTATTTTTCATAAGTAATACCATATCATTCTCCATAGCCGTTGCACCAATAAACCTTCCCAATTACAGGGCACTCTTACTTACATTTCATTATCACTTGCTATTATTAAGCTTTTAAAAATTTGTTTAATGGAGGAGTTGACCCACCATCATTTATTATAAATCTGTAAACTAGTAATGGTTTAAAAATGTTTAAATGGTTACATTTAAAATAGTTGTATGCTGCTGCTGCTACTGCTGCTAAGTCACTTCAGTCATGTCCGACTCTGTGCGATCCCATAGACAGCAGCCCACCAGGCTCCCCCGTCCCTGGGATTCTCCAGGCAAGAATACTGGAGTGGGTTGCCATTGCCTTCTCCAAAATAGTTGTATACATAACTACAAAGTAGCCTTCACTTTGCCACAGAGCCTAAAATATTTAATATCTATCCCTTTAACAGAGAGCTTGCTAACTCCTGATCTAATGGAAAGGGATGGCATGTCATGGTATTAATTTGCATTTCTATGAACACTTAGTAAAATTGACCATATTTTCACATGCTTATTTGACATTTGTATTTCCTTATTTGTTTGTAAATTGCCTATTTGTATTTTTGCTTATGTTTTTAAATGTTAAATTGGTTGAATGGATTCTATGTATATTCTGAATACATTTTGTAAAACTGCATACCCAGTGGTCATCTTCTCCATTCATTCTGTTTTGCTAATAGAACTTTAGTTCATTTTCAGGTTCTGGGCAATGATGTACTTCTGGGGATTTGAACACCATTAAAATCCTAAGTTTAGTGGGGTATACAGTTAGAATTATTTTAAATAATTGTGGCAACTGCATTCCGGCTTGCCAGTGATTAGTTTAGGATTGAACATGTGATGAAATGTGTCCAGTGAGATGTGAAGACCTCTGGGTATTTCCCCCTCATTTTGAAAATGAATAGTGGAATTATTTTTTCTACCCCTATACAGCCTCTGTTTGCTTTCTTCTTGTGTGACTTCTGGAAATGTTATGCTCTTTTGAACATAACCAGATTAAATAGAGAAGTCAGGATATGAAAGTAACACAACAGCCTTGTAAATAGACGGGATGTACACTTAGAGCCTCTTCACAGTTTAGACTTTTTTTTAGGTGGGTTTTCTGTTACTTGTAGCCAAGTGCATCCTAACTAATGTATTTAACATCTGGCACTCTTCCATGTGAATTTTGGAGCTGTATTTTCATATTCCAGCCATTTAAATTGATTGGAGTTATTTGCCTCTAGGGATTAATTTGAGCTTAAGTGATATCTATAAAACACAGAGTCTTTCCATACACACTACATTGTTCATGTCTCCTATGTAGGTCTTTAAACAAAATTTTCTCTAGGAAGATGATGCAATTCTTATTAGATGTATTGCTATATCCTTCACAGTTCTTATTCCCTTAAGAAGTAGCTTTTATTTTTTATTGCATTATATAATTGGTTTTTGTTAGTAGAAAAAAATGTAAATTTTTTAATGTTGATATTGTACACAACTAACTTGCTGCATTTGTTCTTTTGATTTTAATCCTTTATCTGTGACTCTCCTTGACCTTTTTATGAATCCAGCCATATCATTTACTAATAATTATAATTTTGTGCCTTGCATCCATTGTCTTATAATTATTACCTCTTCTGTCTGTATCTTATTGCATTGTTTGGGATAATTACAATGTTCAGTAGAAGGTGTGAAAGGAGTTATGCATGCATTATTTCTGCTTTGTTTCTGAATTTAGTGAGAAAGGCTTTAAATATGTCCTATGAAGTAGGATGCTTGCTGTAGGCTTACTGTGGATATATTTTACAGCAAATTAAGCCCCTCTTTTATTTAATTTTACTAATTTTTCAGGTCTTCTTTTTTTATTGATATGAATGAATATTGAAGGTTATAGAAGAACGTTTTAGCCTCTATTCAGATGACACAGGTTTTTCTCCTTTAATATGTATCAATGCGCTGAATTACATTGATGAATCTATTAATTAACAATTATTGTATTCCTAGGAGAATGTCTACTTTGTTCTAAGTAGACCCAGATAAGTACTCTGATATAATTTTTTAGAATTTTATTTGCATATTGTTTATTTTCCCCCAATAACTAGTTCTTGGATCTGTTTAATCCTCTATTTTCTTATTCTTTCTACCTTCATTTTCCTTTATGATTATTTTCTCAGATACTTTTGACTCTTTTTAATAAATTACTTAATTGAGTGCATAATACAACTTTAGTCACTCCAGTTTTTTCTTATAAGAACATTTAAGGTGATGAATTTAACTCTGAGAAGTGTTTCGACTTGGTTGTATAATTGTTATTAACTTCTCAGGAAAAGTAGTGGGTTAGATTGTTTCATTTAATTGTTAACCTTTAGCCATCATACGTCCAGTGCTTTTTCTAGACTCTTCACATAGCCAATCTAATTTGTATCCTATACTATCTAATTTAATCCTCAAATAATTCTGTGAATTTTCCTTATTTCCCAGGTGAGAAAACAGATTCTGAGAGTTTAAATGACTTGCCTTCTATCACTCAGCTTGTGACTGGTGCAGCCTCTGGTTTATCTCTGCCACAGAGAATCTTTAAAAAACATAACTTAAGCAGGGCCAGCCATGCTAGCAACATGGTATCTTTCATAAGATTTTCATCAGTTATATGGTTCCTCAACATGTATTTGGATTTGGTGGATAGGATGGAACATAGGGACAGAAATGAAAAAATACTCAAATTATGCCTGGAATAGTCCATATCTTCTGTTATTGGTTCTTTGAGCTTTGCTTCTTCAGTAGTTAAGAAATTTGAACTTGGATTTTTCTTGGAGAAGGTAACATTGAAGCCGTGAGCTAGTTTAAGGAAGTTTCATGGAAAGGAATTACTTAAGAATTATAGTTGTTGGAGCAAGGAGAAATAAGTTTTGCAAGCCACCTCCTTTTAACCTTGTTTCAAAATGCTACCTGTTGTGATAGCATCACCACATATGAAGATTATAAATGAAAATTACTGGCTTTTTTAAAGGAACTTTTTTTCTCAAGCAAAGTCCATTCTTAACTAGGAGAACCAGGAGTATTAAAATTGGATTCATGACCTTCCTCAGGATTACAAACTGTTTGTTTTTTTTTCCTGAAGGACAGAGAAAGGGGTGACCACATGATTGCCTTTATGGGTCTTCATGGAATCAAACATTTAGGAATATGATATAACCCCCTTTCTAACATGCTGAATCACCAAACTGGCATTGTTTTAGGATATGAGGGAAACATGAAAATGAGACTGTTTTTTGACTCTTTTAATGGTCAACATATCCACAAATATTTTAATTACTGGGTTTGTGTTTATGGTGATGACAATGATAAATATCATTTCTGAGAGGATCTGATGATGTAATTCAGAGAAACCCACAACTTAGTGACCTCAAAACTTTCATTACAGAAAACACTCTCTAGAAACTTTGCAATGTTATTGTATTGATTAAGTTTTAGCAACTGATTACAATTTCACTTTATTTTTCTCTCAGGCAAGACACATTATATTTTTCATATCACTTTTGATGTTTTCATTAAACTAGCAATGCATTAGAATCCTGACTTATTGCTTCTTTGAATGTCAGGGCCAGACATTTTCTGTTCATTTTTAAAATAAAAAAATATATTTTTCCACATCCTTAATATTTGAATTGGGTGATAAGAAAAAAAATTCTTTTTGCCAAGAAAATCTGCCATGTACATAACACATTCATTTCAGTGAAATTAGGAAGTCATATTGTTTTTTATTTGCTTTGAGTATTTTTGCTTTTGCTATTAATATTTTTACACTTCAAGAAGCAATATTTTGTGTTAGCCATTGTGCCCTTGTGAAGATTATTAAATAATATTGTGAGCCCACTAACGAATTATTACTCCAGACAATAAACCCACCCTATTCATAGGTAGATCTTGATTTTTAACAAGGAATATAGCTTACCAATATGCGGACTCTTTGTAGACTCTTATTTCTTTGTCTTTTTTTTTTCCTGGCAATTAGGAGCTAAGACACTTGACATCTTATGTTGATGTGTGATTTAATTTGAGCCCTTCTTCTCTGGGCCTGGCAGAAGGAAAGTATGTGGAAGCAGTCTGGAACTGTGGAGGTCACTCTTCATTTCCTCAGGTTTGTTATCCAGTTGCTCTCCTATTTGTGCCTTTGCTTCACTTCACTCAGCTGAGCATGACTGCTTTCTTGATTCTTTACATTTCACACCACTGAGCTTGATTGTTCTTAGGTCCACGGTTGTTCACTTGTAGCATTACTCACGCTAATAGTCTAGACTTCAAATCCCAGTCAAAGCCAATCCCTCAAGATTCACAGATGATGAATTACTAGAGGACATGCACAATACCCAGAGTGCTAAAGGCTCACTGAAGCTGTATCTGTGTAATATAACAGACTTCACCGTTAGATTTTGGAGTTAGAATATTCAAATCTTCAACTTAGACATCTGATCAATGAATTGTCTTAGTGATTATACTGGAGAGAGAGTTCCACAAAAAATTCTGGTGTATTGCCCTAGGATCTTTTTTAACATGTTGATTTTATTTGAGAAAATAATCCCATTTCTGTGAATACTGACAGACTGACAACCTGATTTATCTTACTTTTTTGAAATATTTTTTGTTTACCTTTCTGATAATGCAGATGACAAGATCAGATTGACTAATAAACCTTTCTGTATAATCCAAACAGTTCCTTTGGAGAGTCCTGAATAGACTATTAAAATCCAACCTCTATCTCTACTGCCCATTGTCTTTTAAATTAAAAGACTCATTAGTGAATACTAGTTTCATTGCATTCATGGTGTTATATGGATTTATAAGTAGATTCTCCAGCACTCTGGTGCATGTGTTCACTGGGGGTAGATTCATGAAGTTTTTGGGTTCCCAAGATGAATCCTTGTGTTTGATAGGAATTGTTGGTTGAGGCTTGATCAACAAAAACTTACAAGAAAGATTAGCTCTTAGAATTATTCCAGATGTCCAAAATCTAGACTACCTGCAATGCTTGTTATTTCAGATTGATAGAACACTGAAAATATTAGAGATCTTCATCCATTTATTTATTTATTAATATGTCTTGAGTACTTACTATGTGCTAGAGATGCTGTTATATACCAGAAGTTGAACAAAACTTGGTGTCTCTTTCAAGGAACAGTTGCTTAGTTTATTGCAGCATCATAGGATATAGCATCTCCACATCAGTTAAGCATGTGTTTGTATAATTCTTTTTTCTATTATATTAGTGTATAGTTGATTTATAATGTTGTGTTAGTTTCAGGTATATGGCAAAGTGATTCAGTTATACAAATACCTATATCCATTCTTTTTCAGGTTCTTTTCTCATATAGGTTATTAAAGAATATGGAGCAGAGTTCCCTATGCTATACAGTAGGACCTTGTTGGCTATATTTTTTATGTATATTAGTGTGTTTATGTTAATTCCAAACTCCTATTATCCTTCCACCTTTCCCTTTTGGTAAGTATAAGTTTGTTTTCCATGTTTGTGAGTCAGTTTCTATTTTGTAAATAAGTTCATTTGTACATCTTTTCAGATTTCATGTAAGTGATATCATATGATGTTTCTCATTCATTCACTTACTTCACTCACTATGATAATCTCTAGGTCCATCCATGTTGCTGCAAATGGCATTATTTGGTTCTTTTTAGTGGCTGAGTAATATTCCATTCTGTATATGTACCACATCTTCTTTATCCATTCCTCTGTTAATGGGCATTTAAGTTGCTTCCATGTCCTGGTTGTTGTAAGTAGTGCTTATATGAACACTGGGGGTGCATGTATTTTTTTGGCTTATGGTTTTCTCTGGATATATGCCCAGGAGTGAGATTGCTAGATCATATATAGTAGTTTTATTTTTAGTTTTGTAAGGAACCTCCATATTGTTCTCCATAGTGGCTCTATCAATTTACATTGCCACCAACAGTATAAGAAGTTTCCCTTTTCTCCACATGCTCTCTAGTATTTATTACTTGTAGACTTTTTGATGATGGCCACTCTCACCAGTGTGAGGTGATACCTCATTATAGTTTTGATTTGCAATTATCTAATCATTAGCAATGTAGAGCATATTTTCATGTGCCTTTTGGTCACCTGTATGTCTTTTCTGGTGAAATGTCTATTTAGGTCTTCTGCCCATTTTTTATTGGGCTGTTTGTTTTATTTTGATACTGAGCTACATGAGCTGTTTGTATATTCTGGAGATTAACCCCTTATTGGTCACAACATTCGCAAATATTTTCTATGATTCTGCAGGCTGTTTTTTCATTTTGTTTATGGTTTCCTTTGCTGTGCAAATGCTTTTAAGTGCAATTAGGTCCCATTTGTTTATTTTTGTTTTTATTTTCATTACTCAAGGGGGTGGATCCAAAAAAAGATATTGCTGTAATTTATGTCAAAGAGCGTTCTGCTTATATTTTCCTCCAAGAGTTTTATAGTATCTGGTCTTACATTTAGGTCTTTGGACCATTTTGAGTTTATTTTTGTATATTGTGTTAGAGACTGTTCTCATTTCATTCTTTTACATCTAACTGTCCAGTTTTCCCAGCACCACTTATTGAAGAGACTGTTGTTTCTTGATTGTATATTGTTGTCTTCTTTTTTGTAGGTTAATTGACCATATGTGTGTGGGTTTATTTCTTGGTTTTCTATCCTGTTTCATTGATCAGTAAAGCTGTCTTTGTGCCAGTACCATTCTGTTTTGATTACTCAAGCTTTATAATATAGCCTGAAGTCAGGGAGCCTGGTTCTTCCAGCTCTGTTTTTCTTTCACGAGATTGCTTTGTCTATTTGTCTATATTTTGAGTATATTTGTCTATTTGTCTTTTGTGTTTCCTTACAATTAAGATTTTTTTTTTGCTCTAGATCTGAAAAAAAAAATGCCATTGGTAATTTGATAGGAATTGCGTTGTGTCTGTAGATTGCCTTTTGTAGTATAGTCATTTTGACAATATTGATTCTTCCAATTTAAGAAGATAGTATATCTTTCCATCTATTTGTGTCATCTTGAGTTTCTTTGGCCAGTGTCTTATAGTTTACAGAGTACAGGTCTTTTACCTCCTTAGGTAGGTTTATTCCTAGGTATTTTATTCTTTTTGATACAGTGGTAAATGAAATTGTTTCTCTAATTTCACTTCCTGATCTTTCATTGTTAGTGTATAGAATTGTGATGGTTTTCTGTGTATTTATTTTGTATCCTGCAACTTTAACAGATTCATTGATAAGCTCTATTAGTTCTCTGGTAAAATCTTTACAATTTTCTATGTGTAGCATCATGTCATCTGCAAACACTGACAGTTTTACTTCTTTCTCAATTATTTTTCTTTTCTGATTTCTGTGTCTAGGACTCCAAAACTATGTTGAATAAAAGTGGTGAGAGTGGACATCCTTGTCTTATTTCTGATATTAGAGGAAATGTTTTCAGCTTTTCACCATTGAGTATGATGTTAGCTGTAGGTTTGTCATATATGACCTTTATTGTGTTGAGATAGGTTTCCTCGGTGCCCACTTTCTGGAGGGTTTTTTGTCATAAATGGTGTTGAATTTTGTCAGGATATTTTTCTGCATCTATTGAGGTGATCATATCATTTTTGTTCGTCAATTTGGTGATGTGGTGTAGCACACTGAGTGATTTGTGGATATTGAAAAATCCTTGTATCCCTGGGATAAATCCCTGTTGATCAGAATGAATAATCCTTTTAATGTATTGCCGGATTCAGTTTGCTAGTATTTTGTTGAAGATTTTTCTGTTTATTTCATCTGTGATATTGTTTTATTCCATCTCATTTTGTCTAACTTTCTGTGTTTATAGAGTCCATTTGCTACCTGCAGTGGAGAAGGAAATGGCAACCCACTCCAGTATTCTTGCCCAGAGAATCCTGTGGACGGAGGAGCCTGGTGGGCTGCTGTCCATAGGGTCGCACAGGGTCAGACATGACTAAAGCGACTTAGCATGCATGCATGCATTGGAGAAGGAAATGGCAACCCACTCCAGTATTCTGGCCTGGAGAATCCCAGGGACAGAGGAGCCTGGTGGTCTGCCATCTATGGGGTCGCGCAGGGTCGGACATGACTGAAGTGATTTAGTAGCAGCAGCAGCCATCTGCAGAGTTTTAGTTTTTCTTTTGGTGTCTGCCTTTAGTTGGTAAGGCAAATCTAGAGGTTTGTGCAGGCTTCCTGGTTGGAGGGACTGATCCCTGCCCACTGGTGGGTGGAGCTGGGTTTTATCCCATTGTGGGGCAAGACTATGTCAAGGGGTGTGTTTAGAGGCCTATAGGCTCAGAAGTTGTGACCAGAAAGCAAATGGAATGTACAGGGGGATTAAGAAGAAGAGCAGAAAGCCTTTGTTATATGACAATGACCTTGCAGGCTCATTGGGTTTGAAGGTATGTGTGTGGCTTATTCTTAATGGTCAGTCAGGGGTTCTCTGTGGGGAATTGGATAGAAGCTTGTGGAGATGTTCCGCCTGTGTTTCACTGTACACTGTTCCACCTATATAATCTTATATATATTTAAACACCAATGTTGATAGGATGATAGGAAGTAAAACTGGATATCCTTAGCACACACCCTAAATTGCTACACCACATTACCTGCCCACCTTTTATGATTTGCCTTTGTAATATTTAATATATTCATGAAGAAACATACCTAAAATATTTTCATACAACACTCTAAGGTCCTTAAGGAAAAGGTTTGTTGTTGCTGTTCAGGTTGCTAAGTCATGTCCAACTGAATGAAAACATAAGGAACAGGTAATAGCTGATTAATATATAACCTGTACATTGAATATTTCTTGAATAAATTCTAGAGGTGGCAACTTACAATCTACAGCACTGACACAGGTAAGAGTCACTAATTATTAGGTTGATGCAAACATAATTGCAATTTTCGACCATGAATTTTAAATCACTATAACTAGGCTCAAACACATCCTTATTAATCAAAATAGGAACCATTACAATCACCACATTTTTTTTTGCCAATGAGAAATAAGTTTGTTTATTCCTGTAGCATAAAAATCCATGTTTCAGGATTTGACAGACTCTTGGAAAGCATTTTCTGCATCTTGCTGGTTGTGTAAATGTTTTCCCTGCAGAAAACTGTCAAGATGCTTGAAGTGGTAGTCTAGTCGATTGGCAAGAGGTCAGGTGAATACTGGCAGATGAGGCAAAACTTCACAGCCCAATTTGTTCAACTTTTGAAGCATTAGCTGTGCGATGTGTGGTAAGGTGTTATTCTAGAGAGGAATTGGATTCTTTCTGTTGATCAGTTCTTGCTACAGGCATTGCAGTTTTTGGTGCATCTCATTGATTTGCTGAACATAGTTCTCAGATGTAATGATGTCGCTGGGATTCAGAAAGCTGTAGTGGATCAGATGGGCAGCAGATCACCAAACAGTGACCATGACCTTTTTTTGGTGCAAGTTTGACTTTGGGAAATGCTTTGGAGTTCCTTCTTGGTTCAACCACTGAGCTGGTCATTGCCAGTTGTCATATAAATTCCACTTATTGTTGCATGTCACAATCCAAAGAGACATGTTTGTTGTTGCATAAAATAAGACAACACTTCAAAAAACGTGTTTTTTTGTTTTTTTTTTGATTTGCAGTCAGCTCATGAGGCACCCACTTAATGAGCTGTTTTCACCTTTCCAATTTTCTTAAAATACCTTACCACTGTAGAATGGTCAACGTTGAGTTCTTGAGCAACTTCTCATTTAGTGTAAAAGGATCAGCTTCCGTGATTCCCTCAATTAGTTGTCAAATTCTGATGGCTGGCCACTGCATTCCTCATCTTCAAGGCTCTTGTCTCCTTTGCAAAGCTTCTTTAACCACCAGTACATTGTAAGTTGGTTAGCAGTACCTGGTCACATGTGTTGTTGATGTTGCAAGTTGTCTCTGCTTTACAACCCATTTTGAATTTGAATAAGAAAATCGTTCAAATTTTCTTTTTGTCTATTATCATTTCCATAGTCTAAAATAAATATAGAATAAGCAAGTAATAATTCATTAGCAAAAAAGAGTGATACATGCACATTAAAATGATGTATAACATAATCACATTTATTTAAGAATGTATTCCAATATCAAATGGCAAATTTCAGCAATGCAAAAACCACTGTTACTTTTGTATGAACCTAATACTTAATTATTCAAGCAATTAGTTTTCTAGTTTACATACTCTAACACTCTCATTTGACTAAGTTTTTTCTCATCATGACAGCCAGAAGACTTTGGTTTTCAGTCTGACTTTGTCACTAGCTGTGTTAGCTTTAGCAAATTATATAACCTTTCTGCACCTCAGTTTGCCCATCAGTTTCTAAAAACGCTGGCTGATTTAATGCAAGTTCTATAGAAAAGTGTTTGTGTTCCTTTTTTAGTAACTATAACCAAAATAGACCATTTGCAGCATGCTTGGTTTAGAGTGTATTATTAGAAACAGATGCTATTAGGATTTCTCTATTTTTAATGTTGAAAATTTAGGAATTCCTTTCCAGGACATATTCTCAAAGCAGAATTGTGGTATTCATTAGCATGATCTCTAGGCTCTTAACTTTTAGACCACATAGGAACACAAATGTTAAAGAGAAAAATGGAAAAAGGACTTGTGAATTAGATGAAAATGGTGGTTAGATTTACCAGAGAGAAATCTTGCTAGGGAATGAAGATTCATCCAACCCTGGTGGTCCTGAATGACATCTTACTTCCTAAGGACAGAGTGACCTTAACTTTCTCTGTAATGAAGATGAATGTATTTTACTTTTCTCTAAGTTGTGGTTTTAAAAAAAATACATTCTCAAAACCCATTTTTTTTTTAATTTCAGAAGAAAATGCAAGTTTTTCAATAAAGACTTACTTTCATATTTGAAAACCACATTTGAAAACTATACATATGCACTAAGGTATATGCATTCATTAAACATTTGTATATATATTTATGAACACCTTTCATTATCAAATATTTGAAAACACTATGATAAACAGATGTTTTCTTTTTCCCACCTTGCTACACAACATGGAAATGAATATTCATGGCCTATGTCCCACTCAGTAGAATAGACACCTCCAACTCTCTAGATCAATGGAACAAGGTTCTCAGATGAATGTTGTGGATTTCATCCATCACAATGCTTATTTTGTCAGCATGAGGCCATCTGAGTTATATTTTCATTCTTCAGAATTTCTTTGCTCTTATTCAGTTCAGTTCAGTTGCTCAGTCGTGTCCGACTCTTTGCAATCCTATGAATCGCAGCACGTCAGGCCTCCCTGTCCATCACCAACTCCCGGAGTTCACTCAAACTCAGGTCCATCAGGTCAGTGATGCCATCCAGCCATCTCATCCTCTGTCGTCCCCTTCTCCTCCTGCCCCCAGTCCCTCCCAGCATCAGGGTCTTTTCCAATCAGTCAACTCTTTGCCATGAGGTAGCCAAAGTATTGGAGTTTCAGCCTCAGCATCAGTCCTTCCAATGAACACCCAGGACTGGTTTCCTTTAGGATGGACTGGTTGGATCTCCTTGCAGTCCAAGTGACTCACAAGAGTCTTCTCCAGCATCACAGTTCAAAAGCATCAATTCTTCGGCGCTCAGCTTTCTTCACAGTGCAACTCTCACATCCATACATGACCACTGGAAAAACCATAGCCTTGACTAGATGGACCTTTGTTGGCAAAGAAATATCTCTGCTTTTTAATATGCTATCTAGGTTGGTCATAACTTTCCTTCCAAGGAGTGTCTTTTAATTTCATGGCTGCAATCACCATCTGCAGTGATTTTGGAGCCCTAAAAAATAAAGTCTGACACTCTTTCCACTGTTTCCCCATCTATTTCCCATGAAGTGATGGGACCAGATGCCATGATCTTTGTTTTCTGAATGTTGAGCTTTAAGCCAACTTTTTCACTCTCCTCTTTCACTTTCATCAAGAGGCTCTTTAGTTCCTCTTCACTTTCTGCCATAAGGGTGGTGTCATCTGCATGTCTGAGGTTATTGATATTTCTCCCGGCAATCTTGATTACTGTCATTTTAATTTTGAATTCATGGAGGGAAACGGATGCTTTTAAATTTAATGCACCTGGAGACAAATATATTAAGTATTCATTTTATTTTAAGAATCTATATCACTAAGAATTGTAATATAGCTTAACTGTGGTACATTAGTTTGCCTATTCAAGTTCTTCTAACTCCTAATTTTGATAGTAAATCCATGGAAAGTAGGCAGAAGTTCACTATTAATGGCTTGGCTGAGAAGCTAAGCAATTAGTCTAGGATTTCCCAAGCTAGATGCAGATTTTAAAATAAATACAGCATATTCCAATCTGAAACCTTGAAATTATATAAAAATAATCGATAAATTTGACATCCATATAAATCAGCTCCTAAACTGAGCAAAACTTTTTAATCTGTTGAAACAATGTTTTTTCAATTTTTATTTACTTACTAAAGTATATAGTTGATCTACTCAATGTGTCTTTGAAATACATTGTCCCCAAGTGTTACTGCTGCTGCTGCTGCTGCTAAGTCACTTCAGTTGTGTCCGACTCTGTGTGGCCTCATGGATGGCAGCCCACCAGGCTCCCCCATCCCTGGGATTAATATTTGGCAAATTCTTATATCATAGGTGAAAAGAGTAGTACACATCTAAAAATAAATCCAAATGACCAGCCTAAATCAGGAAGGGTAATATAAGAAAGGAGTATACTCAGCATTTAGAAGGTTAAGGCTGTGAAGGTGATTCCTCAGAATAACAGTAGGGACAGTACACGTATAGAACCAGTAAGGAACATTCTCAAGGATCTTCAAAGTCAATAGAAGACAAAAGAAAATATACAGAAAAGATACTTACCACCACTAGATATCAGGAAAATGAAGATTAAGATAATGAGATACCTCTACCTCTAGTGAGATAGCACTCTTTAGAATGGCTGAAATTAAATGGACTGACAATACCAAGTGTTAAGGATGTGAAACAACTGGTATTCTCATACATTGCTGATGGTGAATATAAAATGCTACAACCACTGTCGAAAACTTTGAAAGTTTCTTAAAGATTAGATATACGTCTAGCATATCAGTTAAGTCATTCCAATCTTACATGTACACCAAAGAAAAATGAAAGCATACTTGTCCCTATAAAAACCTATATGTGAACATTCATATCAACATTATTCACAATATAAAAAAACAACCCAAATGTTCACCACACTGTTCTATTCTACTTATAAATTTAGATCATTTGACTTTTCTAGGGATACAAGTGCTTACTGGGGGCAAGGGCACAAAGGCAGGGACTACAAAGGGGCCCAAGGAAACTTTGAGTTTAATGCAAATGATCTGTATCTGATTGTGTGTTTTATTTTGTTTGTGCATGCACATAGAAAGGATGTATACATGTGTCAGAACTCATGAACAGTATGTTTTAAACGGATGCTATTTCTTGTACACAAATTGAACTTCAATAAAATTCGTAAGAAGGTGACAGTCAATGAAAGACCCTGGATAGAGAACTATAAACAAAGAAAATCAGGATACAAGTGAGAAATTATCCTAGAGTGAGAAATAGGACAAAAGGTCTGGTGGGTATTTCCAGTTTTCAACTAACCCTTCTGCAAAACTGTGGAACTGACTGGTAGCTGAGTCTGGGTTAATAATAATGACAGCACTTTAAATGGTAGTTGCATCTATGGTTTATAGTCTATTTATTATGTGACAGGGTATATTATTTGGAGAAGGAAATGGACTTATTATGTGACAGGGTATATTATTAGATACTCTAAAATGTATATTCCATGTTCTGAGACTTAATTAAAAATTGGGGGGTCACAGAGAAGTTGGCCATCATTCCTGACTCTTCTTTCTTTCATTTCTTCCCTGTTGCTTTCTTTTCTGTTGCCCTTAAGGAATGATTTTTTGTCACTTACAGTGTGATGTCCATACTCAGGCCTCTTTTGGTCTTATTTCAATCAGCTTTTAAAGAAATTTCCTGGGAAAACAATCTCTTCCCTGCCCAAGGGGACTTCTAGGAAACAGATTTTGTTTTTCCACTCGGATGAAAATACAGTAGATAAAAAAATTAGAATTCCTTTTTAATATCCACAGTAGCTCCATGGTGTGGAAACAGAAGTCTTAATTTCCTTGTGAAGCAAATGAGGTGGTAGAGTTTAACAGACTCTACCTGAATTCACACAAATAGTAAGTAGTAATCCTACTTACTAGGATTTGGATTTGGTTCCATGCCTTTCTGGTTGCAAACAATGCACTGTCCATCCCTTAAACTTGGTCATCAAATGCAGATTGGGACTTTGCCCAGCTGGAGTCAGAAGTGGCCCAAAGCATCTGAAGCCAGTACTTGACAGAGAGGTAGCATATTTGGGTTGCAGTTTGCTGGAAAATCTAGGAGTCAGAGCACAGGAAGAGATTGTGATCTGATATATGAAGCAAAAGACAAAATGAGGTTGTCATTCATTGATTTTATGACTATTTGTCTCTACAGTGTGCCAAGCACCTTATTACGCCCTGCAGGTCCTGCATTGAAGACAACATAGCTCTGGCCTCCTGTGAAATTCTACCTTGAAAGTGGGGAGATAGACCCTTGGGCCAGTGTTCGTAATTCAATAATTTGTGATATAAGAATGCAGATGGTGCTGTGGGGCTTACATCTGGGGGCATCTTGGTAAAGCCAGAGAAAGCATTTCAGAAAAGATGAGGTTTAAATAAAGCACAAGTTGCAGGTGAAGAGTGATTTAAGACATTCCTGGAAAATTCATCAGCTCTTGCTCATGCAGAGACATGACATAAAACAGTTGTCTGGGGACACTGAACCTATTTGTCAGAGCTGAAGTGGAGGGTGAGTGTGAGTGAGGCGTTGTGATCCAAGTGAGGGAGGTTGGAGTAACAACTCTATAAAGTGTGTTACATTAAGGAGTTTCAACTATTTTCTTAACACTTGGGTAACCATAGAAGGACCCTCAGCATATGAACGTTACACTATACATTTATAACCTTGCTGATCTGAAAGGTGGGCTGCATGTTGTCATGGGGATGCGGTTATCATTTTCAGTCTCCCTCTTTCTGGTGCCCTGAGCAAGATGTGAGAGTGCTTCAGCTGTAGTAGTTAGGAGTACATAGGTTGTTGTGGGAAAAGGCAATGGCACCCCACTCCAGTACTCTTGCCTGGAAAATCCCATGGACGGAGGAGCCTGGTGGGCTACAGTCCATGGAGTCGCTAGGAACCGGACAGACTGAGCGACTTCACTTTCACTTTTCACTTTCATGCGCTGGAGAAGGAAATGGCACCCCACTCCAGTGTTCTTGCCTGGAGAATCCCAGGGCCGGGGAGCCTGGTGGGCTGCCGTCTATGGGGTCGAACAGAGTCGGACACGACTGAAGCGATTTAGCAGCAGCAGCAGCAGCAGCAGGTTGTTGTGGTTAATTCTGCAGGGTTGGCAAAGTTCACCTTTGTGTTTGGGGGTGGGAAAAAGAGACTAGTGATTACTGATCACTAAGTGTATGCCAGATCCTGGGCTAGGTTCTTACTGTAAGTTATTTAATGTAATTCTCACAATCACTGCATAATATTGACGCTATACTCAGACGTTAGGTATCTAAGCTGGTAAATATTATGCCATTTGAGACCCAGAAGGTATTCCTTACATTTCCCAGTTAAGTTGATTCATACCAAAATTTTATCCAAGAGACTGGGGCAGAAATAATGAATGCCACTTTAAGACAACGTGAGCAAATGCCAGGGGCTTTCGTGGTACCTCAGTGATAAAGAATCTGCCTGTAATGCAAGAGGAGTGGGTGCGATCTCTGGGTTAGGAAGATCTCCTGGAGGAGGGCATGGCAACCCACTCCTGTATTCTTGCCTGGAGAATCCCATGGACTGAGGAGGTTAGTGGGCTACAGTCCATAGGGTTGCAGAGTCGAACATGACTAAAGTGACTCAGCATACATCTTCTATGTCTTTATTTACTTACTGTAGTAAACGTGGAAATACCATGTATTTCATAGGTGACAAAAGTTCAGGTTGAAGAACAGTCAACCAGCCTACATAAAACACTGAGACATAAACCCTTATTTTTTGAGCCATCGACCTTCCAGAATTATTACTGCACTATACCCTAATCCAACATATTATTTATATGTACATTTATTTATTTAGAGTGACATATGTATGTTTTCTGTGAAGAAAGCCTAGCGCCGAAGAATAGATGCTTTTGAACTGGGGTGTTGGAGAAGACTCTTGAGACTCCCTTGGACAGCAAGGGGATACAACCAGTCCATTCTGAAGGAGATCAGCCCTAGGATTTCTTTGGAAGGAATGATGCTAAAGCTGAAATTCCAGTACTTTGGCCACCTCACGCGAAGAGTTGACTCATCGGAAAAGACTCTGATACTGGGAGGGATTGGGGGCAGGAGGAGAAGGGGATGACAGAGGATGAGATGGCTGGATGGCATTACCAACTCGATGGATGTGAGTTTGAGTGAACTCTGGGAGTTGGTGATGGACAGGGAGGCTTGGCGTGCTGTGATTCCTGGGGTCGCAAAGAGTCGGACACGACTGAGTGACTGAACTGATCTGAACTGATGTATGTTTTCTATTTTTAAAATGTCTACTAGAAGACTCTATTTTGGTTAAAAGGAAACCAAGGACATGTCACCAGGTTTCACTAGAAGACATATTTGGGAACTCAAATCGGCTAGTGCTAAGTTTTCCATCTAATCCACTGACCTTCCAGCACTGCCATACCTGAGCACCCTGGGAGATAGCCAGCCTGCCCATTATTCTGAGTTTGGCAATATGAGCCCTGGTGTAGAGGTGAGAAAACTGAAACTAATAGGAGAAACTTGCTCAAGATCAAAGGTTTAGTTAATGGTAGAGGTTATATTTGAATTAATTTGCTTAATTATCACAGCTTATGTGACTTCAGAGGTCATTGTTTTTCTAATACTCCAGATTGTTATTTATATTACTGATTTATTCAACAAAGTTTCTTAATGTGCTGTTGTGTTGTATTGAATTTTTTTCCTCTATGTTTCTTTTATATCATCATGTCCTCACACCCACCCTTCTCAGCTTCAGCTTAAAGGCAGATAAGCTGGGTGGCTGGGGTCCATACAAAAGTAATGACTGGCTGAAGGAGACAAACAACCAGTTAGTGATAAAGCTACAACCATTAAATCTGTGCCTGTCATCCTAGTAGGAATTTTTTCTACTGCAGGAAGGTAATATCAGAATGTTTCTCTTTCTCACTCTCTCTTTCCCTGTCCTGCAAGACCGTCTGGGTGTGCTGGATTCTATGAGCTTGTTTGCAGAACCAAACTCAATTGCATTTTTATATACCCCCAATTAATAAATAGCTTCAGGTTATTTACTAACAGCTCACATTCTGGTTTGCACAAATATTCTTTCAGACTAGAAACTGTGGGAGAACGAGAGGCCTTGTAAGCTGTCTACCAGGTACCTTTTAAATATTATTTGATGACCTTTGTCTGTGAGCATGAGAGAACACATTTAGGCTGCTCTTTCCTCAGATCCAACCTGCCCAGAACTGACTTATCTGCAATTAATATGGATTTGAGAGACAATAAAACAGAGTGAAAAAATATCAGTTTTGGGAATTTGAAAATATTAAGTTTGTATTTCATGTCTGCTGATGTGTGGTCTTAGGCAACTCACTTAAATTCTCTTTGCCTGTGTTTTCTTATCTGTAAAATGAAGATAGGGTAATAAGTGAATGTTTTCCTAAAGCAACTATCAGTCAGCTCAGTACTTCATTCTGGAGCAAGAGTTGTGTAGTCTTTGATACTAGGAGAAGTATGAATTTCTTCAATCTCAAGGAATTGAATGGTGGAGTCTTGGGAAAGATCTACATCTTGACACAGAAATTGGTCAATTTCTTAATGCCTTATGTTTCTCATCATGGTCAACCTCAGGGACATGCTCATGCTTGTGCTTAATAAAAACTGCTTATGCAGTGGGCTCTAGGACTCAGCATGACAATGGAGAGAGGAACGTCACTTTCCTATATCTTGATGAACATTGAAAATTCAAAATCACAGTGAACTTCATCAGTGAGAGTGGTAGGACATCATTGGAAGAAACTGAGACCATGAAATTGGCTGTCCAAAGACTAGTTACCATGGTGACTGGTCCTATTGTCTGTGAATGAATTTCAGGCCCCTCCTGGCCAAAGGCAGGAGGCAAGAGCCAAAGAGGAGAAATAATTTATAATCTACATAATCATTCCTTGAATTCTGAGTCATTCCTGAGAGTGAGGAAGCTTGGAGAATAAAATTTTCATTATAGGCAACAGGGTTAGAATATTTTAATTTGAATATTATTGTCTTTTTGTAGCCTTATTTTTATTTCAAGATGGCTAGGTTAGGCCTATGGCTATAATAATGTCTTCTATTTATTAGGTTTGTTGTAAGGATTAGACATAATATAGCCCATAGCATAGTATAGTTATAGCTATAGCCTAGCAGAGTTAGGTAATTCTGTTCATAGCCTAATACCTAGTAAGGCAGTCAAAATTATTATTTTAAATTAATTTTTATCAGGTATCACTGCTAAGAAAATTGAGTTGTAACCCTCCAAAGCCTAAAATTTGTATAATATTATTCTTCTAAAAACTGATTTTATTTTTAGAAACTTTTTTTTTCTATTTTTTTAAACTAACATTACCAGTATCTCTCTGTGATCTTCCCTCTCTTCATCTTCTGACTCTAACATACCATTTACTACCTTGATCATTTTAACTATGTAGCTATCTTAGCTGTCCAACCAGCTCATGGAAGACTGAGAACCATATCTTTTGTTCAATGTGATGGTCAAAATATTTATAACCAATGTGGTATAGATTCCACTAATCATGAAGGCTGAATGTGAACAATCTGGTCATACTGGCACATATCAGAGGAATAATGACACAGTTTATATTTCTTTGAATCTTTCATAATGATTCCCACATAAAAGCTCAGCGTGTGCACCTGTGGCTGATTCAAGTTGATGTATGGCAAAACCACTACAATATTGTAAAGGAATTATCCTCCAATTAAAATAATTAATTAATTGAAAAAAGAAGCTCAGCCGATATTTGTGATTAAAGTTGGAAAGTTTCTAGAAAATGATATCTGAAGAGGCTGACTGACTGCCAAGTGTCTTCCCAAGATTATAATCACCTTAAGAAATTTATCCCTGTTAGGTCTTCAGCTTTGTGCATTCAAAAACTCAGGTTAACTGCACTTAAAACTTATTTATGAATTGGAATTCCATTTAATTTATTTAAAGTGAGAAATATGCTTTGCTATTCACATTGGGTTCAGCAGTGCATTCCTTAGATAAAAGCTAATTTATGTGGGAGTCAAGTTATTCTGAGAGGATATTGTGATTTGCATTATGTTAAGGGAGACACATTCTTACACATATGGTCAATTGGCTTTCAACAAAGGTGCCAAAGCAATTCTGTGAAGGAGTAGATAGTCTTATCAGCTGAAAAAATTAGATATATATAGGCAAGAAAGAAAAAAAAAAAAAGCCTATTTCCTTACCTCTTAATCCAAGAAAGAGAGAGAGATAAAATTACAGAAAGATAAAACTTTTCACTTAATTTTGGAAATTTTGTAAAGGTTAAAAAGCAATCCAAACTTCTCTCAGGGTGATGGAACAGCTGACAAAGTTTGAGAAGTTTGGCCTGTTTTGTTCTGTCAAGGAAGTCTGCATTTGTACTTCGTCCTGCCTGCTTGAGTGGCTGGTCTGAAGTGATTTTACTCCCATGGCTGTGCCTAGTAGGTAAGGAATTAGGCTCAGTTAACTCAAAATGAATCATAGCACTAAACTGAAGAGCTAAAATCATAAAACTTCTGGAAGAAATCAAGAGAAATCTTTGTGACTTGAGTTAGACAATAATTGCTTAGATCAATAAAAGGAGTAATTGATAAGTTTGACTTTATAAAAATTTAAAAACTTTTACTCTTCAAAAGAATGAAAGTAGCCAGGACATGGAAGCAACCTAGATGTCCATCAGCAGACGAATGGATAAAAAAGCTGTGGTACATATACACAATGGAGTATTACTCAGCCATTAAATAATACATTTGAATCAGTTGTAATGAGGTGGATGAAACTGGAGCCTATTATACAGAGTGAAGTAAGCCAGAAAGAAAAACACCAATACAGTATACTAATGCATATATATGGAATTTAGAAAGATGGTAACGATAACCCTGTATGTGAGACAGCAAAAGAGACATAGATGTATAGAACAGTCTTTTGGACTCTGTGGGAGAGGGAGAGGGTGGGATGATTTGGGAGAATGGCATTGAAACAGGTATAATATCACATATGAAACAAATTGCCAGTCCAGGTTTGATGCATGATACAGGATGCTTGGGGCTGGTGCACTGGGATGACCCAGAGGGATGGTATGAGGAGGGAGGTGGGAGGGGGGTTCAGGATGGGGAGCACGTGTACACCCGTGGCAGATTCATGTTGATGTATGGCAAAACCAATACAATATTGTAAAGTAAAAAAAAAAAGAATGAAAGTGAAAAGACCACTAACAAGTTGGGAAAAAATGTTTGCAAAACATATCTGATAAAGGCATTGTACCAGAATATATATAGCATATTTCTTGTTCAACAACAAGACAACCTAATTTTTTTTAAATGGGCAACATATATGAATACACACTTAGCAAATAAGATATACAAATTGTCAACAAGTGCCTGAAAGGATGTTTAATATCATTAATCATTCAGTTCAGTTCAGTTGCTCAGTTGTGTCTGACTCTTTGTGACCCCATGAATTGCAGCACGCCAGGCCTCCCTGTCCATCACCAACTCCCAGAGTTCACTCAGACTCACATCCATCCAGCCATCTCATCCTCTGTTGTCCCCTTCTCCTCTTGCCCCCAATCCCTCCCAGCATCAGAGTCTTTTTCAATGAGTCAACTCGTCACATGAGATGGCCAAAGTACTGGAGTTTCAGCTTCAGCATCATTCCTTCCAAAGAAATCCCAGGGCTGATCTCCTTTAGCATGGACTGGTTGGATCTCCTTGCAGTCCAAGGGACTCTCAAGAGTCTTCTCCAACACCACAGTTCAAAAGCATCAATTCTTCATTAGAGAAATACAAATTAAGATCACAATGATATACTTCTACACACCCACTAAAATGGCTGTAATCCAAAAGACTTACACTACTAAATGCTGGTGAGGTTTTTAGAGAAACTGAAATCCTCTGACATTTCTGTTGAGTATGTAAAATGGGTACACTTACATATACTTATATCTGAACCAGCAGTTCCATGCCTAGGTATCTATTCAAGAGAAATTAAGACATAGGTCCATTTAAAGACTTGGTTGTTCATGGCAGCTTGTTTGTGCAATCCAAATATCCCCGACAGGTAAATAGATAAATTTAGAGCTATACAAAGGGATGCTATTCATCAGTTTAAAAAAATGATTTACTGATATCTACAATAACATGGATGAATTTCAAGTACCTCATTCTAGATGAAAGAAACTTAACACAAAAGACTATATATTTATGACTCCACTTATATGAAATTTCAAGAAAAGGTGAATCTGTAGATACAGAAGGCAAATTTAGATAGTCTGGGACTGTGAGTGAGAATTGATTGCACATGGTAGAAGGGAACTTTTTGGGTGATGGAAATGTACTAAACCTGGCTTGTGGTCATGATTACAAAGCTATATAAATTTAGTAAAATTATTCAACTGTATACTTATGATAGGTATCTATCATGATGTATAAACTATGCCTCAAAAAATATTCAGAAATAGAATTGGCTGCTAGATAAAATCTTGAGACATCAAGCTCTGTAGATTGGCTGTCTATCTCTGCAACAGAAACATTTACCTCCCAGAAAAACTTGCTTGGCTACATCCATCTTCAACAGTGAAAAAAAGGAATTAGGAATATATTTTGGTGATTCCATTTATTCAAAGTCTTCACTAAACAAGCCCATTTTATTTTTTTTAATTTTTATTGAGATATAATTGATTTACAGTGTGTGTCAGTTTCAGGTGTACAGCAAAGTGATTCAGTTTTATCTATATCTATATATAGAATGGGCTTCCCTGGTGGCTCAGACGGTAAAGTGTCTGTCTGCAATGCAGGAGACCCAGGTTCGATCCCTGGGTTGGGAAGATCTCCTGCAGAAGGAAATAGCAGCCCACTCCAGTATTCTTTCCTGGAAAATCCCATGGACGGCAGAGCCTGGTAGGCTACCGTCCATGGGGTCGCAAAGAGTCAGATCTAAATATGTAAGAATAGACTTACATATGTATCAGTTCAATTCATTCAATTCAGTTCAGTCACTCAGTCATGTCCGACTCTTTGGGACCCCATGAACCACAGCACTCCAGGCCTCCCTGTCATCACCAACTCCTGGAGTCCACCCAAACCCATGTCAATTGAGTCGGTGATGCCATCCAACCATCTCATCCTCTGTCATCCCCTTTTCCTCTGGCCCTCAATCTTTCCCAACATTAGTGTCTTTTCAAATGAGTCAGCTCTTCACATCAGGTGGCCAAAGTATTGGAGTTTCAGCTTCAACATCAATCCTTCCAATGAACACCCAGGACTGATTCCCTTTAGGATGAACTGGTTGGATCTCCTTGCAGTCCAAGGGACTCTCAAGAGTCTTCTCCAACACCACAGTTCAAAAGCATCAATTCTTTGGCGCTCAGCTTTCTTCATAGTCCAACTCTCACATCCATGCATGACCACTGGAAAAACCATTACCTGACTAGATGGACCTTTGTTGGCAAAGTAATATCTCTGCTTTTTAATATGCTGTCTAGGTTGGTCATAACTTTCCTTCCAAGGAGTAAGCATCTTTTAATTTCATGGCTGCAATCACCATGTGCAGTGATTTTGGAGCCCAGAAAAATAAAGTCAGCCATTGTTTCCACTGTTTGCCCATCTATTTGCCATGAACTGATGGGACTGGATGCATATATGTATATAAATCTATTTCTTTTTCAGACTCCTTTCCATTATAGGTTATTACAAGATACTGAATATGGTTCCTGTGCTCTTCTGTAGGTTCTTACTGGTTATTGATTTTGTATATAGTAATATAGATATGTTAATCCAAAACTTCTAATTTATATCCCCTCTGCCCTTTCCCCTTTAATTCAGATAGTTTGCCACTTAAATTATATCCAAAGAGGCCAAGTCATTTCTTTTTTGATAATTTATTTTAATTGGAAGATAATTACTTTACAATATTTTGATGGTTTTTGCCATACATCAACATGAATCAACCATAGGTGCACATGTGTGCCCCCATCCTGAACTCTCTTCCACTGCCCTCCCCACCCTATCCCTCTGGGTTGTCCCAGAATACCAGCTTTGAATGCCCTGCTGCATGCATCACACTTGGATTGGTCATCTATTTTACATATGGTAATATATACATTTCAATGCTATTCTCTCAAATCATCCCACCCTCACCTTCTCCCACAGAGCCCCCAAATCTGTTCTTTACATCTGTGTCTCTTTTGCTGCCTTCCATATAGGATCATCATTACCATCTTTCTAAATACCATATATATGCATTAATACATAGTAATGGTGTTTCTCTTTCAGACTGACACTTCACTCTGTATAATAGGCTCCAGTTTCACCCAACTTATTAGAACAGATTCAAATGTATTCCTTTTTATAGCTGAGTAATATTCCATTGTGTATATGTACCACAACTTCCTTATCCATTCCTCTGTCAGTGAACATCTAGATTTCTTTCATATCCTAGCTATTGTAACAGTGCTGCAATGAATACTGTGGTCTATGTGTCCCTTTCAATTCTGGTTGCGTCAGTGTGTATGCCCAGCAGTGGGATTGCTGGGTTGTATGGCAGTTCTGTTCCCGGTTTTTTAAGGAATCTCTACACTGTTCTCCATCATGGCTGTACCAGTTTGCATTGCCACAAACAGTGTAAGAGGGTTCCCTTTTCTCCATACCCTCTCCAGCATTTATTGTTTGTAGACTTTTTGATGGCAGTCAATCAGACCAGCATGAGATGATACCTCATTGTGGTTTTAATTTGCATTTCTATGATAATGAGTGATGCTGAGCATATTTTCATGTGTTTATTAGCCATTTGTAAGTATTCTTTGGAGAAATGTCTGTTTATTTCTTTTGACCACTATTTGATTGGGTTGTTCATTTTTCCGGTATTGAGCTGCATGAGCTACTTGTGTATTTTGGAGATTAATTCTTTGTCAGTTGTTTTGTTTGCTATTATTTTCTCCCATTCTGAGGGATGCTGTTTCACCTTGCTAATTGTTTTCTTTATTGTGCAAAAACTTTTAAGTTTAATTAGGTCCCTTTTGTTTATTTTTGTTTATATTTCCATTACTCTGGGAAGTGGGTCATAGAGGATCTTGCTGTGATTTGTCACAGAGTGTTCTGCCTATATTTTCCTCTAAGAGTTTCATATTTTCTGGTCTTACATTTAGATCTTTAATCCATTTTGAGTTTATCTTTGTGTATGGTGTTAGAAAGTGTTCCAGTTTCATTCTTTTACATGTAGTTGACCAGTCTTCCCAGCACCACTTGTTAAAGAAACTGTCTTTTCTCCACTGTATATTTTTGCTTCCTCTGTCAAAGATAAGGTGTCCATAAGTAAGTAAGTAAGTGTTAGTCACTCAGTCATGTCTGACTCTTTGTGACCCCATGGACTATAGCTCACCAGATTCCTCTGTCCATGGGATTCTCCAGGCAAGAATATTGGAGTGGATTGCCATGCCCTTCTCCAGGGGATCTTCCCAGCCCAGGGATTGAACCCTGGTTGCCTGCGTTTCAGGCAGATTCTTTACCATCTGAGCCACTAGGGAAGCCCCAAGGTGTACATAGGTGCATGGATTTATCTCTGGGCTTTCTATTTTGTTTCATTGATTTACATTTCTGTCTTTGTGTCAGTATCGTACTGTGTTGATGACTGTAGCTTTGTAGTAGAGTCTGAAGTCAGGAAGGTTGATTCTTTCAGTTCCATTCTTCTTTCTCAATTGCTTTGGCTATTAGAAATTTTTTGTTTCCTTACAAATTTTGAAATTATTTGTTCTAGTTCTGTGAAAACTACTGTTGGTAGCTTGATACAGATTGCATTGAACCTATAGATTTCTTTGGGTAGTATATTCATTTTCACTATATTGATTCTTCCAATCCATGAACATGGTGTATTTCTCTATCTATTTGTGTCATCTTTGACACAACACTGTCATCAGTGTTTTATAGTTTTCTGCATATAGGTATTCTGTTTCTTTAGGTAAATTTATCCCTAAGTATTTTATTCTTTTTTGTTACTATGGTGAATGGGATTATTTACTTAATTTCTCTGTTTTTTCATTGTTAGTATGTAGGAGTGCAAGGGATTTCTGTGTATTAGTTTTATATCCTGCAACTTTACTGTATTCATTGATTAGCTCTAGTAATTATCTGGTGGTATCTTTAGGATTTTCTATGTAGAGGATCACATCATCTGTGAACAGTGAGAGTTTTACTTCTTTTCCAGTCTGGATTCCTTTTCTTCTCTGATTGCTATTGCTATGAATTCCAAAACTAGTTGGATAGTAGTGATGAGAGTCAGCACCCTTGTCTTATTCCTGATTTTAGAGGAAATGCTTTCAGTTTTTTGCCATTGAGGATAATGTTTGCTTTGGGTTTGTTGTATATGGCTTTTATTATGTTGAAGTATGTTCATTCTATGCCTGTTTTCTGGAGAGTTTTTATAATAAATGGGTGTCGAATTTTGTAAAAGGCTTTCTCTGTGTCTTTTGAGATAATCATATGGTTTTTATCTTTCAATTTGTTAATATGGTGTATCACATTGATTGACTTGCAAATATTGAAAGATCCTTGCATCCTTGGAATAAAACCCACTTGGTCATGATGTATGATCTTTTTAATATGTTGTTGGATTCTGTTGCTAGAATTTTGTTGAGGATTTTTGTGTCTATGTTAATCAGTGACATTAGGCCAAGTCATTTCTAAGGTCCCTTTTCTCCAAGTTACTGGAAAATATTTAACTGTGGTCCCACATACAACTGCACTCTCTCTCTCTCATACACATGCATTACCACTTTATAACTAACCTACAAAGCTCCTTTCTTCCTGGAGAAATATTACCTGGCTTCCCCAAAAACTTACAAATAAATCTTTACCATATTTGAGTTTTGTAGACATGGAAAATAGTTTTTAAAAGTTTTTAAATGGGGAGTATATATGCCACAGTAGTCCTTTCGGGTATTCATAAATTTCTCCAAGGAGAAGTGGAACACTGAGATATATATTATTCATTATTTAAAACCAGAAGGGTGGGGAAGAGATGGAAAACATGAATATATGTGCAAAGTAGGGCATTTGCTTCTCCAAAATACAAATAAAATATTTTGGAGGAAAGGATTTAAAGTAAGAATTTTAAAGTGTTGATTTGTTGCCTATAAATTTATATTTCAAATCAACCGTAAGATACAAGGCAATACTCTAATGAATGAAACACTTCTTTCCAATTAATAGATTCATCTTACAATAGCCTTTTCAGAACTGACTTAACCAAAAGATGACAATGGAAATAGTGAGTGGGTTCTTTTCTGAGGCTCTGTGTATCATTCTACTATTACTACTGTGGAAATCATGAGTCAGTACAACCAGGTCTGGTTTGAGTAGGATGGCATTGAGAAACAGATTAGATTCAGACACACCATAAATATCACACAGTGACTTACGTAGCAGGCCAAGGCAAAGCCTGGTGAACCAATATTTCATCCTAAGTACAGTGCATATGGAGGATGTCCAAAGAAGTTTCTGATTGCTGCTACCCCAGCAAGACTTTTTTCCATTAATGATGGGGCTTATGGCAACATTATTCTGTGCAGCTTCTCTTCTGCTCATGTGTGTGGCCTATAAGCAAATGACACTTTTAGAATTTGTTTGCTTATACAGTTCAGGACTTCTTCTGTGTGATATTCTTATCAGGTAATTTTTTTTAAGTGGACTCTCATAAGACTATTTTTATTATTCCCCAAACATTTTTGTTGCTGTTGAAGTGTATATTACCTCAGGTAAATCATTCATGTCAGTAGTCTCCGAAGAGAGTTAGGAGCATACGTATAATGAAATGAGCAGGTAATCCATTAGGGAACGAGGACAAAGTACTAGAACTTCCATTTCAATTGTTATGTAATATTAAAAATATTAATAGCTTAAGCTTCATCAGGATTTAGTATACGGATTAGAAATGGTACATTCATCTGGTCATTGTGTGAGTTGTTCACAAATGGTCTATGAGTTACTCTGAAGGAAGACCACAGTCCCACCTTTTGGAGGGACTGATTCAGTATCATTCTTGCATGTTTATTAACTTAAAGCACACTATACTTCACAAAGTAAAAGATGGTCCTAAATCTGTGGGTTGAAACATAGCAGAAAAATACAAATATAAAAACCTGAAACCTGACAGCTACAGTTCTAGGAGTAGCTCTTTGGCAACCTACCCCAAAGTCAAAACAATGGTTACCTAATCATATCTGTCAAGAAGATGGCCAGTTACTGCCTTATATGGATCATATGAGACTTTAGCAATCCTGAACTGGAATTTCTGTGTGTCATCAATTGAATTAAACCAGTGAATGGCCTCCCAGTTTCTACCAGTCTCCATACTTTCCTCCACTATCTTCTGCCTGACCCTCTTCACTCTATGTTTGGTTCCAGGCCTCCATAGGCATTTGAGTTTCTTATCTGATTTGTCTGATCATTATTTTTATATTTTATTGTTTAACATTTGTATCTTAAACCTGTCAAATAAATGTTACATCCTTCATAAAAAAGATGGCCAATAAATTTTTTAAATTATAAAGAAAATTTATTGAAATTAAATTTTATATCCACTTTTGTTAATAAAGAAGCAATGTGTGTTGAAGCTTAGTTAATGATAGTAGAACAGAGAGTGTTTGTTGAAGTCACTTTTTTTAATTGGATAGGCAATCAAGCCATTTGGAGACCACCCAGTAAGAAATATCACTTAGAATTTGTTTCCATGATTCTTGATGTTTCTGGCTGAGAAACATGTATTGGGAGACATATATCAGGAGATGTGTATGTGAATTCAGAGTAGCAGCTCGGAAACTGGCAAATGCCAAATATCAGAAATGGGTGAATTCTGTGGTTTATTGTACATTTGATATTGTGAATATGTGAGCTTTGATAACTGCATTGGTTGCTAAGTATTTGGTCATCTTTGTCAAAATCTGGACTATTGTCCTTGTGTTCCACTCGCCTAGTGTTACATTCAGTCAGACATTGACATTTGAAAAGGAAAAGTAGCACAATTCTGAAAGCAGAATAAAAATTTCAAGTTAGATGTCAGGAGGTAAAAGGCTAATCATGAAAGCCTAAAGTATATGTGAATTCATAACAACTGACCCTCACATCTGGAGAAAAAGAAGACATATATTTGGATTAACTCAGCTATTCTGCTAGTAGTCATCTGCCTAGAGGCTCCAACTTTTTACATCACATTGAATTAATTAGTTGAATTAATTTGAAGGCATTTATTGAATGCCTACTAAGTGATGAGTGCTAGAAATAATTGATGTCAATTTATTCACCATTTTCTCTGCCTGCTGCTGCTGCTAAGTCGCTTCAGTCGTGTCTGACTCTGTGTGACCCATGGACAGCAGCTCACCAGGCTTCTCTGTCCATGGAATTCTCCAGGCAAGAATATTGGAGTAGATTGCCATTTCCTTCTTCATTTTTCTGCCTGGCTGTGGGCTAAATTTCTTGAATGTATCACTATGATGAATCCTATAACATTTAAATTAGGTGGTATAATCCCAATTATAGAAATAAGGAAATTGAAGGACAAAGAGGCAAATTACTTGGCCCACTTCTAAACAGGACTTTCTGGAACAGCCTCAAATCTGTGATGCTAGTTAGTCCTCTTGATGGATGGAAAACTATACAGAGGGTAGAACGGTAGGGAGAGAGGAAAGAAGAACCTTGGGATGTGGGAGAGCAGTAGCCTCTCTCAGCTCAGAGCTTTCTTGTGTAAATTGCCTGGTCTGGTCCCTTGCCTTCAGATTCTTCTAGCTGTGCTATAATATTTGAAACTCCACAAGCTGTAGACCCAGTCTAGCACCTATGAAGGAGAAATCGACTTCTAGAGCTGTAGCTCTAGCTTTGTGCTGCAGGATTAGGTCAGTTCTGCAGCTCTTTCCATTCTGGCCTTGATTTTATGGCATCCCAGTATCTGGCCCTTCTGCCCAGTCCCCTATGGCTGCTCCTCCTTAGGACCTCTCAGAGACTGAAGTCTGTGACATCGTTGCCAGGTATTTTTCAAGCCGTTGAGTGTTTGCTTATGAGTGATATCAGCATCCTCTAAATTCTGTCACTTGCCCAGTTCTTGTTTGAATAAACTCTCTAGGTATCAGCTCTAATTAGAAGGCACTGGTATTGTTACCTCTAACTTCTTCAGAAGTTTGTTTACTCTTTGAATTGCAGATCAGCTTGCTCTGCCCCCTGCTTAGAAGGTTTCCTTTTAGGCTGATCCAGCTGCTCTGCTTGAAGTCTTCCTTCTTCTGTTCATTAATCTGGCATCCTTCCCATGCCTGAGCCTCAATTAAAACAAGGCAGACATATTTTAAAATTGTGACATTTGTCTTGACTCCTCCTCAGGTCTGTCTGCCTTTGTGTTGCTTCTACTCTTTGACATTCAGGTTTTAAAATTGGCATCATTAACATCATCATCACCATCATCATTTTCTTCATCATTATTTGTACTTTGGTTTCATATATTTATTTTGTTGTAACACTGAATAAAGGTGAAGTTTTCATGTTTTCCTAGTTGACCTCTCTGCTATGTTTCTCCCTAAGTTCAGTTCAGTTCACTTCAGTCGCTCAGTCGTGTCCAACTCTTTGCGAACCCATGGACTGCAGCACACCAGGCTTCCCTGTCCATCACCAGCTTCAGAGCTTGCTCAAACTCATGTCCATCAAGTCAGTGATACCTTCCAACCATTTCATCCTCTGTCATCCCCTTCTCCTTCCACCTTCAACCTTTCCCAGCATCAGGGTCTTTTCCAATGAGTCAGTTCTTTGAATTCTTTGGCCACCTGGCCAAAGTATTGGAGTTTCAGCATCAGTCCTTCCAATGAATATTCAGGACTGATTTCATTTAGGATGGACTGGTTTGATCTCCTTGCAGTCCAAAGGGCTCTCAAGATCTTCTCCAACACCACAGTTCAAAAGCATCAATTCTCTTGTGCTCAGCCTTCTTGATGGTCCAACTCTCTCATCCATACATGACGGGTAAAACCATGGCTTTGACTAGATGGACCTTTGTCAGCAAAGTAATGTCTCTGCTTTTTAATACACTGTCTAAGTTTGTCATTGCTTTTCTTCCAAGGAGCAAACATCTTTTAATTTCATGACTGCACTCACCATCTGCAGTGATTTTGGAGCCCCCAAAATAAAGGCATCTAATATCATGAGTTCCAGTTGATATTATACTTTTCTAGATATAGAAGCGTGTTAGTCACTCAGTTGTGTCTGACTCTTTGCAACCCCATGGACTGTAGCCCACCAGATTCTTCTGTCCATGGAATTCTCCAGGCAAGAATACTGGAGTGGTTTGTCATTCCTTTCTCTAGGGGATCTTCCTGACCCAAGGATTGAACCCAGGTCTCCTGCATTTCAGGCAGATTCTTTACACTCTGAGCCACTAAGGAAGCCATATATTTCTACATATACCTGGGCATAAATAATTAATGACCAATGTTTATTGAGTACTTAGTGTACACTTAGCACTGTTCTAAGTTGTTTATATATATATTCCTTTTGTACATATAACTGTTAAATATATATATATGTGTACTTTTTCAAATTCTTTTCAATTATAGGTTATTGAGTATAATTATAGAGTATAATTCCCTGTGCTATACAGTGTATCCTTGTTTATTTTATATATAGTAGTATGTATATGTTAATCCCAAGCCCCTAAACTAATCTGTCTGTCTCCACTATCTCCTTTGGGCTTCCCTGGTGGCTCAGATGGTAAAGAATCTACCTGCAATGTGGGAGACCTGGGTTTGATCTCTGGGCTGGGAAGATCCCCTGGAGAACAGAATGGCTACCCACTCCAGTATTCTGGCCTGGAGAATTCCATGGACAGAGGAGCCTGGGAGGCTACAGTCAGTCTGTTTGCAAAGAGTTGGACACGACTGAGTGATTTTCACTATCTCCTTTGGCGACCATAAGCTTGTTTTCTATATCTGTGAGTCTGTTTCTATTGTGTAAACAAGTTTGTATTATTTTTTTTAGATTCCATGTATAGGTGATACCATATCATGTTTATCTTTGTCTGACTTACTTTAGGAATATGATAATCTCTATGTTGCTGCAAATGACATTATTTCATTCGTTTTATGGCTGAGTAGTATTCTGGTGTGTGTGTGTGTATACATACCACATCTTCTTTATCCATTCATCTGTTGATGGACATTTAAGTTGCTTTCGTTCCTTGGCTATTGTAAATAGTGCTGCTATGAACATTGGGGTGCATGTATCTTTTTAAATTAGAATCTTCTCTGGATATATGCCCAGGAGTAGGATTGCAGGATCATATGATGTTTATTTTTAGTTTTTTGAGAAACCTTAATACTGGAGAAGGCAATGGCACCCCACTCCAGTACTTGTGCCTGGAACATCCCATGGACGAAGGAGCCTGGTAGGCTGCAGTCCATGGGGTCGCTAAGAGTCAGACACAACTGAGCGTCTTCACTTTCACTTTTCACTTTCATGCATTGGAGAAGGAAATGGCAACCCACTCCAGTGTTCTTACCTGGAGAATCCCAGGGATGGGGGAGCCTCGTGGGCTGCCGTCTATGGGGTTGCACAGAGTCGGACATGACTGAAGTGACTTAGCAGCAGCAATACTGTCCCCCATAGTGGCTGCACCAACTTATATTCCTACCAATAGTGTAAGATGGTTCCTTTTTCTCTATACTCTTTCCAGTATTTACTATTTGTAGACTTTTAAATAATGGCCACTCTTACTGGTGTTGGTGATACCTCATTGTAGTTTTGATTTGCATTTTTCTAATAATTAGCTCTATTGTACATCTTTTCATGTGCCTGTTGACCACGTGTATGTCTTCTTTGGAGAAATGTCTGTTCAAGTCTTCTGCCCATTTTTTGATTGGGTTGTTTTTGATATTAAGCTGCTTTTGATATTGAGCAGTTTGTTATATGCTAATATTTTTAACCACTGTAATGGTATAAAACCTTTAGCAGTATTTCTTATAGTAATTTTTTTAAAGACTCAAAAATGCACCGAAAAAATTTCCCTTATTTTTCTCTAAGCATTGCATTTTTGACATGTATTTAATCCAGTTGTTGATATTTACTGCTGTATGATACCCTGTCAGCAATGTCCATCATAATACACTGTATTCTCCTCAGGGGCGTCTAGAGTGTTTCTGGTTTTTTAATACTGCAAACTTGGCTGCAGTGAACATTGTTGTGCATGTCTTCTTGTTAACAGCCACTTTACCCTCCAACTTTATTTTTAGCTTTTTGAAATGTGTCTATTTCACCAGTGCCTCTATCAATTGATAGGATGAAATTGTTAATTGATATGATTCCTGCCAATATCTGACTGATGGATAAAACTGATCCTTTGTTGGACTTTTCATTTGGTTAAGTTGAAAGAGTTTAATCTCTAATGGTTGATGTAATGCTGTGAAGACTTTCAGAAATTAGGAAGGGTGGATTTGAAGGTTATATATGTGAGGAGATAATCCCAGTGCCTTTGGGACTCACCTTTCTCTTTTTATCATGGAAATCTGGGTCTCTATGGGAGTCTTTGTTTCAGCACCAATATTTCACAGCGGTTCGGATACTACCTGAATCAGTGCTCCTTTTCTTATGTTACAAATTGTAAATGTAAGGGCAGAATATTTATTGGATTAAAAATTACTCTGAAGTATAGTTGCCATGAGACATTAAGATATAGGAAAACATGTTTCTAAATGTGGTGGCTCAGATGGTAAAGAA
Organism: Bos indicus x Bos taurus; assembly: GCF_003369695.1. NCBI lineage: Eukaryota > Metazoa > Chordata > Mammalia > Artiodactyla > Bovidae > Bos > Bos indicus x Bos taurus. Next base: position 56,880,202 of record NC_040083.1, on the reverse strand, counting down.
TCTGTAGGAGACCTGGCTTTGATCCCTGGGTCTGGAAGATCCTCTGGAGGAGGGCATGATAACCCACTCCAGTATTCTTGCTGGGAGAATTCCATAGACAGAGGAGCCTGGCAGGCTACCATGGAGTCACAAAGAATTGGACACTATTGAGTGACTTTTACACTTCACATGGGGTAAATATATTTGCATACTACATGAGATTTCCTCTGCAGTCCAAGTTGCCTTGCTCTACAGTAGTTTGAGTGCCTTTTGAATCAAGTTGGTCCAAGTGGAAACATCAGAAAACTATCTACCAGATAGATAGTGCTTCCCTTGTGACTCGGCTGGTAAAGAATCCACCTGCAATACACGAGACCTGGTTTGGTCCCTGGGTTGGGAAGATCCCATGGAGAAGGGAAAGGCTACCCACTCCAGTATCTACTAGAAGCCCAAGAATAGTACATATTGTGACAACTTCAGTCTTTTATTCATGGAGAAGCCTCACCAGAATCTAGTTTTTTCTGGATGAACTCATTGTGAATGAACTCACTTGTTTGTCTGCTATTTTATGATTTTATATGTGTGTTGCTCTCCATATACATCTTGGTGCATGGCACAGATGTTGTCTGGAAATGGAACAACCCTGGGCCTGAACTTTAATAATAAGAAAAATAGAATTTCCCATTAATGATGCTCCATCAAGGAAGAACACTGGGCTTAGAATTAGAACACCTGGTTCTAATTCTAACACTTACTGATTTGGTGAAATTGGGCAAGTTATTGTAAATGGGAATCATTACTGATCTGTTGTAAGGTGATTATAATAATATCTTCTAAATTAGTATAATTTATCCAAATGAATTTTAAAAATCTAACAAGTTAATAAACACTGAGTGGTATACCCAAGGCCCTAGTGATTTACATTGAAATACTCTTTACAAATTTACTATAAAAGAGATTTACTAATATCTCTTTCATAGAGTTGCTATGAGAAGAAAAAATGGCTTGATGTGTGTAGAGCATTATGTATAAAAAAACCCTGGCCACATAGTAAGCCGTCTGTTACTGTGATTCTCTGTTTCAGGGATCATTCTACCAGTGGCTCCAAGTAAGAATAATGGGTACTAGTTTAAGGTACTAGTTTAATTGCAATATATCTCAATCTAGGAATCTAACTACTTCTTCTCAGGGAAGACAAAAATCAATGGTTTAATGAAATGAACCCACTTTCTCCTCTCTTACCCCACAAATATTAAATAGATCTGCATAGAGAATGAGATACCATCTTTTAGGAAGTACTAATTGTTTAAAGTACCTGGTGGCTCAGACGGTAAAGCATCTGTCTGCAATGCGGGAGACCTGGGTTCGATCCCTCGGCTGGGAAGATCCCCTGGAGAAGGAAATGGCAGCCCACTCCAGTATTCTTGCCTGGAAAATCCCACGGACGGTGGAGCCTGGTAGGCTACTGTCCATGGGGTCACAAAGAGTTGGACATGACTGAGTGAAGGGAAGAAAAAGAAGAATTGTTTAAAGTAGTAATTATTCCATCCTCCATAAGAAAGGATTAAGTATTTGTTCTCTGACCTTCCCACAGGGTTGAGAGTGCCTAAATTGTTTTTTCCTCCCACTCCATATATAAGTCACAGATGAGGAAAGATTTGTTAGAAAATGCTAAGCAACTGAACTGATCGGTCATCTGTTCTTTAGGCTTGAGCATGGAGAATAGGGCCAGAGATGGGACAGAGTTGAAAGAGAAATGCCAGGGTGGAGCCCATATGTCTGTGTTTGGTATGATAAGGATGTGTGAGTGGAATCTGACTGAAGTGAGGTGACTGAGAATTAGGATTTTTTTCTATCACAACTCTCTCCCAGGGGCCACATTTTGCTTAAAGGAAGTAAGAGGATGTGGCATGGGTCACCTGAGATGGGCCTGAGGTGAGGGAGGAAAAAGCTGAGCCACTGACAGAAACCCCACGTCAGGGAGTTAGGCAGGGAGATCCCCCTGGAGGTCCCACCTGAGGATCTATGAATGCCTCTCATGAGCAAGTCAGCATGAAGCTGAAAGGGGAAATGAGGCTAGACAGTGATCTGTCAACAAGGAAGAGAAGCCAATTTACCATGTGTGGTTGCTTGCAGAATGCCATCCTTTTTCTCCTTCATTCTTGCTTCAATCCCAGAAGAGGACTGACAGCAAAGATGATGAGAAGTAGCATGAGAGAAGACCCAGACCCATCCATACCTTCCCAACCTCCTACTCCCAGCCTACAGAACATTGTCTAGCCTATCATGTGTAGTTGTTACTGTTGTTCAATCACTCAGTTGTGCCTGACTCTTTGCAATCCCATGGACTGCAGCATACCAGGCTCCCCTTTTCTTCACTACTTCCTGGAGTTGGCTCAAACTCACGTCCATTGTGTTGATGATGCTGTACAACCATCTCATCCTCTTTCACCCTCCCTCTCCTCCTGCCCTCAATCTTTCCCAGCATCAGGGTCTTTTCCAATGAGTTGGCTCTTCATGTCAGGTAGCCAAAGTAATCATGGATGGTAGAAGAAAAGAACTGTGAATTGAATGTGAGATTAAGGTTTTCAAATGAAAAGCATCCAAACAAGTTTGAAAATTTATGAGATTGGACTTAAATATCACCAGGGAGCCCAACTCCAAGGGGAATAGAGGCTTGACAAATAATATTGGGTGTACCACAGGTTGATAATATCTCAATGAAATCCATTGTTAATTATTCATTATAAATACCTCCCTTTATAGGACAGATGTCCTGAGAAGTTGTTCTTCCAGATGAATCTTAAGAAATTTTTACTCAGTCTTGACAGAGATGAAACTTGGCCAGCTTTCTATGTGGATAATCTTAGATTGTTCATGCATTTGTTCATTTATTCAATCTACATTTATTAGGTATTTAGTGTGCCAGACCCTGAACTACTGAACCAGACTCTTGGGATAACTAAGCAGGCCAAATACTCAGTTCACATGATTTCACATGGATTGCAAAAACTTCTTTTCTGAAGCTTTTGAGGCATTGGCAGACACTGCACAAAATACCCTGTGGGCTTTACAACCAAATACCCCCTGGAACTGCCTGGTAGAAATAACGACGATGATGCATCCTGGGTTTTCCAGGGACTGCCTTGGTTTCTTATAATTTTTTTTTCAATAAAGTAAATTTATTCAATATGTAGATAAATGGAATTTATTTTTCATGACTTTGTAACACTTTGAATTTAAATGATAAAACATCCTTTGTTGGACCACATGCCCCAATTTTTATTTGAAAAGTATGACTGGTTAATGCACGAATTTTTTCAACAGTGAATTTAGATCTGGTTTATGATGACAAAAATGTGAAAGTTATTGTTTCCTGGACTCAGCTTTCCTGGCAGTTGTATCTCTTGGCATATGACAAGTTTTAAGGGTATAACAAGCTGAACTATAAAGCAACAGTTTGCTTTATGCCAATTTTAATCCACAGTGATGCAAAGTTCACTAATACCCTGTACTTTCAAAGGTAATGGATTGAGGCATCTGAGTCTTCACTCAGATTATACGTCCTGCAAAATAAAATAAAAGATGCAATAGGGAGAGGATTGAGGGACAGAGACAAAGAGAAAAGGAGACTTAGAAAAACACAGAGGAGAGAGAGAGAACCAGGGAGAAATAGTATGTAACCATCTCAGCTCTCATCTCAAAATAATTTCTTGCACAAGCTATTCAAGAAGCATGATGAGGATAATATTCAGCTCTTGTTTTCAGATTCCTTTTAGCTTTATTGTGGAATAATTTAATTAAAATACATTTTTATTACCATTTTACAGCTTCTGTCTGCTCTCTTTACTGCTATAATTTCCTGAAAAGGAGATGGATGACATACTGTGGGCATCCCTGGTAGCTTTTCAATCAATTCATATCTTCTGAGTTAGTTTCATTTTGCCAAAGGAATCCTTTTCTTATTTAGCATTCTTGTCACTGAAAATGAGTCATCTGATTATCTGATGTACTGCCCAGTTATGGGGGAAAAAAATCCTTTAAAATTGTAAAATCTCCTCCTTGACTATGAAAGGCTTAGAAAAGAGAAACCTGGTGATAAAACATTTCTTTTAAAGACGTGCCTTTCTGCTTTCCCAAATACGGTAGGCAGAATAATGCCCCCCACCACCCATTCTGATCTTTAGAACCTGTGAATATAGTAGCTTACATGGCACAAGGGACTTTGCATATGTAATTAATTTAAGGATCTTGAGATAGGAGTTTATCCCATATAATACAGGTGGGTCCATTGTAATCACAGGGTTCTTAAAAGTGAAAGAGGGAGGCAGAGATGAGGTCATAGAAAAAGATGTGCTGATGGAATCAGTAAGAGAGATGCTGTGTTGCTGGCTTTGAAGACGAATGGTGGGGCCATAAGCCAAGGAATGTGGGCCACCTCTAGAAACAGATTGTTCTAGCAAGGGAATAGATTGTTCCTTCACAACCTCCAGAAGGATCACAGCCCTGCTGACATTAACTTTAGCCAATGAAATCCTTGCTGGCCTTAGAAACTATACAGCTGTGAGATAATAAATTTGTGTTGTTTTAAGTTATACCACCAATAGAAAACCAATACATTAAATATCCTTTTTGTGCATAGGTTGAATCCTAAATTATTGGCTTTTAATTACATTAGTTCATAAAAGTCTTCCTAATTTCACTAGCCTTTCATTGCAATATTTTATATAGTTGAAGATGTAATATTGGCAGCAGATTTCCCACCATTCTACACTTCCTTTCTAATTGATGCCCTTTTTAGAAACCAATTTTCAGTGGCAGCATACTTACGCTTGGACAGTTCCATTTACTACTTATTCTCAAGTCTAATTTTAATCAAATTTGTCAGTAGATGGAAGACCCAAGCCAGACAAGGCTTCATGAATTTTATAACAGTTGATAAGACAGGAAGGAATACTCTTCTTTCTTTCTTTCTTTTTTTTTTTTTTTTTTTAATGTTTGAGAGATTTGCTTTAATTTGAATTCTAGGAATGAAATCTGCCAAGATCACTTTCATGTTACACTGTCATGGTAAATATTCTATGGCCAGTAATATTATCTAGAAAGAAATATTTGCTCCATTTCTTTGGAGCACATATTAGTGCCTGAGAGGAGAATCTTGGTATAATTCAGTTGGTCACTTCACTAATTGGAAGCTACAAATCAATGTGAACCTGTGATTCACTTATATAGAAGTTAGTTTTTCAAGCTCTTTTTTTTTTTTCTTTTTTTTTCTTTTTCTTTAATAGAAAATTATTTAATTAGTATACATGTGTTCCCCATCCTGAACCCTCCTCCCTCCTCCCTCCCCACACCATCCCTCTGGGTCGTCCCCGTGCACCAGCCCCAAGCATCCAGCATCGTGCATTGAACCTGGACTGGCATGGTATGCTCTTTATTTTACCTGGCATGCGCTTTTTCAAACAATCCCTATTGCTCTGTATCACATTGAATTTTAAAACATTCTCACTGAATTTTCTTAAACACTCACACCAGATGAATGGAAAGGTAAAAAAAGAAGAATTTGTGGCAGCTTTTTTTTCTTCATAGCTTTAATAGGAGCTTTGTAATGGCTGTCCAGGCTTTGGATTAAGGTAGTGCCTCTGCTACAAGTTCAATTGTGACAGGGACAACAACACTCCAGGGATGTCCTTGTACATCTAACGAATGTCAGGCAGTGGCTTCTTGGGTTCTTGACAGTGGGTAGCTAAATTCCACTGTGATTGCTAACTGTAAAGTTTGTCACCGTAGATTGAATTTTTAAAACATTTTATTTAAAAACATTATTTATTTGACTGTGCTGGGTCTTTAGTTGAGGCATGTGAATTCTTAGTTGGGGCATGTGGGATCTAGTTCCTTGACCAGGGATTGAATCTGGGCTTCCTGAATTGGGAATGTGGAGTCTTAGCCACTGGATCACCAGGGAAGTCCCAGTGGATTGATTTTTAACAGTAATATTCACATGGCCTAATTTTTCAAAGTGTTGAATGGTGTGATGGTGTATGTGATGGTATGTGTTTCTGTGTGTGAGAGAGAAAAGCCTTTATGAGACACAAAGTAATTTTTCCAAAGGACCATGATACTAGTTCATGGAAATACTTTCCAATTTTTTTTTTTTAAATTTTTTTTAGTTTCTTTTTTTTTTTTATTTAAATTTATTTATTTTACTTGGAGGCTACTTACTTTACAATATTATATTGGTTTTGCCATACATCAACATGAATCTGCCACAGGTGTGCATGTGTTCCTCATCCTGAACCTCCCTCCCACCTCCCTCCCCATACCATCCCTCTGGGTCATCCCAGTGCACCAGCCCCAAGCATCCTGTATCCTTCATCGAACCTGGACTGGCAATTCATTCCTTATATGATATTATACATGTTTCAGTGCCATTCTCCCAAATCATCCCACCCTCTCCCTCTGCCACAGAGTCCAAAAGACTTTTCTATACATCTGTGTCTCTTTTGCTGTCTCGCAAACAGGGTTATCATTACCATCTTTCTAAATTCCATATATATGCATTAGTATACTGTATTGGTGTTTTTCTTTCTGGCTTACTTCACTCTGTATAATAGGCTCCAGTTTCATCCACTTCATTGGAACTGATTCAAATGTATTCTTTTTAATGGCTGAGTAATACTCCATTGTGTATACGTACCACAGCTTTCTTATCCATTCATCTGCTGATGAACATCTAGGTTGCTTCCATGTCCTGGCTATTATAAACAGTGCTGCGATGAACATTGGGGTACATGTGTCTCTTTCAATTCTGGTTTCCTCAGTGTGTATGCCCAGCAGTAGTACTGCTGGGTCAAAATTAAAAGCTTCTGCACAACAAAGGAAACTATAAGCAAGGTGAAAGGACAGCCTTCAGAATGGGAGAAAATAATAGCAAATGAAGCAACTGACAAACAACTAATCTCAGAAATATACAAGCAACTCCTACAGCTCAATTCTAGAAAAATAAACGACCCAGTCAAAAAATGGGCCAAAGAACTAAATAGACACTTCTCCAAAGAAGACATACAGATGGCTAACAAACACATGAAAAGATACTCAACATTACTCATTATCAGAGAAATGCAAATCAAAACCACAATGAGGTACCATTTCACGCTAGTCAGAATGGCTGCAATCCAAAAGTCTACAAGCAATAAATACTGGAGAGGGTGTGGAGAAAAGGGACCTCTTACACTGTTGGTGGGAATGCAAACTAGTACAGCCACTATGGAGGACAGTATGGAGATTCCTTAAAAAACTGGAAATAATACTTTCTAGTTTGAAATCAGTAAACAGCACATTCAGTTCAGTTCAGTTCAGTCGCTCAGTCGTGTCCGACTCTTTGCGACCCCATGAATCGCAGCATGCCAGGCCTACCTGTCTATCACCAACTCTCAGAGTTCACTCAAACTCACATCCATCGAGTCAGTGATGCCATCCAGCCATCTCATCCTCTGTTGTCCCCTTCTCCTGCCCCCAATCCCTCCCAGCATCAGAGTCTTTTCCAATGAGTCAACTCTTCACATGAGGTGGCCAAAGTACTGGAGTTTCAGCTTTAGCATCATTCCTTCCAAAGAACATCCAGGGCTGATCTCCCTCAGAATGGACTGGTTGGATCTCCTTGCAGTCCAAGGGACTCTCAAGAGTCTTCTCCAACACCACAGTTCAAAAGCATCAATTCTTCGGCACTCAGCTTTCTTCACAGTCCAACTCTCACATCCATACATGACCACTGGAAAAACCATAACCTTGACTCGACGAACCTTTGTTGGCAAAGTAATGTCTTTGTTTTTCAATATGCTATCTAGGTTGGTCATAACTTTCCTTCCAAGGAGTAAGCGTCTTTTAATTTCATGGCTGAAGTCACCATCTGCAGTGATTTTGGAGCCCCCAAAAATAAAGTCTGACACTGTTTCCCTGTCTATTTCCCATGAAGTGATGGGACCAGATGCCATGATCTTCATTTTCTGAATGTTGAGCTTTAAGCCAACCTTTTCACTCTCCTCTTTCACTTTCATCAAGAGGCTTTTTAGTTCCTCTTCACTTTCTGCCATAAGGGTGGTGTCATCTGCATATCTGAGGTTATTGATATTTCTCCCGGCAATCTTGATTCCAGCTTGTGCTTTTTCCAGCCCAGCATTTCTCATGATGTACTCTGATATAAGTTAAATAAGCGGGGTGACACCACATAGAAAATAAAATAATACAATCATTAAAAACTGGAGTTGGAAGTATCCTGCCCTTCTGCTTCCTGCTTCCTTTTAGTTTCCAATCCTTGTCATCCCATAGGCTATTTTTCCCTCTCTCTCCAGAAAGCAAATGTTGACTACAGAGAAGTTAAAAGCCTTCAGAAGATAATTCTGTCATCTATTCAATAACAACAAAGCATCTGCAAACTAGCAAACTAACATAAATCTTCATTGGCCACGTCCTTCTTCCTTCTCTTTATGTTGATCTCCCTACTGTCTAACGTTTTGAATTTTACCCACTCTGGTGTGCTTCAGAACTTTACACTTGTTTCTTTATCTTACTTGGTAAAACTTACCCTGTAACTTGAATACTTTTCATTAATTCTTAAACATGATTATATCTTTTATTTTTTAAGAAGAGTTAAAAAAAAATCCTCATTACCCTTCAGATCTTGCATTCTCTTTTCCTCCCCTCTATAGCCAAATTTCTTCCAGTTGCTTCTGAGTGCACGTCAGTTGGCATTTGATCCCCTAACTCCACCAAAATTACTCTCATTTATGTCCTCAATACTGTCCATTTCATTAAATTGAATGGACATTTTCACTTCTCCTCTTCCCTTTCAGCAGCTTTCAACATGTCCTCATTCTTAAAACTCAAAACTTTGAGTTCTGTGATACAATACTTTCTCGGCATTTCTCCTGCCTATCTGTTCATTCTTTCCTTATTTCTGTTTTGGGCTCAACCTCTAATACCTGCTCATTGGCTAATGGAATTACTCACAGTTCATTTTTGGTTCTCTTTTCTCTCTACCTGCCATTCTTCTTCTAGGCAATGTAACTTTTGCCCCAAACTTCAATTACAGTTTCTAAGCTGATGAATCCCAAATATCTTGTTGTGGTCTAGACTATTCCTTTGTTTCATATCTGAATATCCACCTGCCAACTCAGCACTTTCTCTTAAGTAGCTCGAGTTACCCAGTCAAATATGTCCAAGAATATACCACAGTTAACCTGTATCCTGTCCTTTCACCTTGGTCTCTTTCAAGCAGATGCCATCAGTAATGCTACCAGCGAATACACCAACATTCACCCATGGATGCAAACAAGCCAGGAGGTATTGGATCATCCTTGACAAATCCTTCTAATTCACTAAGCCAGTCCTGTTCAGCACTAAGTCCTGTTGTTTTACTTTCCGAAGGCTCACTCAAATATACCCAGTACTCATAATTTTTGTCAATTATAACCTAGTCTAATCTACCCAGTAGCTGCTTCCCTTCCACTTCATTTTCTATAGTTAGCTAGAGTGATCTTTTCATAGTACAAATCTGAACAGGATACTTTCTAGGTTAAAACCCTTCAACATCTTCCCACTTCTCTATGAATAAAAACACAAGCCTATGATCTTTGAGAGGCTTTCCTGGTGGCTCAGATGGTAAAGAATCTGCCTGTAATGCCAGATACTTGGGTTTGATCCATGCTTTGGGAAGATCCCCTGGAGAAGGGAATGGCTACCCACTCCAGTATTCTTGCCTGGAGAATCTCATGGGCAGAGGAGCCTGGTGGGCTACAGTCCATAGGGTCATTTTATCTGGCCCCTCACTACCTCTGTAGTGTCCGTGTGGACCATGTCCCCATTCTTTTTAGTTGGCTCTAGGCACATTGTCTTTCTTTCAGAAATATGTGTCACATTCCTCCAACCACAGGGCTTTTGTATATGCTTGGATATTCTTCTCTCATCTTGTTCCCTGTTGAACACCTACATATGAAGCATCATCTCCTCATGGACTGTTTTAATTGGCTCCTCTAACTTGACCAAATGCCTGCATGAAATCATGTATTTCTCCTTCATAGCACTTAGAACAGTTACAGTTTAATATACATTTGTCTAATTGATTAATATAATATTTGCTTCTTGAAATATACTTGGGATAAAATGATAAATTATTGTTTATTATTAGCTGAAGTCAGTTAGCAAAGGTGACTGGGGAAAATATTTGTTGAAGGCATACATGGAGCTGCTACTGCTGCTAGGTTGCTTCAGTCATGTCCGACTCTGCACGACCCCATAGACGGCAGCCCACCAGGCTTCCCGTCCCTGGGATTCTCCAGGTGAGAACACTGGAGTGGGTTGCCATTTCCTTCTCCAATGCATGCAAGTGAAAAGTGAAAGTGAAGTCGCTCAGTCGTGTGCGACTCTTAGCGACCCCATGGACTGCAGCCCACCAGGCTCCTCCATCCATGGGATTTTCCAGGACAGAGTACTGGAGTGGGGTGCCATTGCCTTCTCTGATACATGGAGAGGACTTAAAAATTATTTTAATCTGTTTTAGAGAAGCTTGACTGAATCTCAGAAAGGCAAGTCACTCAAACTGAAATTCAGGTTCCATAATACTAATATTAGGGCAGATTAGTGGTATAATGTTATGTTTCTAAATATGGTTTATGCTCTGCTTATACATTAATACAAATCTCAGTGGGGTTAGTGTCAATTATTTCAATAGTGATGACATTGGAAAAGTTATAGGTAAAGTCTGCATTCAACACCTGCTCCATATAGTTAACTTTTATAGACAATCACCCAATCCTAAATTTCTAATCTAAATTGCTGTACCTGATGAAACTTCTTGTGTGAAAGCAAACTTTCTGACCTGGATTAGCTAGAAATATATGCATGAGAGAGAAAAGGACTCCACAGGAAGTAGTTACAAGGAATCCTAGCTACTTGTGTGTTGCTAAGTCTAAGTCACTTCAGTCGTATTTGACTCTTTGTGACCCCATGGACTATAGCCCACCAGGCTCCTCTATCCATGGGATTCTCCAGGCAAGAATACTGAAGTGGGTTGCCATGCCCTCCTCCAATGAACTTCCTGACCCAGGGATGTGTCTCCTATATTGCAGGCATATTTTTTACTGCTGAGCCACCTGACTTAAACTCTAAATTTCGTGATGGCAAATTCTTTCCATTGCCTGTGTGCTTGCTAAATTGCTTCATTCCTATCCGACTCTATGGGACCCTGTGGATTGCAGTGTGCCAGGCTCCTCTGTCCATGGGATTCTCCAGGCAAGAACACTGGAGTGAATTGCCATGCCTCCCTCCAGGGGATCTTCCTGACCCAAGGATCGAACCTTTGACTGAGTAACTGATCTGATCTGATCTGAAGATCACTTATGCCTCCTGTAGCTCTACAGGGTCACACTGGCTTTCCTGCTATTGCTAGTCTGTGGATTACTTCATGATCTTCTATTAAGTTTCTCAGCTCTGTCAGCACATGTGTAACCATTCACCTGTATTAAAGTTCCTTTATTTGAAATGTGTAAATTGGTTTATATTTTCCTGGGTAGACCTTTACCAGTACAATCTTTAGGGGGAGGTATCAGGATTAGTTCCGGGAAACAGATCCTCAAGAGCAACTTCGATTGCTTGCTTTTTTAGCTTGAACACATCACAGAACTTCATTCAGATGGAAAATGGGATACTATAATTAATCTGTCTCATCAAATGGCATCACAATTACTTTAAATTATAACCTAGTTTGTTTGGGATGATGTGGCAATTGAAAACTAGGCTTTGGGGAAACAAGTAGCTGTTGCATTTGACGATAAAAATGGGATCACTGTTTCTGATTGTGCTGGACTGCTTTCAAGTGGAAAATGATAAGTCTAGAGGTTTAAACTCTTATCTCAAGAGACGACCACGGAATCAGAGGCTTGCTGTGGAATTCTTAGAGTTCTTTGTATCAGGAGGGAAATCCTGTTGAGAATCAGAAGCATGCGTTGTTTGTAGAGTTACGCTGCAAGTTGAAAGCAGGCTTACCAATTTATTATGTCAGTATTAAGGCATTAATTTTGCAGAATTAATCTCTTCATTCTTTAATGAAGTGTTTGGACAGAGGTGTCCTGTTTGAACAGATGCAGCTGAATCTGAGAACCATGATCACAATATATCCAAAGTTTCCTTTACCAGCATATTCAACTATGTCTGATGAGGGTTGTCTTCCCTTACTTAAAGAACTTAAAATTTATCCACCTGAAAAAGTTGACTTGAAAAGAGATGCTTATTTTCCTCAAAGCTCGCTCACCAGAAGTATCTCTTGTTGATAGCTCAGGTGAAGTGCAAAGCCTGATCCCAGAATAAATATTTTTTTATAGCCAAAGAATTACAAAATATTTGCTAATTTTTATTAGCAGATGCCTGGAAAGCACGTGTGGAGATAAAATCCACACATAAGTAAGACTAAGAAATGCAGTATATAATATAAGGTTGGTCAATGTTTATTAATATAGGTGTATTTACCTAAGTATCCAGATTAAATTCATTTGAGTGCTAGCTCAAACAGCTGAAAATTATACTAAAGCATTGTTTAATTGGTTTACTGAAGCATAGACTTTACAGTGGTCTATGAGAAATGATAAAATGCCAGGCCTTCCTGGAATTAAAGCTGAAGAATTGAAAACCATAAGGAGATGAGAATGTCGGAGTGCATTTGTTATATGCAACTTGTTCACTTTCCTTATGGTAATTTCTCATAAGAAAATCCAGAGGACTCTTATTAAAACATCAGTAATTGCACTAATGAGGGGAGCTTCAATAATTAAATGTCTATGGTGACTTTACTCTGCAGGCTGTGGATGACAGTAAGAGATGATGCCTTTGAAGTAACTGATTTTAATAGGAAGGTGAGATCTTAGGATGTCTGTAATCAGGTTGCAGTATCACTTTACTAATAAAGACAGGATGATCATAATTACTGTAATGAACAGAAGTATTGAGTAGAATTCAGGATCTTTTGTCTGCAGGGATCTATGATGACAACTAATTAATCATAGTTGCCCCAGGATTTAAGTAGAAGCCCAACAAAGAATTGCTTGACCTACAAGACTAGAAAATGCTGGTGTGGTGATCAGAAAACTATCTTGAATAAACATAATAGGAAGTCTCACAACTGCTCTTCTTTTTCCCAGACCTGAGCCAGTTCACAGATCAAGAGCCTAAGCAAGAGGCCAGTATCCCTTGAAGAAGGGCTTTGAAACACTGCTGCAAGTATAAACTGTAAGTCTCTGCTGTCTCTTTCTGTAAAGAAATCTGAACTTATTTAATGGAATAACTGTGCAAAGAAAAATATCCAGGAATTTGAAGATTTTTAGACACAGATTCTTAGTTGAGGCTACTACCTGGTACCACAAAATGAATCTTTGATCCAGTAATCAGTGTAAGAGCCTATAGATACGATGGTAAATGAAGTTTGGGCCCCACATGAATCTCACAGTGAACCCAACTTGTGGTTATTTCTCCAGTTCCTGAATGTAGAGTTAAAATAGACATATTGGAAACTGGCTGAATACCCACATTGGCTCGTTGACTCATGGAATGGGAGCTATTATGTTATGAAGGGTCAGATCAAAGCTTGTGGAAGTGCACCTCTCAACTGAGATAGTAAATTAAGAACAGTATCCATAGGAATTAGAGACTGTTACCATCTAAGGTTTGCAGTATATAGGATATGATTATTATCTCGTTCATGTTTAACTGGTCTGCTTGGTACAAATTAAAGCTGACATAGCTTCAAAAATATTTGAGAATTTAAATATTTCATCCAGTAGTAATTCCAACTGTAGTATGTTCCAGGTCTGATATATTTGCTGGAGCAAGTCACCACAACACCTGGATCTTGGTATGCAACTACTTCTCTGGAAAATACTTCATTTTCCCTACATATGAACATAGATTATCAAGAACAATTGTTTTACTTGGAAGGGGCAGTAGTATACCTTCCCTGTCTCACTTCAGGCCTATGCCAACACAATTTTTTCTCTGTCATAGTACAGAGATACCAATGATCTGTGCATCACACAAAATATCATGCTTATTGATTCTGGTGAGCAGCAAAGCTTATGCTTATTGATTATTGAACATGCTTATTGATTCTAGTTAGCAACAAGTAGCAAGAATTGTGTACTAGAGAGTATAAGGAAAACCCCAGTGACCTGACATCTCATTGAAAAACTTTTAATGTGAACGACAATTTTTTGTGCCTTACATTTGCTGCCATGAAGAAAGAGGTATAGTAAATGCTATGAGTCTTTATGGAATCTGGAGGAAACATAGCCATAATTCCTGTATTGTTCTTATTCATTTACTGAGCATCTCATATCATCACTACTTTTTAGTAAGATTCAGAGAAAAAGAAGACTTTTCCTAGGATCTAGACTTTCATACAAGTTGTCTTGTTATTTGAAATTTATGTACTAACCACATGCCATTGTGGCCTCTAACAGATTGGTCAGAAAAATTACAGTATAGGAGCTTAGGTTTTGGAGCAAAACCATGTCTTCCTCTACTGATGCAACTGGCTTAAACATTGGATTTTAAAAAATGACTGCTTGACTGTGGGACACCAGAAGAGCATGCCTCATGAGCCACCCATCATAAATGAAATTCTGGCTGACTTACCAAGCCATAAGGTTGGATTTGTGCAGTAATCATCCATCATCAACTAAACATATATGTGAGGTTGGGCGTACAGAGATTTGGAAGACGTAGATATGAATTTGCTGGTGTTGCAGGTTCTCATAACATCTACATTTGGTTTCATAGGGCATTTCCATACTAATTGATGGAAGACAAAAGAATTCAAATCTGGTTTACAGAAATGTCTGTAAAATTTGCTGTAACAAGCCTCAAATAATTGCTCAAATCAAGCCTCAAATTATTGCTATGTTATAGAACCACTGAAGTAGCCCTTAAAGAAAATTGTCAAGGAAAGTTCCATCTTCAGAGTACATCTGGCTATCTCTCTTTCTTGGAAGTATATATGTCCTGTGGTAGGGGTCTACATTATCTTGTTATCATGTCTAATGACTTAGTTTGCTACTCAGGAACTATGAACAAATATGATTGGAAGATTAGTTACAATAAGGTTTGGGAGAAGTTCTATGGACTGTATCTAACAGTGTGAGCATGTTTATACTCCATGTGAATGCTCCTCAAAGAATATCCATGGAGAAGTATCTTCCAATAATATGGTGGATAAGACTGTGCATTCTGTGGGTGTCAGACAGTCTCTTAGCCATTCTTATGCTTGCCCAACAAAATGGTGCTAGTGGCAGGAAAGAAAGCTTTGCATGGATGCAATAACATGGACTTCCCCCCATTAAGGTTGATATTCATATCTGGCTCCCCAATACCTAATGTATCAGCAGTAAAAGCCAGTCCCGAGTCCCTGATATGGCACATTCCAACACTGGGGTCAGTTTAGACACCTAATAGAAGTTTCAGATCAGATCAGCTCAGTCGTGTCCGACTCTTTGCGACCCCATGAATTGCAGCACACCAGGCCTCCCTGTCCATCACCAACTCCCAGAGTTCACTGAGACTCACGTCCATCGAGTCAGTGATGCCATCCAGCCATCTCATCCTCTGTTGTCCCCTTCTCCTCTTGCCCCCAATCCCTCCCAGCATCAGAGTCTTTTCCAATGAGGCAACTCTTCACATGAGGTGGCCAAAGTACTGGAGTTTCAGCTTTAGCATCATTCCTTCCAAAGAAATCCCAGGGCTGATCTCCTTCAGAATGGACTGGTTGGATCTCCTTGCAGTCCAAGGGACTCTCAAGAGTCTTCTCCAACACCACAGTTCAAAAGCATCAATTCTTCGGTGCTCAGCCTTCTTCACAGTCCAACTCTCACATCCATACATGACTACAGGAAAAACCATAGCCTTGACTAGACGAACCTTTGTTGGCAAAGTAATGTCTCTGCTTTTCAATATGCTATCTAGGTTGGTCATAACTTTCCTTCTAAGGAGTAAGCATCTTTTAATTTCATGGCTGCAGTCACCATTTGCAGTGATTTTTGAGCCCAGAAAAATAAAGTCTGACACTGTTTCCACTGTTTCCCCATCTATTTCCCATGAAGTGATGGGACTGGATGCCATGATCTTTGTTTTCTGAATGTTGAGCTTTAAGCCAACTTTTTCACTCTCCACTTTCACTTTCATCAAGAGGCTTTTTAGTTCCTCTTCACTTTCTGCCATAAGGGTGGTGTCATCTGCATATCTGAAATATTGATATTTCTCCTGGCAATCTTGATTCCAGTTTGTGTTTCTTCCAGTCCAGAGTTTCTCATGATGTACTCTGCATATAAGTTAAACAAACAGGGTGACAATATACAGCCTTGAGGTAATCCTTTTCCTATTTGGAACCAGTCTGTTGTTCCATATCCAGTTCTAACTGTTGCTTCCTGACCTGCATACAGATTTCTCAAGAGGCAGATCAGGTGGTCTGGTATTTCCATCTCTTTCAGAATTTTCCACAGTTTATTGTGATCCACACAGTCAAAGGCTTTGGCATAGTCAATAAAGCAAAAATAGATGTTTTTTCTGGAAATCCCTTGCTTTTTCGATGATCCAGCAGATGTTGGCAATTTGATCTCTGGTTCCTCTGCCTTTTCTAAAACCAGCTTGAACATCAGGAAGTTCTCGGTTCACATATTACTGAAGCCTGGCTTGGAGAATTTTGAGCATTACTTTACTAGTGTGTGAGATGAATGCAATTGTGCGGTAGTTTGAGCATTCTTTGGCATTGCCTTCCTTTGGGATTGGAATGAAAACAGACCTTTTCCAGTCCTGTGGCCACTGCTGAGTTTTCCAAATTTGCTGGCATATTGAGTGCAGCACTTTCACAGCATCATCTTTCAGGATTTGAAATAGCTCAACTGGAATTCCATCACCTCCACTAGCTTTGTTCATAGTGATGCTTTCTAAGGCCCACTTGACTTCACATTCCAGGATGTCTGGCTCTAGGTCAGTGATCACACCATCGTGATTATCTGGGTCGTGAAGATCTTTTTTGTACAGTTTTTCTGTGTATTCTTGCCATCTCTTCTTAATACTTTCTGCTTCTATTAGGTCCATACCATTTCTGTCCTTTATCGAGCCCATCTTTGCATGAAATGTTCCTTTGTATCTCTGATTTTCTTGAAGAGATCTCTAGTCTTTCCCATTCTGTTGTTTTCCTCTATTTCTTTGCATTGATCGCTGAAGAAGGCTTTCTTATCTCTTCTTGCTATTCTTTGGAACTCTGCATTCAGATGTTTATATCTTTCTGTTTCTCCTTTGCTTTTCACTTCTCTTCTTTTCACAGCTATTTGTAGGGCCTCCCCAGACAGCCATAAGTTTACTTATATTTTATTCCTTTTCCATCATTGGTTAGGCACTTAATTAAATGAACCCTAATTGGATTATAGTTGTATTGCATGCCTAAAATATTTTGCATGCACCACCATCTGTGAACTTATTATCTTACTCATCATGATGGTACTCTATATAACATTGCTCCTAACTGGAGAAGTTATTTTATATCAAGAGAAGTGCTCACGAACTTCATCAGTCCTGTCCTTAACACCTAGGATTTCAGAAGTAGATGGCCTGTTACAATGATGGATTACCAACTGAAGACTTGGTATCAGCAGGAGTGAGGAAGTAACATTGTGTGAAATTAAGTTGTTTCCCTCTAGGGTGCAGCATTTGTTTTGAACTTGTGACCAGTGCATGCCACTTTTTCTCCCATGGCTATAATTTGCAAGTCTTGATACCAAAGTGTAAGTAGGAGTGGACTCTCTCCTTATTACACCTAATGGCACATTTACAGAACTTTTGTTTCCTATCTCTATTCCCATTTAGAGATCTGAGTTTCCAAAGGAGGATGGATTCCACAGGGGAACATAATGTTGATTCTATTGGAGTGAAGCTTTTGGGGGCTCCTCGTGACATAGATCCAATAGCCAGAAAAAGATAATTGAGTTTTGCTGGGTGATTAAAGCTGATGGTTAAGGGCAAATTGGGTTGCTTCTACACAATGGGAGTAAGCATTCTGAGCATGTTTAAGGTTCGGAAGGTAAGGTATATTCAATTCATTTCTGACTCTCAATCTTTTGGACTCACAATGTGTTTTTACTGGGAGGTAACTCCATCATAAATCAAGTTCCTAATAATAGCATAAAGGGGAGGGCTGCATATCACATGGAGATACTTTACTTTAATATAGGCATGGTGACTGATGGGTCTTTACATCTCCCAATTTGGGAAGAAGGTGAGAACATTTTCATTTTATGCAGGACAGTTATTCTGTAGATTCTGTAAATAACATTCTATGAAAAAGGAGAATAAAGTTGTTATGAGAGTTAAATATGAACAGGGGATATAATAAATTCTGATTAGCAAAAAAAAAAAGGTGGACTCTGTAGGTTATATGATGCTTTCTCTCGTATTCATTCTCTGTACTTTTTCTGCACTGCTCTGGGTCATGCTTTTCCACATTTTCTTGCCTAAGTTTGTAGATATGCTTGATCAATGAGAAGTCCTAGGTGAAAGGCAGAGAAAAGAGGAGATAGAAATAGTATATTTCTTCCTTCCTCATTCTTTCTGGTGGTATCTGGAAGTAGGTGCATCCCTTCTGTTGTTCTGGCACCTGCCAGGGAGCCCATCACTTTATCTTCTAGACTCGTGGGGGAAGCTCCACCATGGTCCTGGTTCCAGCCAGACATCCTCAGCTTCTGGCTTTCTGTGACATCATGTAACAGTTGTCCCTCAGTGTCTGCAGGAGATTGGTTCTGGGACCCTCCTTGGATACCAAAATCCAAAGATGCTCAAGTCCCTGAGATAAAACGGTGTAGTATTTGTTTATAACCTACATATACCCTTTCCTACAGTTTAAGTCATCTCTAAATTACTTATAATTCCTAATATAATGTAAATCCTATGTCAATAGTTGAATATACAATGTAAATACTATGCAAATATTTGCCAATGTGTGACAAATTCAGTTTTTCTTTTTGGAACTTTCTGGATTTTGTATATATATCTATTTTATTAAAATAAGTAAATTTATAATATATATATATATTTTCAATCTGCATTTGGTTGAATCTGCAAACATGGAACCCATAGATAGAAAAGGTCATTTTCCTTTGTAGCTAAGTTGTAGGTTGCCTCATTGTCTCTATTTTAACTTTCCTGTCATTTATGTAAACAGTGCCCTGTATTAAATTCCCTTTTTCTGAAAAATAATTTCTTCTGTTTGAAATACCTGAATCTGATTGTGAAAATACTGGGTAAACAAAGAAAACATAGGTTATTTCAATTTCAGCTCAAGCTGTTATCTCAAGTGGTTCTGAGTAAACTTTTTAATTCTCCCTCATGGGGCCTGAAGCTGAAAGTTCTCCATGTCACACAAGGCTCCCACCTAATATAGCTACTGTCTGCCTCTTTTGCCTACCTCCTGACACTCCCTGCCTCACCCCACAATTCAGCTATTTGGTGTCATTGGCACTTCCCCCAGTGGGTGTTCTTGTTTCAACCCTCAGAGCCTCTGTCCCAGGTCTGGAAAGCCACCATCTATCTCCGAGTTCTCACTTATTTTCTCAAAACTTACTTAGTTCAAGTGCCTCTTGCAATGTGACACCTTTCCTGAGTCCAAGAATAGTTCACTCTGCTCTTTGTGTCCTAACTCCATTCCACATATTCATATGCATATAGCGACTGAACTGAACTGATACCCATGCAAGACCTGAGCTCCTGGAGGGGAAGGAATTCATCGTCTCTGTATCCTTGCCAAGGGAAGACTCTCACATATTTGATGAATGAATCATTGGAACAAAATGGTGATGAGTGGTATTTGTACTAGGTATTTCTTAAAGATCAACTCATTATCTTCCCCACAATAAGGTGAATGTTCTCAGTCATCACAAGTGATTTGACAACTCAAAATGTTAACTCATCACCTACAGCCATAGCCTGCCTTCTATACAAACAAGTAGCCTTCATTTAGAAGACAGCTGTACATCACTTGGGCCCTCCAATGTGATAAAGAAAAATATCACAGCCTGCCAGCAGCTTGCTTGTTTCACAGTGCCTTGTTTTCCAGCCCATAGGATAATGATCCAATGAACAATGTTGATCAGACTGAAGGAGGGCAGGCTGTGAACATGAAATAAATAATGGCCCTCTAACATGTTGGAATAAAGCATATTTAATATCTTTGGAACTTACATTAACAATCATTTTAGATTATTGAGCGGGCCTTGGTTTTCTGTTTACTGGAGCATTGAAATTGCCTTCTGCAGATTGACGTTACTGGGCTGGCAAAATAGTTCAGTCATGCTGGCCCCTTCAGTGATAGTGACGTCACTGTAGTTGTGCTCTCCAGGAAATTTTCCTCTTTTCTCCAATCCTAATGCCTCATGAGGGTGTCTCTCGGGTATGAGGTAAAAATGATTTGTAGAGATCTGTGAAGGCTGAGGGTCCAGTTTTCTACTACGCTAGTGATGATTTATCAGAGAAGGCAATGGCACCCCACTCCGGTACTCTTGCCTGGAAAATCCCACGGATGGAGGAGCCTGGTGGGCTGCAGTCCATGGGGTCGCTGAGTCAGACACGACTGAGCGACTTCACTTTCACTTTTCACTTTCCTGCATTGGAGATGGAAATGGCAACCCACTCCAGTGTTCTTGCCTGGAGAATCCCAGGGACGGGGGAGCCTGGTGGGCTGCCGTCCATGGGGTCGCACAGAGTCAGACACGACTGAAGCGACTTGGCAGCAGCAGCAGTGCTGATTTATGCTTCCTTAGGATCCTACAATGCCGCACTCTGAGGTTTGCAGTTCTGTGGTTCTGCTGGTTTCAAACCAGTCAGCATTAAGCCTTTTGCATTAGTAGGACAGATTTTCACCCCTACTGCCTCTAATCTCTGACAGGCAGAGGTGAGGTTGGAGGTTGGAAAGCTGCGCCCTCCCTCTTCCCTGCTTTCCTGTGTGACCACTCCAAATAAGACACAGGTAAAAGATACTACAGGGCAGGCCTGCTTCAGAAGCAGCCTGTCAGGCCTCTGATACTCATCAGCATTTCTGAGATCCAATTGAAATGTATGTTTTGGCTTTGCCAGGGGGAGAATGGGTGACTGTCCTCTCATAACATTTCTAGTGTCTGGAAAGATCCAGTCATGTGCCTGAGGCAAAGGGCATTAAAAGGAAGAGTTCTGCTGTCACCTGCTTCAAATTGTTCTTGCCTGCAGCATATAAGAAAAGTGTCTGTGCAGAAGAAAGAGGAGATGGGGAGGACGGACTGCTTTTTTGCTCCAGGCAGCTGAGAGAGGCAGGAACATTTAATGTTAAAAGCTGAAAACTTTGCTATTAAAATCAAGGGGTGAGGAAGTTATTTTCAACAGGCTCCCATGTCAAATACTGCTCCCTCCTCTACTGATTTTTTTTCACCCTGATCACACATTTTATTCTCAATCTCAATAATTGCAGGGGATTGGATTATACCAATATTCTAAAATTGGATTATTATACCATAATCCAATTATACCTTGAGATACATATTTTAGGGAATAAAATGTACATATTTTAGGGGATAAAATGTTCAGTTGCAAATAAATTTAAGAGCCAAGACTTACTATCCTTCTACACTAATTTCCAATGTTATGATGACAAATTACCACAAATTTAATAACTTAAAACAGAAAAATTTATTCTCATACAATTTTGGAGGTCAGAAGTTCAAGACAGGTATGACTGAGCTAAAATCAAGGTGTCAGGAGGTCTGTGTTCTTTCTAGAAACTCTAGAGTAAAATCTATTTCCTTATCTGTTCCAGCTTGTGGAGTCTGCCCACATTTCTTCACATATGGCCTTGGACTACTTTGATCTCCATCATATGCTTTCACCATTATATCATTACATCTGCTTTGACTCTCATATTCCTGTTCCTCATATGAGAACTCTTATGATTACTAGAGACCCACCAGTATAAACCAAGATGCTCTCCCATCAGAAGATCTTTAAGGTAATCGCATCTACAAAGACCTTGTTATCATATAACATAGCATATTCATAGGTGTTAGGATCAGGATGTAAGCATATTAGAAGGCCACTATTCTGCCTACCACACTTTCATGGAAACTCACAATGCTTTAATAGCACATTCAAGGATGCTACTGGAGATCAGTGGAGAAATAACTCCAGAAAGAAGGAAGAGATGGAGCCAAAGCAAAAACAACACCCAGTTGTGGATGGGACTGGTGATAGAAGCAAGGTTCAATGCTGTAAAGAGCAATATTGCATAGGAACCTGGAATGTTAGGTCCATGAATCAAGGCAGATTGGAAGTGGTCAAACAGGAGATGACAAGAGTGAACATCAACATTCTAGGAATCAGCGAACTAAGATGGACTGGAATGGGTGAATTTAACTCAGATGACCATTATATCTACTACTGTGGGCAAGAATCCCTTAGAAGAAGTGGAGTAGCCATCATAGTCAACAAAAGAGTCCAAAATGCAGTACCTGGATGCAATCTCAAAAACGACAGAATGATCTCTCTTTGTTTCCAAGGCAAACCATTCAATATCATGGTAATCCAAGTTTATGCCCTGACCAGTAGCAATGAAGAAACTGAAGTTGAACAGTTCTATAAAAACATACAAGACCTCCTAGAACTAACACCCAAAAAAGATGTCCTTACTGGAATGCAAAAGTAGGAAGTCAAGAAACACCTGGAGTAACAGGCAAATTTGTCCTTGGAGTACAGAATGAAGCAGGGCAAAAGCTAATAGAGTTCTGCCAAGAGAATGCACTGGTCATAGCAAACACCCTCTTCCAAAAACACAAGAGAAGACTCTACACATGGACATCACCAGATGGTTGACACTGAAATCAGATTGATTATATTCTTTGCAGCCAAAGATGGAGAAGCTCTATACAGTCAGCAAAAACAAGACCAGGAGCTGACTGTGGCTCTGATCATGAACTCCTTATCACCAAATTGAGACTGAAATTGAAGAAAGTGGAGAAAACCACTAGACCATTCAGGTATGACCTAAATCAAATCCCTTATGATTATACAGTGGAAGTGAGAAATAGATTTAAGGGACTAGATCTGATAGAGTGCCTGATGAACTATGGATGGAGGTTCATGACATTGTACAGGAGACAGGAATCAAGACCATCCCCAAGAAAAAGAAATGCAAAAAAGCAAAATGGTTGTCTGAGGAGGCCTTACAAATAGCTGTGAAAAGAAGGAAAGCGAAAAGCAAAGGGGAAAAGGAAAGATATAAGCATCTGAATGCAGAGTTCCAAAGAATAGCAAGGAGAGATAAGAAAGCCTTCCTCAATGATCAATGCAAAGAAATACAGGAAAACAATAGAATGGGAAAGACTAGATATCTCTTCAAGAAAATCAGAGATATCAAGGGAACATTTAATGCAAAGATGGGCTCAATAAAGGATAGAAATTGTAGGGACCTAACAGAAGCAGAAAGTAGTAAGAAGAGGTGGCAAGAATACACAGAAGAACTGTACAAAAAAGATCTTCACGACCCAGATAATCACAATGGTGTGATCACTCACCTAGCGCCAGACATCCTGGAATGTGAAGTCAAGTGGGCCTTAGGAAGCATCACTATGAACAAAGCTAGTGGAGTAGATGCAATTCCAGCTGAGCTATTTCAAGTCCTGAAAGATGATGCTGTGAAAGTGCTGTACTCAATATGCCAGCAAATTTGGAAAACTCAGCAGTGGCCACAGGACTGGAAAAGGTCAGTTTTCATTCTAATCCCAAAGAAAGGCAATGCCAAAGAATACTCAAACTACCACACAATTGCACTTATCTCACACACTAGTAAAGTAATGCTTAAAATTCTCCAAACCAGGCTACAGCAATACATGAACTGTGAATGTCCAGATGTTCAAGCTCGTTTTAGAAAAGGCAGAGGAACAAGAGATCTAATTGCCAACATCCGCTGGATCATCAAAAAAGCAAGAGCGTTCTAGAAAAATATCTATTTCTGCTTTATTGACTGTGCCAAACCTTTGACTGTGTGGATCACAATAAACTGTGGAAAATTCTGAAAGAGATGGGAATACCAGACCACCTGACCTGCCTCTTGAGAAATCTGTTTGCAGATCAGGAAGCAACAGTTAGAACTGGACATGGAACAACAGACTGGTTCCAAATAGGAAAAGGAGTATGTCAAGGCTATAAATTGTCATCCTACTTATTTAACTTATATGCAGAGTACATCATGAGAAACGCTAGGCTGGAGGAAGCACAAGCTGAAAACAAGATTTCTGGGAGAAATATCAATAACCTCAGATATGCAGATGACACTACCCTTATGGCAGAAAGTGAAGAACTAAAAAGCCTCTTGATGAAAGTGAAAGAGGAGAGTGAAAAAGTTGGCTTAAAGCTCAACATTCAGAAAACAAAGATCGTGGCATCCGGTCCCATCACTTCATGGCAAATAGATGGGAAAACATTGGAACAGTGGCTAACTTTATTTTTCTGGGCTCCCAAATCACTGCAGATGGTGATTGCAGCCATGAAATTAAAAGATGCTTACTCCTTGGAAAGAAAGTTATGACCAACCTAGATAGCATATTAAAAAGCAGAGACATTACTTTGTCAACAAATGTCCATCTAGTCAAGGGTGTGGTTTTTCCAGTGGTCACGTATGGATGTGAGAGTTGGACTGTAAAGAAAGCTGAGAGCCAAAGAATTGATGCTTTTGAACTGTGGTGCTAGAGAAGACTCTTGAGAGTCCCTTGGACTGCAAGGAGATCCAACCAGTCCATTCTAAAGGAGATCAGTCCTGATTGTTCATTGGAAGGACTGATGTTGAAGCTGAAACTCCAATACTTTGGCCACCTGATGTGAAGAGCTGACTCATTGGAAAAGACCCGATGCTGGGAAAGATTGAGGGCAGGAGGGGAAGGGGATAACAGAGGATGAGATGGTTGGATGCCATCACGAACTCAATGGACATGGGTTTGGATGGACTCCGGGAGTTGGTGATAGACAGGGAAGCCTGGTGTGCTGTGGTTCATGTGGTCGCAAAGAGTCGGACACGACTGAGTGACTGAAGTGAACTGAAAGGTTCTCCAAAGTCTTATAAGAAATTGTGTTTTATTTTCTTTAACCCAAAGGGTTCCAAGTCTATTTCCAGTTTCTGTTTAATTCCAAGAATATCTGTTCTTAGAAGAACACAGCTTAAGAAATGGAATTGGGATTGACATATATACACTGTTGAAACTTTGCATAAAATAGATAAATAATGAGAACCTACTGTGTAGCACAGGAGCTCTGCCAGTGCTCTGTGGTGACTTAAATGGGAAGGAAATCCAAAAAATAAGGGATATATGTATATGTGAAGCTGATTCACTGTGCCATACAGTAGAAACCTACACACCATTGTAAGCAACTATACTTCAATAAAAATTAATTTTAAAAAGGAATGGAAGATTTATAGTCATTCCAGCTTTAAGAATTTAATATCTGAGATCTTTTTTACTTACTTATTCACTCTTAAGTTAATGGGTAATTAATGGACTCAAAATTTGTCTTTGGTACTCTTTTTGTATGAGTGACTTTGGGCAAAACATGTAAAATCACAGAGACTCAGTTATCTTATCTGTGAAATGGAGATAAGGATGACCTGCTTTGCGGTTTTGCAGATTTTAGGCAATGTTAAGTATGAAATTTCCATATAAACTGTAGACAGTTAAATAATGTAAGTTTTCAGTATCCTAAGATAAAGAAGCTGAAATGCAATAAGGTTACAACCAAATTTTCATAGTAGTAGTCTAAAGCTTTGAATATTCATAATTGTTGGTTTTAATCATGGTGCTGTTTTAACTTAGGAACCAGGAATCTATGACAGATAAAATGTTTATATGTGTTTACCTATCAGTTATCCCTGTTACTAATTTGAGGATTGTTTGAGAAGTACTTTTCATACCTGATTTTATTCTTAGGTTTCCTCTTATTTTTGTTAGTATCTCCCTATGGACTGCAAATGAGGTTTAAATGAATTAAAACTCAGTTATTAAATCATCTAGTGTTTAGGATAACCTTCACTCATGCTATTTCTGCTTTATGTACTTGGTAGTAATTTTGATTGTTCACAAAGGTTCCATCTCTTCTTCCAGACACATGGTAGGTTAGTACTTACCTGTAGCCTCAGAATGCAAAGCAAAAAGCATGCACCTTGCTTTGACCTATAAAATGTGTGGAGGAGACCTGTATCACTTCCATGGGAGAGCATTAAGAGTCTGTGGGCCCTTTAGCCTCTTCCTTTTCTAAATAGTCTTGCAGCCTGTGAAGGTGTGGGCAAGATGATGCTTTCCCAGCCTGCATCCCCAAAGGATTACAAAAATAAAGGCCTGTCTGTTGACCCCCCTTTGAACTTGGATATGAGTGAGAAGTAAATTTTTGTTAGGTTACAGTCACTAAGGTTTTGGAATTCTCTTCATTGCAGTTTAACCTGGCTGAAATATTATAGAATCCTTTAACCAATCCCCATTACCTTTAAGCACATGAAAGTATATATGTGAAAGTTCTTGGTATACTATAAAGAGGACTGGAAAAGTTCCTTTTGTTACCATAGAAACAGTTGAGAGCTGAGCAATAGGAAAATCTGCAAGGAGAACAGAAAGATCATGGGATTTGGATCAGATGACCTGCATCCCAGTCTTACCTTTATTCTTATTCACCATTAATATAAATTTTATAAATTGAATGCATAAAGCATTGTTTAATTTTTAAAAATTATTCTGCTTGGGAAAGTGGTTCTTAGTGTGTGGATGGATACTTATAATTGCCATAGGCTTGTAAAGACATGCTGAAATTTTACTTGTTCTCAGAAGCTGTTTACTGAATAATATGTGATGAAATCATTTATTTCATCTCTTTTTTCTCTTACCTTTCAATCCTTTGATTAAAATCTGTTTTGATTAAATAAAGCATCTCTTGGGATTAATTTATAACCAAATAGCTACTGCCTCCACTACTTGGTTTCAGGAATGTCAGTGGAAAGAGAAGGTGAAGAAGCTGAAAATGCAGGTTCTTCCTGAAGGGAAAGCTTCACTGGTAACCCTGAACCTGACTGTTAATGTCGGCTATTGGAATCACCTCTGTAATAGAGCTTCCCTTGTAGCTCAGCTGGTAAAGAATCTGCCTGCAATGCGGGAGACTTGGTTCAATCCCTGGGTTGGGAAGATCCCCTGGAGAAGGGAAAGGCTACCCACTCCAGTATTCTGGCCTGGAGAATCCCATGGACTCTATAGTCTATGGGGTCACAAAGAGTTGGACTTTCACTGAGCGACTTTCACTTTACTGCAATAGGGAAGAACTTTTGTATTCTATTACCAATTAATGAGTAAAGGGATGTTGCCTATAAGCTTAAATGACACACAATATCCCATCTCTGGGAACCCTGCTTAGGTAATGGGTGTTAAGCTAAGACCTTTTGTTTAGTTAGTTAGTTAAGTTGCTCAGTCGTGTCCGTCTATTTGTGACCCTGTGGACTGTAGCCCACCAGGCTGCTCCGTCCATGGGATTCTCCAGGCAAGACTACTGGAGTGGGTTGCCATTTCCTTCTCCAGGGTATCTTCCCGACCCAGGGATCGAACCCAGGTCTCCCGCATTGCAGGCAGGTGCTTTAACCTCTGAGCCACCAGGGAAACCCCAAGACCCTTTGTTTAGTTCACAGGAAACATCCAGAGCAGGCCCACCTATGCGTAACTGCAGGAAGGAAGAAATTAGCACCTCCCCTCTGGAGGCTGACCAGAACCAGGAAATGTTCTTACGCCCTTCTCTTTTAGTATAAAAGATGCCTGAATTCTAAACTCAAGCAAGATGGTTCTATGGGACACTGGTCCACCATATCCTTGTTCTGCTGGCTTTCTGAATAAAGTCACTATTCCTTGTGCCAGAGACTCATATCTTTATTTTTGGCCTGTTGTGTGGTAAGCAGTGCTAGCTTGGACTCAGTAACATTTCCTGGAGCCACTTTGTATAGAGGTGGGGGAGGTGGTAGAGATGTCTTGGGAGAGGGAGGCACCTGAGGTTGCTGGGCATCTAGATTTTTAAGAAGTGATGATAATGGTTAGGGGGAAGAAAAACCCTGGAGCTTCAGGATGAGTAGAGAGAGGAAACTTGAGCTTCCTACTCTGAAAATTTGCCTAGGGCCATTCTAAGTGCCCCTGAGCAATAGCCAGATACCAGAGGCAGCTCTTGATATTATAGCTTGCTTCCTCTTTAATCCTCCCTAGCCTCTCCCAGCCCTCTGTTCATTAGCAGTTCCCAAGAGGCACCCTGTCTACTTACCTGTCAAGGCCACTTTTGGCAACTAAAAAGGATTTGAAGGCAGTGGCAGTTTCTATCCTTTCTCAGTAAGGATGGCATTTTTCATTTCTGTCCTGCTTTTATGCTTTTTTTTTTTTTTTTTAATTGCAATAGGAGGCTAATTACAGATAGTAGAAAGATGGGCGTTGGAGTCAGATGGTCAAATTTCCAGGGCTCTAGTCTTACCTCCACCAATTAGTTATGATGACAACATCAGTTCAGTTCAGTTGCTCAGTTGAGTCCGACTCTTTGTGACCCCATGGACTGCAGCACGCTAGGCTTCCCTGTCCATTACCAACTCCCAGAACTTGCTCAAACTCATGTCCATTGAGTCAATAATGCCACCGGACCATTTCATCCTCTGTCATCCCCTTCTCCTTCTGCCTTCAATCTTTCCCAGCATCAGGGTCTTTTCCAATAAGTCAGTTCTTTGAATCAGGAGGCAAAAGTATTGGACCTTCAGCTTCAGCATCAGTCCTTCCGATGAATATTCAGGACTGATTTCCTTTACGACTGACTGGTTGGATCTCCTTGCAGTCCAAGGGACTCTTAAGAGTCTTCTCCAACACCACAGTTCAAAAGCATCAATTCTTCAGCACTCAGCTTTCTTTATAGTCCAACTCTCACATCTCACATGATGACAACATACTCAGAGCATTTTTTAAAGGCAAATACTGCTTCTGTCTAATCACATTGTATATAAGGTTCAGGGTGATTCTGATAGTGAATTCCTTTTAAAGATATACTGAAAATTAGCTTTTGGATTTTTCTGCAGTGACTCTTGATTTGCCAGACAGTAGGATTCAAATTCATTATACATTCTGGTTTACCTAAAAGATTAGCATCACAGTGGTATTCTAGGAATTATTTCCAAGCATGTGGGTGAAGAGAGATGTGTGGGTCTCACATTACCCACTCTCTGTACTCCATCTGCCACATGAGACCCAAATGGGACAAACAGGTATAGGTGTGGGCTGAATTTTTTTACATTTGACATCCTATGGAGCTCGCCACACGGAGTGTTGCAAGCATAGCATCTACTTGTGAGAAGGAACTTAGGGTTAAGTTTTTTTTTTTTTTTTGCTTCATCTTGATAAGAAATAAGAAACCAGAGGATGACTACTCCAAATGCTGCACAGTTTAATAAAGCTAAATGTTGGCTAAGTGTCTATTGAGTTACTATGGCAGATTAAAGATGGACATAAATTCTGTGACATTCATTGAGAGAAGGAATCTGTTTATCCTCGCCTTGAATTTGGGATGGTTTATGACTGCTTTGTCTAATAGCATATGGCAAAATGATGTCACTCTAGTATTAGGTGTTTAAAAGAAGACTGGAAGGTTTTGTTGGAAGCCAGCTGCCAAGCAGGAAGTGGGTCTACATAGAAACTATCACGTTGTAAGAGTCCCAAGCTGCATGAATAAATCCTAGAGAATAACGTTACTACAATCAGGTTTAGCAACTCACTGCTCAAAAACCAATAATTGAGGGGTAAGTGTCAGTAGAGGGGAAAGACACTTTATTCAGAAATGCCAGCAATCTAGGCAGAAAGTGGACTCATATCCAGAGACCAGCTCTGAAGATTCTGCTCTGCCATGACAATGTTTAAAGAAAAAAAAGGGAAACACTCTAAGGAGATCAGATTCTTCATCATTTTTACGTTGCATGCAGACCTGCTGACTTCTGATCGTCCATGGGGTGCTGTGTTGCTTGCCTGGTCCACCTGAGATTGGATATTCTCTTGCTCGCATGGTCTGCCTTCAGATTTACTAGGGGGAAGCTTGGGTTAGAGAGTCAGCCATTCTTTACTTAATTGTTCATTCTTACTCCTCCTAATCCAGAAAAGGAATCAACAGGTTAGGTAAGGCATTGCATACATTCAGTAAAGCAGAAACCAGAAACTAGATTAAATGTTACCTAGTGATTTCATCTTTATGATTAAGGTCTGAGGAAAATAGGGGTGAACACTGGAAAAGGGGCAAAGGAGCTGGTTACAATAAAGACCATGTAGAGAGAGAAGAAGAAAGGATAGAGAGAGGAGGGAAGGGAGAGGGAGGAGAAAGAAGAGAGATGAGAGAGAGGGAGAAGTAGGGAGATAGCCTGAAGTTCCCAATAGATAGTAAAGAGGCCATTTTGAAAGTGGCCCCTCCAGTGTCAGCCACTCCAGCTTCCATCACTTGGATCAGAGACCACCTGCCCAGCCAAGCTCGTTGTGAATTCCTGACCCATAAAACTGTGAACAAATGTAGTGGTGATTTTAAGTCGTTTGGGGGTACTTATTTACATTTTCAAGTAGTTTGTTATGTAATAATAGATTACCTGATGAACTGGTTTTGTAAACCTAATGTAGGTAATTTTTTTAGGAAATGACTTAAGTCATTTTGTCAATTTGTTTTTACAAACTGGTTTAAGTCAATTTGTTTTTACCTTTCATTCCTTGAGCATGGTTATCCTACTTGAACTAAGAGAATACTGGATTTCCTAACACCTTGTTCCATGCAGTCACGGGTCAGTGTGTCTCCAGGGACCTGAAGTGGCAGCAGGAAGACTAGGGCAACTGCAAAGTCTGGGGAGAAAATGACAAGGTGAAGTGAAGAAGACTGGGCCTGAGTCCAGTTCTATTGGTAAATATTCTCTATTGTGGGTTCTCCTGACATCACATCCTATTACTTGAGGTATACGGAGTAAGATCAGAAACATTTGTTCACTGAAAGTGGCTAGTACCCCTGTCTCCTTCCTTCATGTGCTTGCCAACTGGTAGAGCAGAATCTGTATCTGCAGCTATTTTTTTCTGTTGGAAAAATCTTCCTACTCCTTTAAAAAAAAAAAAAAAAACAAGCAATCAGCCCTTACCTATCATGTGAGACAGCTCTGAGACATCACCTCCACGCTTGTGTGGGAGCTCTCCCTCTTCTATGCTCCCATGGTAACCTGAACTCATCTCTATCATTTAAAATGCCATACTGAATCATCAACCAATGTTTTGGTCACTTCCAGGAAAGTCAGATTTACAAAAGACAGGAAAACTTTTCTAATCATTTCAGGATCTACAGGGTATAGAAAGGAACTTGGACTCTTGGTGGTTAATGAATAGTTCATGGCACGGAACTGAAAGGGACCATCTTGGGCAGAGGTAGTTTCTCTTGTGTTTTGAAAACTAATACTGTTGAGACCATGGGAGACCTGCCTTTTGAGAGTAGGCAGGCTTGCTCTGAAGTCAGATCTTACTCCTCAGTCCTTCATTTTCTGGAAGTTTGTCTCTATCTTTGTGGGGCTATGGCATAGCACACCATCAGCCAAGAGGGAGAATAATGTATTGCTAATCCAACTAGGAGCCATCCTCTGTAATTTCAGCAAGCTCAGTGTGCCACACTCCTGGCCTGTTTTCCCTTCTTCCTCTTCTCACTTCTCTTGTCTCACAGGATCATTTTTCTCATTTTACTACTTTTTTTCAAAATGGCACACAAGGAGATAAGACTGGTCCTTGGCTGCTGCCCTGCTTCCTCGGCGGGGCTGGAATTGCCTGGGACTCTTCTCTCAGGCTCTGGTTCAGGCTCTGCTAGCAGAGAACTTCCGGTCTTCGTTTCTTCAACTATAAGAGAGGCAGAATGATTAAACACCTCCCAGACTGGTTAATGGGACAGATGAAAACTTGAAGTGAAATAGTGGGTGTCAAAGCACTTTGTGAAGTGAACTGATGTATAAATATTTGGTGTGTTGAGTGAGTTCACCTGCTCTCTGCCTATCGCTGTCTAATTGTGTAATTGACCCCCTACTACTCACCTAGTGTTGTTTCTGACCACAAATCCTTGAAACAATTAAAGTCTGCAAGTCAGATTTGTCTTCCAGGATTTCTAAAGCCTGCCACTGTGGTATTAATGGACAGAACCAGAGAGGCGAAAGCAGGGTTTGATGAATGTACTATAATTGCTCTTTGGTATGACATAGTAATAGGAAAATTCATATAATTGACAATGTAAAGGCTCCTACTGTTAGCAGCTGCTTTAAATTTAATGGAGCTGAGACTGTTAATAGTCTTTTCTTCACAGGGGTCTTTCCTTTGGCAGCCACAGCACAGAGCAAGCGTGTCCCATCACCCATGCTTTCCCTCCAGGCCTACAACCCAGCCTCCCGGTGGCAGAGGGTTACAGGGAATAGGTTCGTTTGCACTTCTTTGTCTTGTCTTAATTATCTGGTGGAACTATTGGTGTGTGCTATGTCTCATTTCCTCCCTGTGAGACTTCTCCTTATGAAACATGATGCATAAGAAGAGATAGTTCTGGGGCCAAACCAGGGATATGCCATTTCCTAGCTGCATGTTTTGGACAAGTCACTCAATCTTTCTGAGCTGCAGTGTCTTCTTGAAAACATGAAAATTAAAACCTACAAATTGTTCAGTGACCAGCACAGGGCATGGGATGTGTTTATTACATATCAGCCTTCTCTCTTCTCTGTGTACACCAGACTGGACCTCTTCAATTAGCCAAGTCCTCCACTAGCCATTTCTCTGTCTTCACTCTCTGGTTTGCCACTTTTCTCAAAAAAATGACATATAAAGCAGTCTGACTTTGCACTACAAAATCCTTAGAGTTACTTCTCTTTTCCTTAAAAGAGCTTTAAGGAAAAATGCTTTACCAGAAAACCATTATGGGTCTTATGTTATAAGAAAACTGACTACAAAGGATTCAGCATAGGGAGTCCTATTGTTGGACACTTTGGGTCACTACCATTGGATTAGGTTTACAGGTATAAAATTGATTCACAGAAGTCAAAACCAGAGTATAGCAGAAGAGAGTCCACTCAGACATTGATGCAATCTTTTAAATGTAGAACATCAAATTATAAAACTGTATGTGTGAGTGTGTCTGTGTCTGAGAAAGAGAGAGCAAGGAGGGTGGGAGGGAGCAAAGGGAGGAAGAGCGATGAGAATTCTATTGGGGCTCGAGTGCTGTCCAGAAGAAACATATTTAATGCGGTTTCCCACTAGACCCACCCTAACTGTTCTCCTTGGCTGCAGATAAAGCATGTGTGTGTGTGTGTGTGTGTGTGTGCGCGCGCGCGCGCGTGTGCACATGCATGCATGCACCTATCACCGGCCTTCTTCAGATAAACCAAAGCCACAGGTGCTGAGTCACTCTCTCTGCAATTGCTCAGAATGTTTCTTGTGCAGCTATTTTGCAATCAGTATTAATTAGGGTTTACATTTTCTGTCCTGCAGACAAATGGACATTGAGATGTGCCCAGATCAGACCAGTAGAATATTTACAAAGTGCTGTGGTAATCATTCAGGAGGAACACTGAAGCTTCCTAACTTTCTTATAGAAGTAACTCTCTCCTAAGAAGGAAATAGGTGTATTTATTTTAAGCCCTGGTATTTTGTTTTACTGCCTAAGCTTCTCCCTTACTGACTCCTTAATGTGTGTGCTGCTGAAACTAACCATCTTTTATAAGCACTATTGATTTTTTCTTTCGTGTCTTCTAGTCATCTTTAATCAGAATATTCTGTCACTGCAGAATCTTCCATGGGAAGATTTTATTTGACATAAAAGCTATTAATACCTAGCGTTAAACCTTTTACCCAGTGCTCATGTTCTCATGAGCCCTCTGACGTGGTATACTGTTTACAATTCTCAAAAGCATGTTTTCCCATGGAAAACATAGATATCACTCTACCATTGATACTGGTTTTTCTTTTTTTTCTTTTTATAATTTTTTATAAGTTGGTATTATCTGGAAATGTAGTGTCAGGTGGCAACAATGTATCACTTACCAAGTGATTAAGTGAAGTCACTCAATCTGTCCAAATCTTTGTGACCCCATGGACTGTAGCCTACTAGGCTCTTCCGTCCATGGAATTTTCCAGGCAAGAGTACTGGAGTGGGTTGCCATTTCCTTCTCCAGGGGATCTTCCTGACCCAGGGATTGAACCCAGGTCTCCTGCTTTGCAGTCAGATGCTTTACCATCTGAGCCACCAGGGAAGCCCAAGGAGAGAGATCAAAATGTTGCCATTTATTAAAAGATAAAAAGAAAGTGTGTGGCTACTTAGGTGTGTATAGGCACTTATAAAATGGAACAGGTACAATCTCTGAGATGCGTAATTTCCCTGAAGTTGGTGATAAATACATATATTTCTGATGAATTAATCTTTACCAATAATCATTGTAAAATATAATCATACAAATATTTTGAGGAATCATGTATGTCTGCCAAATGTTGGTGCTATTGGTACAATTTAGGGATGTCCTATCCAACCTTTAGTCACACCAATGTTTAGACCCTCCAGTTTGGACAAAGACAATTCTCTGGAGATGAAGGCAGCTGTGAATTGCCATCATACAAAATTCACATGTGTGCTGCTTAATAGAGGCCATCTGGATGGGAAACCACAAGTATTCATTACTATCAGTTCTTTGCATTCTTACACTTACTGTCTGTATTATGTTCATGCCTTCTGAACACAACTTGTGTACTATTTTGGTTGGCCATACTTGGGAGAAAGCTTATAAGAAAAGGGTTAGTGGAATAAACCATTGTGTCTGCTGCTGAGCATTCTTAGGTGAAATGTGTTTATCTGACACATTTGTCTGTTTTGGTAGCTCAGACACCATCAGTCCTTGGGTAGTGGTGCTAGCTAAGAGTGTGTGGATGGGAAAGGCAAACCCACGCTTGGAATATATGCTGATTCTGGCCAATGGTGAATGGCTGCTACTACCAGAGGGGAAGAAGTCCCATAATGTCAACTTGCTGCAAGTGGCTGTTTGGTTTCCTTGAGGAGTAGTAGTCTTCTGAGGTCTTAGTTTTGTTTCCTTTTGTTGTTGGGTGGGATGTTCAGATGGGCAGGAGCTATATTAACATTAGTGAGAAACATACCCTGTTGTCTGACTTATGAGTATCCTCTCTTTCTCTGCCACTATAGAGCTCTTTATGAGTCCATTATGCAAGAAACGCTGATAGTGGGCAGCGGTGGTGGTTTAGTCATTAAGTCATGTCCAACTCTTTGCAACCCCATGGACTGTAGCCCACCAGGCTCCTCTGTCCATGGAATTCTCCAGGAAATAATACTGAAGTGGATAGCCATTGTCTTCTCCAGGGGATCTTCCTGACCCAGGGATCGAACCTGGGTCTCCTGCACTGCAGGTAGATTCTTTACCAATTGAGTATGAGGGATAGTGGGTGATGAAGGACAAAAGTTAAAAGAGTTGATGAGTCATCCTGTCTGATGGGCACTTTAATGCCTCTTCTATAGTAGGTGCTCTCTGCTTAGCACTAGTGTGTGATACAAAGATTCTAATACTTCGTGCTTACTTTCAAAGATCCATTCACCTGCCAGTCCCCCAGACCTCCTTGTTTTCTAGTCTAGTGTTTTTTCTAAGTCATTTACCAAACAGACCAACAAAGGTCCATCTAGTCAAGGATATGGTTTTTCCAGTATGGATGTATGTGATGTGAGAGTTGGACTATAAAGAAAGCTGAGCACCAAAGAATTGATGCTTTTGAACTGTGGTGTTGGAGAAGACTCTTGAGAGTCCCTTGGACTATAAGGAGAGCCAACCAGTCCATCCTAAAGGAAATCAGTCCTGAATATTCATTGGAAGGACTGATATTGAAGCTGAAACTCCAATACTTTGGCCACATGATGCAAAGAGCTGACTCATTTGAAGAGACCCTGATGCTAGGAAAGATTGAAGGAGAGGGGAAAAGGGGATGACAGAGGATGAGGTGGTTGGATGGCATCACCAATTCAACGGACATGAGTTTGAGTAAACTCTGGGAGTTGGTGATGGACAGGGAGGCCTGGTGTGCTACACTCCATGAGGTTGCAAAGAGTTGTACATGACTGAGCAACTGAACTGAACTGAACTGACTGACAAAACAGATAAGATATTTCTGCTGGCTTATGAGTCTGTGTATAATTTTAACCTGGGCCTACTCTCTGTATTCCAAGTGTATCATCCTGTGTAGTGTCCAAAGCTCTGCCCAGTGGGAAGCTTTTCCCTTGACATTTTTTCAGTGCTTTTCATGAGTGAGGATGTGATAGAGTGACAGTTCTTTTTTTTTTTTTTTGCTTGCATTCACTTGCTAATTGACTCATCTGTGAATCAAGCTTTGTGTATTTCCTCTCCCATCATTTAGTCATAAAAAATGCTATGTGGTCAAAGTGGGAGCTGAGGAAAAGGCCACAGAGAAATATGGGCTATGAGCAATCTGTTCATGCACCTTACTTGTGCCCTTTGGAACAGCTTGTGCCTGATTTTGGATATACCACACCCATTTTTAATGGATTGCTGCTGGAACTGCCCCAAATTGTGATTTGGTGGGTCTGAAAGTATCCAATTCATTGTAAGTAGTTCTGACCATAGAGACATTTAATTCTCAAGGTCAGACATGCAGTTTTTAAAAAGGACCCAGTAGCAGCATTCCAAGAACTTTTTTTTTTTAAATCATGTATAGTGTTTTTTTTTTTTTTAACTACATGTGGCATGACTTGCTTCCAAATCATAGGCATTTCTGTTGTGACTAGCCTATTGGACCTGCCAAAGCTTCCATACAACATCTTTCTCTACCACTGATCTGTCTAGTCTTATGGAATCTGCTGAGTCACAGAAATCAAATATCAGCACCTCTAGAAACCACAGCCTGAATTGCTATAGAGAATTTCTCTTTGGGGGCCTCAATCAAGCTAACAGCTTTCAAGCCAAACATGGTAAATCAGTAGTTTCAGTATTCTTAAAGGCAAAATAGCCCACAAAACCCAAAGAACCCTATCAAGGGTTGGGTTTCATTCTTTGTGGTAGGAGACATGAGACATTTCCCCACTTTATGGATTACATGTACCTTTCCAAGACATCCATAGCATTTGCCACTGTTTTGATCATCAGTTTCAATTAATACAATATTAATTTCCAAAAGGTATCCAGACAGTTGAAAGCAGAATATGCCATCTCAAAACACACCCCTTTGTCATAGGATTACTTTGACCTGAAGGCAACTGAGAAGAGACAAATATAAGAAAAGCTCTCTGCCAGTCTACCACTTGCCTAAAAGCAGGGCATAAATTTATAAAGGTATCCTCTTCCCCTTTATCAAGAAAAACAGAAGTTAGTCACCAGAGGAAACATTAAGCCCTTATCAGCCCAGGGGTGGTACGTAGGGCTCTCCAAAATATGCAACTAGCTTTTATTTCACATTAGTTTCCCCACACATTTGCCTTCCCAAAGCATGCTGCCCCTAGAAACTCAGTCCTTTACCATTGTCCTGTCACTTGTTTAAAAAACAAAACAAAACTATTGTTCTTTTGTTAAGATCTCATATAAACACAAGTTCTAACCACTTGTTAGATGATGTTAGATGAGTAACCTTTGAGTTATTCATCTCTCTTTCTTCCACAGTCCAGGTCCCATCAATCTATCAAATGACAGAGAACATGAGAAAATAACATGAGGGTATGATAGTGAGTATATAGCCCATGTGAATGTACACTGTGCTGGTTCAGTATCCACATACTGTGTACTGGAGGCTGTGTTAATTTTCTCTAATAAAGATATCACATTTGGTACAGTGGAACCAACAGATTTTGTAGGGACCAGACTGATAAATGAAATGAAAATATGGTGGGGAATACCACTCCTGCATGTTTTAAGTCTTTGAGTGTAGCATTGATTTTGTTATTGTGCTGTGTTGTGATAATTATTTTTGTTTATTCTAATTTCTGAGTGGGAAGGGACAGTTTCAGGGGCTATGACTTGGCTTTCCTACTACTAAACACTCCTATCCTATAGGTTAAAGAGACAATGAGAAGTTTCTGCCAACTGCTAAATATATTTATTTGATTTATACATTTGGGGATCAGGGAAATGACAATCAAGTGGGTTCATACAGACAGCATCCCCCCTACAAGATGAACCTGGGTCAAAATTCTGCTGATTACCTTTATTACCTGAACCTCTTCTACCTCCAATTTAATGGAGAGAGTGCCAAGGTAGAACTTTTTATCTCATGGTGTTAGATTGAATTTGAACCCTATATCTACCAGGCCTTCAAAGATATGAATATTCCCATTTTCTAAGTAGGCTATTACCCAAGTAAATGGTAATCAGATACAAGGAAATGGGAAGATAATCCATGTCCTGGGAATTGAAGAATTAATATTTTTAAAATATTCATTCTACCCAAAGCAATCTACAAATTTAATGCAATCCCTGTCAAAAAACCCATGACATTTTTTCACAGAAGTAGAACAAATAAGCCTATATTTTATATGGAACCACAAAAGTCTCAAATTTCCAATCCTGAGAAAAAAGAAGAAAGTTGGAGGTATCATGCTCTTTGACTTCAGACTACACTGCAAAGCCACAATAATCAAAACAGTTTGATTCTGGCACAAAAACAGATACATAGATTAATAGAACAGAAGGCCCAGAAAGAAACCCATGCATTTATGGTCAATTACTCTACAACAAAGGAGGCAAGAGTATACAATGGAGAAAGATAGTCTCTTCAATAAGTGGTGCTGTGAAAACGGGACAGCTACATGTGAAATAATGTGATTAGAACCTTTCCTCACATCATATACAAAAATAAACTCAAAATAGATTAACAACCTAAATATAAGACCTGAAACCATAAAACTCCTAGAAGAGAACACAAACAGAACATTCTTTGACATAAGTTGTAGCAATGTATTTTTTTGGATCTGTTTCCTGAGGCATATGCTGCTGCTAAGTCACTTTAGTTGTGTCTGATTCTGTGCGACCCCATAGACGGCAGCCCACCAGGCTCCCCCATCCCTGGGATTCTCCAGGCAAGGACACTGAAATGGGTTGCCATTTCCTTCTCCAATGCATGAAAGTGAAAAGTGAAAGTGAAGTCGCTCAGTCGTGTCTGACCCTCAGTGACCCCATGAACTGCAGCCTACCAGGCTCCTCCATCCATGGGATTTTCCAGGCAGGAGTACTAGAGTGGGGTGCCATTGCCTTCTCCACCTGAGGCATATAAGTAAAAGCAAAAATAAACCTAATTAAACTCAAAAACTTTTGTACAGCAGAGGAAACTACTGACAAAATGAAAAGACAACTTACTGAGTGGGAGAAAATATTTGCAAGTGATATGATTGGTAGGGGTTAAT
Source organism: Bos indicus x Bos taurus (assembly GCF_003369695.1). NCBI lineage: Eukaryota > Metazoa > Chordata > Mammalia > Artiodactyla > Bovidae > Bos > Bos indicus x Bos taurus. The sequence continues at coordinate 56,840,698 of NC_040083.1, read as the reverse complement.
ATCCAAAATATAGAACAGCTCCTATAACTCAATATCGAAAACTAAGCAATTTGATTAAGAACATGGGCTGAAGACCTGGATAGACATTTTTTCCAAAGAAGATATACAAACTGCCAATAGAAACATGCTCATGTGCTCAATATTGCTAATCATCAGAGAAATGCAAATCAAAATCGCAGTGAGATATCATTTCACACCTATCAGAATGGCAAGTATCTAAAAGACCACACATGACAAACGTTGGTGAGATATAGAGCAAAGGGAGCACATGCACACTGTTGCTGGGAATGCAAACTGGTGTTGCCTCTATGGGAAACAGTATGAAAGTTCTTCAAAGACTAAAAACAGAGTTATCTTATGATGCAGCAATTCCACTCCTGGGTGGAATTACTATCCAAAGAAAGTAAATCATATCCAAAGAAAATTTAACAAAATGGAATAATGAAGTGGGTGACTTCCACCTCAAGTTTTTTCCCTGTTCCTTGATGCCAGTAGCTTGTGAGTGGCATCCATCATGGAGAGAAAACAATAGGTTGCCATGGAAACAGTTGTGCAGGGGTAACCCAAGCCCACAAGGGACAATTTGGATTCAAGTTGTAAAATTGGTTGTAGTCAACCATAGAAAAATGTTTGTATCTGAAAAGCAGTCATCACTTTTTCTGCATCAGATAACTCATAGTGGTGAGAAACCCTCTGAAAAATATGGGAAGGCTGTTTGTTGTGCCTCAAACCTTGCTCAACACAGGAGAGTTCATACTGGAGCAGACAGCCACGACTCCAAGATGGTGTCAATTGTACCTCTGAAAGAGAAGAAAACTCCTGGATGTCAAATTAAGAGAGTTGCCAATCTGGATACTAATGCAGGATTTCATCCCTAAAGGCATTGCTGTAGTGTTTCAAAAAGGTTATTACCAGTATTACAAGTATCTCAGCATGAAAAAAGGGAATGTCGCTGGGCTTTCTATGGTGCTGGCAGCTTATGTACTTTTCAACCGTTGCCGTTCTTACAAGGAACTTAAACAGGAGCAACCAAGCGAGTACCACTGAAGAGGGCACACTCCGCATTCCTGAACAAGACCTTTGCCAGACATTCCTGAATCCTTTCATATCCTAATGGAGAATAACATCCAACAAAAGATGACGGGTTTAAAAAAATCTCTTACAGCAACTTTCAAGTCAGGTATTACTAAATTACATCCCATGAGTTATCTATTTTATAACTGGAAATTTGTAGCTTTTGAAGACCTTCATCCTTTTCACCCTTCTTGCAAAATTTATGAACTCCTTATTGCAAAATTCAGACTTAAATTGAAGAAATAAAGAAAACCACTAGCCCATTCAGGTATGACCTAAATCAAATCCCTTATGATTATACAGTGGAAGTGACAAATAGAGTCAAGGGATTAGATCTGATAGAGTGCCTGAAGAAGTATGGGTGGAGGTTTGCAACACTGTATAGGAGGCAGTGATCAAAACCATCCCTAAGAAAAAAAAAGGCAAAATGGCTGTCTGAGGAGGCCTACAAATAACGAAAAGAAAAGACGTGAAAAGCAAAGGAGAAAAGGAAAGATATATCCATCTGATGCAGAGTTCCAAAGAACAGCAAGGAGAGACAAGAAAGTGATCCTAAGAAAGTGATCAATCACTTGAATTGTTCCTAAGTGATCAATGCAAAAAATAGGAAAACAGTAGAGTGGGAAAGACTAGAGATCTCTTCAAGAAAATTAGAGATACCAAGGGAACATTTCATGCAAAGATGGGCACAATAAAGGACAGAAATGGTATGGACCTAACAGAAGAAGAAGATATTAACAAGAGGTGGCAAGAATACATAAAAGACCTGTACAAAAGAGGTTTTAATGACCCAGATAACCACAACAGGATGGTCTTGATCCCTCTCTCCTGTACAATGTCACAAACCTCTGTCCATAGTTCATCAGGCACTCAGTCTATGAGATCTAGTCCCTTAAATCTATTTCTCACTTCCACTGTATAATCGTAAGGGATTTAATTTAGGTCATACCTGAATGGTCTAGTGGTTTTCCCTACTTTCTTCAATTTAATTCTGATTTTGGCAATAGGGAGTTCATGATCTGAGCCACAGTTAGCTCCCAGTCTTGTTTCCGTTGACTATATAGAGCTTCTCCATCTTTGGCTAAAAAGAATATAATCAATCTGATTTCAGTGTTGACCATCTGGTGATGTCCATGTGTAGAGTCTTCTCTTGTGTTGTTGGAAGAGGGTGTTTGCTATGACTAGTGCATTCTCTTGACAAAATTTAGCCTCTGCCCTGCTTCATTCTGTACTCCAAGGCCAAATTTGCCTGTTACTCCAGGTAAATTCTTGACTTCCTATTTTTGCATTCCAGTTCTCTATATTGAAAAGGACATCTTTTTTGGGTGTTAGTTCTAGAAGGTCTTCTAGGTCTTCATAGAACCTTTCAACTTCAGCTTCTTCAGCATTACTTGTAGGGGAATAGACTTGGATTACCGTGATATTGAATGGTTTGCTTTGGAAACAGAGATCATTCTGTCGTTATTGAGACTGCATCCAAGAACTGTATTTTGGACTCTTGTTGACTATGATGGCTACTCCATTTCTCCTAAGGGATTCTTGCCCACAGTAGTAGATATAATGGTCATCTGAGTTAAATTCACCTATTCCAGTCCATCTTAGTTCGCTGATTCCTAGAATGTCGACGTTCACTCTTGCCATCTCCTGTTTGACCACTTCCAATTTGCCTTGATTCATGGGCCTAACATTCCAGGTTCCTATGCAATATTGCTGTTTAGAGCATCAGATCTTGCTTCCATCACCAGTCCCATCCACAACTGGGTGTTATTTTTGCTTTGGCTCCATCTCTTTATTTGGAGAAAGCAATGGCACCCCACTCCAGTACCCTTGCCTGGAAAATCCCACAGACGGAGGAGCCTGGTAGGCTGCAGTCCATGAGGTTGCTAAGAGTCGGACATGACTGAGCAACTTCACTTTCATGCATTGGAGAAAGAAATGGCAGCCCACTCCAGTGTTCTTGCCTGGAGAATCCCAGGGATGGGGGAGCCTGGTGGGCTGCCATATGGGGTCACACAGAGTTGGACATGACTGAAGTGACTTAGCAGTAGCAGCAGCATCTCTTCATTCTTTCTGGACTTATTTCTCCACTGATCTCCAGTAGCCTATTGGGCACCTACTGACCTGGGGAGTTCCTCTTTCAGTATCCTATCATTTTGCCTTTTCATACTGTTCATGGGGTTCTCAAGGCAAGAATACTGAAGTGGTTTGCCATTCCCTTCTCCAGGGGACCACATTTTGTCAGAACTCTCCCCCATGACCCATCCGTCTTGGGTGGTACTACATGGCATGGCTCATAGTTTCATTGAGTTAGACAAGGCTGTGGTCCATGTGATTAGATTGGTTAGTTTTCTGTGATTGTGCTTTTCAGTCTGTCTGCTCTCTGATGGAGAAGTTAAGAGACTTACAGAAGCCTCCTGATGAGAGAGACTGACTGAGGGGGAAACTAGGTTTTGTTCTGATGGGGTGGGGGGAGGGGGCATGCTCAGTAAATCTTTAATCCAAATTTCTGTTGGTGGGTGGAGCTGTGTTTCCTCCCTGCTCTTTACCTGGAACCAAGCTCTGGTGGAGGTAAAGAAGATAATGGCAACCTCCTTCAAAAGGTCCCACACATGTACTGCTATACTCAGTGCACCAAACCCTGTAGCAGGCCCCCACTGACCCACACCTCTGCTGGAGACTCCTGGACACTCACAGGCAAGTCTGGGTCAGTCTCTTGTGGGTTCTCTGCTCCTTGCTCCTTGGTCCTGGTGCACAAGATTCTGTTTGTGCCCTCCAAGAGTCTATTTCCATATATATACCTAATGTGATGATGTGGCTAATATTAATTTTGGACATTTGGGGTACTAGAATTTGATATGATTACCCCACCCCACCCCAATTTTTGCAGCATTTTGCTATCTAGCTTGAATTCTTTAGAAAAGCATTTAGCAATTTTGTGAAGACAATACAATCATTTTCCCCCAAAATTAACAGCACCTTTTTCATAGCATTTGTGAGCATTGAATAAGATAACCAGGAAAGCACCTGGCATAGTGTGGTCCCCAGATCCCTGCCCTGTTATAAAATGTCCTGTCCCTGCTTCTCCTACCTGGAAGCCCCATTCTTCTCCATTTGGCAAACTTCTATTCATCCTTCAAAACCGACTCTAATGTGAAGAATTTCTTGACACATACGTCCCATTAATGAGATCCTCTACTCTGGACACATTGTACAGGAGACAGGGATCAAGACCATCCCCAAGAAAAAAGAAATGCAAAAAAGCAAAATGGCTGTTTGAGGAGGCCTTACAAATAGCTGTGAAAAGAAGAGAAGCAAAAAGCATAGGAGAAAAGGAAAGATATACCCATTTGAATGCAGAGTTCCAGAGAATAGCAAGGAGAGATAAGAAAGCCTTCCTCAGTGATCAATGCAAACAAATAGAGGAAAACCATAGAATGGGAAAGACTAGAGATCTCTTCAAGAAAATTAGAGATACCAAGGGAACATTTAATGCAAAGATGGGCTCAATAAAGGACAGATATAAAGGAGAGGTATGGACCTAACAGAAGCAGAATATATTAAGAGGTAGCAAGCATACACAGAAGAACTGTACAAAAAAGATCTTCATGATGCAGATAATCATGATGGTGTGATCACTCACCTAGAGTCAGAGTTCTTGGAATGGGAAGTCAAGTGGGCCTTAGGGAAGCATAACTATGTACAAAGTTAGTGGAGATGATGGAATTCCAGTTGAGCTATTTCAAATCCTAAAAGATGATGCTATGAAAGTGCTGCACTCAATATGCCAGCAAATTTGGAAAACCCAGCAGTGGCCCTGGGACTGGAAAAGGTCAGTTTTCATTCCAGTCCCAAAGAAAGGCAATGCCAGAGAATGCTCAAACTACTGCATAATTGCACTCATTTCACATGCTAGAAAAGTAATCTTCAAAATTCTCCAAGCCAGGCTTCAACAATACGTGAACCATGAACTTCCAGATGTTCAAGCTGGATTTAGAAAAGGTAGAGGAACCAGCGATCAAATTGCCAACATCTGCTAGATCATTGAAAAAGCAAGAGAGTTCTAGAAAAACATCTATTTCTGCTTTATTGACTATGCCAAAGCCTTTGACTGTGTGGATCACAATAAACTGTGGAAAATTTTGAAAAAGATGGGAAACCTGACCACCTTACCTACCTCCTGAGAAATCTGTTTGCAGGTCAAGAAGCAACAGTTAGAACTGGATATGGAACAATGGACTGGGTCCAAAACGGGAAAGGAGTACGTCAAGGCTGTATATTGTCACCCTGCTTATTTAACTTATATGAAGAGTACAGCATGCAAAATGCCAGGCTAGATGAAGCACAAGCTAGAATCATGATTGCAGGTAGACATCTCAATAACATCAGATATGCAGATGACACCACCCTTATGGCAAAAGGTGAAGAGGAACTAAGGAGACTCTTGAAGGTGAAAGAGGAAAGTGAAAAAGCTGGCTTAAAGCTCAACATTCAAAAAACTAAGATCATGGCATCTGGTCCCATCACTTCATGACAGATAGGGGAAACAATGGAAACAGTGGCAGACTTTATTTTCTTGGGCTCCAAAGTCACTGCAGATAGTGGCTGCAGCCATGAAATTAAAAGACACTTGCTTCTTGGAAAAAAAGCTATGACATACCTAAACAGCATGATAAAAAACAGAGACATTACTTTGCTGACAAAGGTCCATCTAGTCAAAGCTATGGTTTTTCTAGTAGTCATGTATGGATGTGAGAGTTGGACCATCAAGAAGGTGGAGTGCCAAAGAATCAATGCTTTTGAACTGTGGTGTTGGAGAAGACTCTTGAGAGTCCCTCATACTGCAAGGAGATCAAACCAGTCAATCGTAAAGGAAATCAATCCCAAATATTCATTGGAAGGGCTGACGCTGAAGCTGACGCTCCAATACTTTGGCCACCTGTTACGAAGAACTGACTCATTAGAAAAGACCCTGATGCTGGGAAAGGTTGAAGGCAGGAGGAGAAAGGGACAACAGAGGAAAATATGGTTAAACGGCATACATGTATGCCATACATGTATACTGCCGACTCAATGGATATGAGCTTGAGCAAGATGCAGGAGATGGTGAAAGACAGGGAAGCCTGGCGTGCTGCAGTCCATGGGGTCAGAAGATCAGACAGGAGTGAGTTACTGAAAAACAACAAATCTTTACACCCACTGCCTCTGGCAGCCATGAATCTGTTCTCTGTCTTGGGTTTTGGGGGTTTTTTGGGATTTCACATATAAGTGAGATCATATAGGATTGGTGTTTGTCTTTCTCTGTCTGATTTGACTTAGTCTAATGCCCTCAAGACCATCCATGTTGTCACAAATGGCAGGATTTCCTTCTTTTTATGATTGAATAATATTCTGTTCTGTATGTATGCCACATTTTTTGAAAATTCATTCATCTCTTGATAAATTCTTGTCCTTTCCATGTCTTGGCTTTTGTAAATAACTCTGCATTGAACACTGGGGGTGGGACAGATATGTTTTCAAGATAGTTACTTCGTTTCCTTTGGATAAATACCAAGAAGTAAAACTAGGGACTTATATGGTAGTTCTAGTTTTAATTTCTTGAGGAAACTCCATGCTGTTTTCCATAGTAGATGTACTAATTTGTATTCCTTCCAGCAGTACATAAGGGTTCCCTTTTCTCCATGTCCTTGCAAAAACTTGTTATTTCTTGTCTTTTTGGTAATAGCCATTCTTACAGGTGTGAAGTGATAATTTAGTGTAGTTCTGGTTTGCATTTCCCTGATGATTATGATATTGATCACACTTTCTTGTACCTGTTGACTCTTTGTATGTCTTCTTTGGAAAAATGTCTATTCAGAGCCTTGCCCCATTTTTTAATTGGGTTGTTTGCTTTTCTATTAAGTTGTATATGAGTTTTTAAAAAAATATGTTGTGGATTGTAATTCAGCTATACTCCAATATGGGCTTCCCAGGTGGCATGGTGGTAAAAAAATCTACCTGCCAGGGCAGGAGATGCAAGAGACAAGGGTTCAATCCCTGGGTCAGAAAAACCCCCTGGAGGAGGAAATGACAGCCCACTCTAGTATTCTTGCCTGGGAAATTCCATGGATAGAGGAGTATGGTGAGCTACAGTCCATGGGGTTGCAAAGAGTTGGACATGACTGAGCGACTGCACACACACCCCCAACATTCATATTTACAACATGAATTATTTATAGTAGTTATTTACAGCCAGTAAGATATGGCAGCAACCCAAATGTCCATCAATAGAGAATGCTTAATTCTTTATTCTTACTTATTTTTATAGAGGAAAAGAATCAACAGGTTAGGCAAGGCACGGTATGCATTCAGGAGAGCGTAAGTCAAGAGTTAGGTTACATTGCCTAGTGATCTAATTCCTATAATTAGGTTATTTTAAGGTTAGAGGGGAATAGAAATGAGCAAGCAGGAAAGGTGCAAAAGAACTACTTTCAAGTAGAATGTACACAGTGAATGACTGGTAAGTGCCCTAAAAGGCTCAGAGAACCTTCCTCTAGAGAAGGCACAGTGGATATAGGGAAGCCAAAAAAAGCAACAGCTGACCTTGACAAGGTATCTGGACTAAAGTTAGACTGAAGTGGGTTCCTGTCTATAACTTCTCTTTTAGCCTTATAATCTTGTAAGATTATATTATGTTTACATAATAGTTATACTTACATAGTATAATGTCAAAATTTAAGTACTAAATTTTAGTGCCTAAACTTGATTAGGATAAGCCTTTAGAAAATGTTGTAGGTTGTAGCTATATAATTCTTCTCAACCAATCTTTCACAAAGCCAAACACTTCAGACCCTAATTAAATTATTTGTTATGATCCTGAAGCTGATCGGAGTAATTCTAGCCTCACTGGCTAAACCCTGAGTCCATTGGTAGGTGTGGAGACATAAATGAGACATGCCCTGAGGTTTAGTTCATCGTTTAACACGGGGAAAATACACAGGTTGCAAGTAAACAATATAGGAAACTGTAAGTTGCCATCATGCAGAGGTATGTTCTCCCCCGGCAGAATGAATAAAGAGGCATCACAGGGAAAAAGAGAGCAGGAGAGATGAACTGAGGTGAGGTCTTCAGGGTGCTTCATGGAGAAGATGGCATTTTAAGTATATCCTGAAGAAGAGATGGCTTTTTGTTGTTGTTGTTGTTTATCTTTAATTTTCTTTCTGAGTTAAGGAAAGGAATATGGATAGAGGGAGCTATTGAAATAAATGTATGGAGATATGGAAGGCCATGCTGGGTGTGGGGGCACCAGAGCAAGCCCATAGGTGTGTGGGTGAAGGCAGCAGATGGGTGTGTAAAACAAGGGATGCCATTCTAAGCATTTGGACTTTATCTGAGAAATAAAAAGGTAGACACTCAAGAGAGGAGTGTAATGGGGTGAGATTCTTGGCCTGTGGAGAAGGGGGTCTAAACTCTAGGGGGAATGGGCAGAGTCAGGGAGGTCAGATCCAAGCTTATCCCAGTAATCCCAGTAAGAGATGGTGGAGATGTACAGTGAGGCAGGGGACATTGTGAAGTTCAATCAGTAATATATGGATACTGACTTCACATGAGGATAAAGGAGGGAAAAAAGATTAAAGCACACTGAAGGGTTTCACATGGTCATGGTGGCATTAAATAAAATAGGAAAAAATAGGTTTGGGAAGAAACAAAGTTGATAAGACACATACAGGTTAAAAATGTATAGGCTCTGAAGTTTTTTTTTCCCTTCATTTTTGCATATCATCTATGGACTGGTTGTTTCCCTCTATGCTACTATGTTGATCAGAATGGAAATTAAAAGAGAATAGCGAGTGAACAAGTGATAAAGGCACCTGGGCTTCATTTTCTACAGTGCCCTATTCAGATAGATGTCCTGGGTGGAGATGGGGGTATCTACTTTAAATAAATGTCTGGGCAGCCCGTGATGGGAATCTAATACATGAAAAGACTTAACATGATCTAGGATATGGCATTGTTTCTTGGACCTGGCAAGCTGACTTTATTAGGGACTGCTGTAGGTTACCAGGGGAGACAGTGACAGATCATTTTGTAGGCAGGGTGAGCCAGATCCATCTGCCTAGGAAAACAAATAAATTCATTAGGAACCGAGGTTAAAAAATTTACAAGGTACAGTGATGCATGTGCCTCTCTCTGGGTGGATGGTGATGGCTGGCCACAGGAGGTTACCCTCACTGGTTCACACATCCTGCCAGCTCCTGGGATCATGTTACAGGACATTTTCCCATTTCCTTTTCCATGGTCTAGTTTAGCCAGAAAAATGGACGGCAGGCTGGGGGAGGATAAAAAATAAACAGGAGAGGGAAAAGACTCTCTCTCTGAGCAATCTTATAAAACAAAGCATAAATCTTTAACTGCCTGACCTTTCAGCTCACATGGCTTTCGGTGCAGGAAGAATAAATCAGGGCTCATCTGGAGGCCTGGGGGAGGGTGGCTTTCTACATTCCAACAGGAAGCAACCTATTTGTGGAAAGCACAGATATGTGTCATTGTTTTTAATAGGAACTCAATTGATTTCCTAGAAATTGAAATGTTCCCTTGGTTGGGAAATGAAATTTCTACTTGGCCGTTCCACCTTTGGCCGCCCCTTGGTGGAAAGTCTTATTGCACATTGCTAGAATTAGCAACAAAAGGTCAAATGAAAGATCATGGGGTCAGACTGCCTCATAACAGGAGACCATCTCCTAAATGCAAATAAAACCAGCAAAGGTTGCGGGTTGCGGAGATGCAACTCCTACAATATAGTGAAGAATGTTTTTGTTAACCTTTTGGTTGCTGATTTCATTTCCTGCACCATGTTGCTCTCTTGCATCATTGTTGTTCAGTCGCTCAGTAATGTCTGACTCTTTGCGACCCCATGAACTGCAGCACGCCAGGCTTCCCTTCCTTCACTATCTCCTGGAGTTTGCTCAGACTCATGTCCATTAAGTCAGTGATGCTATCTAATCATCTCATCCTCTGCTGCCCCTGTCTCCTCTTGCCCTCAATCTTTCCCAGCATCAAGGTCTTTTCCAGTGAGTCAGCTCTTCGCATCAGGTGGCCAAAGTATTGGAGCTTCAACATCAGTCCTTCCAATGAATATTCAGTTTGATTTCTTTTAGGATTAGCTGGTTTGATCTGCTTGCTGTGAGAGCCAATGATGAGGCCCTGAATTCAGCAGCTCACCAGAGGGCTTGGCACTCCTCTGTAACCAGTCCCTTTATCCCAGCAGCCATAGTGATGGACAATTGAAAAAACAAGTTTGTTTTTTCAATACCTGGAGAAAGATGACAATCGATCTTATTGAGTAACTGAAGCTGTCCTACTTAAGGGAAACTTTTTTTTCGGGGAGGGGGGTAAGATTAGGTTAAGTGGTGATAGAGGTGGCTAAAATATAGAAGGCAGTAAATTTGTAGTTTGAAGACAGAATTGGAACTAAGCTTTATGGGTTAAGCCCACTATCCAAGTTCATAGAGCCAACGGTGTGTTCTGATCATTTTTCTCCTCCCTCTCTCTCTTTTAATGACTAAGGCTGTTCAAATGTGAAAAAAGCAGATATGCCACGAGCTAGCAATTACAGAGGCACTTATTAATAAAACAAAATCTAGGAAATAATTTATTTTATTCCCGCAAAGATAAAGTAGTATTCTCAGTCCCTCCCAGATCCCTTTTGTTTAAGTCTTTCCCTCTGGCTGGAGCAGCCACCTAATGAAGTATTGCTGTTTCTTGAGGGCCCACATGTCCCAGGGAAGAAAGAAAAGCTCCCCCTAGAGGCAAAATCTCCACCTGCAGAATATTCCTTAGTTCAGGCTCTGAATATCTGAGGGTATCTATCATTTGAAGAACAATGGTCTTTATCAAGGAAAACTTGCTATCTTTTGCTATACTTTTCCTTAAATGCTCTTCTGTTATCAGCTTATTACCACATTAACTTTTCCCCAAGAATGTTCAGGCTGTGAAATCACAGAAAAAAGAAACATAATTTAGGAGCTAGAATAACATTTTTGGTCTTTTTAGTATTACATTATCCAAACGGTCTCTATTTACTAATATTTACTATTTGTTTGTGTTTGTCCCATTTCTTAAGATTTGTTTATGGCCTAGTGGGGACCCAGTGGACTGAAAGTTGTTGTTGTTCCGTTGCTCAATTGTATCTGACTCTTTGCGACCCCACGCCAGGCTTCCCTGTCCTTCACCATCTCCCAGAGTTTGCTCAAA